>NC_051082.1:40491113-40791113 GCF_004664715.2 Peromyscus leucopus
ATCAGCTGCGGTTCATCTTAATTGGGAACATATGCTCGGAGAGGGAGCTCGACTAGTTAGAAGTTTTTGTAATTAGTTCACAGCTGGTTGGCGAGGAAGCAAAACTCCAGTGACCACTTAGAGCTGGGTGTGTGGGCGTGCTTGGGGCTCAGTGGACGGGTCATCACAGTGGCTACATGCGCACTGGCCAAGTTGACGCCATCCTTCCTGGGTCTCCTGAGTCACTGGCTGTTTGTCCACTGACCAGGGTGACCTGCACGGATTGCTAGTGCAGCTAGGGGTGGTAAAGGGGTGCTAGGGTCCACTGGCCAAATGGGATCTCTCACCAACTGGCTGGGTGGATAGCAAACTTAGGACGCACAGCCGGCCCTGTCAGAGCTTCAGGGAGGCTAGACACAGTGGTGCAGACCTGTGGGCTCAGCACTGAGGAGGCTGAGCAAGTAGGCTTTTAAGTTTCAGAGCCTGGACTACAGACCGAGATCCTGTGTGGAAAGGGGGAAGGAAAGGGGGGAAAATCTGCAAGGAGGCCTCACTTAGAAATGGGAAAACTGAGGCTGGCACAGAGACAGATATGAGATCCATAGTCTCTATCCCCTAGGCTCCTTGTGTGTCCCCAAAGAGCAGGGACAGATGCCTTATCACTGAGGCCCAAGCTCACAAGGTCCCCATCAAGGCCTCCTCATGTGTGCTAGGACAGGATATTATGTGGGGTCACCAAGGAGAGGCCTCACAGGGGCTCTGACCACCCTGAGGCACAGAGGAGCCTGTCCACAAGAACTGTCTGGACCCTGGCCTCCCCGCAGGGCAGATGACAAGTGAGGTTCCTTCCATATGGAACACGCATTGCTACCCAGCCCTGGCACTTGGTCATGCCTCCTGGGTCCCCCATCATAGGCAGTAAGGGCAGGCCTCTATGGAAGCTGGTCCTTGACGATTTCCCTAGCATTTTTCTGTGAGCATTTTCAAGTTAAAGAAGTTGAAAGAATTTTACAGTGAATGCCCACTTACCCACCACCTACATCCTGCCAGGAACGGCACACTTGTGGCTGTATGACATCCCTACCCATCCCTCCGCCATCCATCAGTCCATTTTATTCTTTTGATGCATTTGAAACTAAATTGCAGACATCTGTACACTTCCTCTAAGCACTCGAGCATGCATGTAATTAAGCGAATTCATCTCTGGAATCTGACGCCCCGGCCCCCGCCGTCCCACAGTATCGCCTCATCATGGAGCTGAGCTCCTCCCTCTGCCATGAGGCTGTGCCAGTGGACCCCGGAGCCAGGCCTCAGCCGACCATCCTTCCAGCTCAACCTGGCACATTCCTCCCACAGTTGGGGGGCCGAGGGGGGGCTGGGCTGGTGTCCGTGCCACCTTATAGTCCTCCTAAAGCGCCTCTCAGAACAGAGCCCAGACGGCTGCCCAGTGACATTTAAAATCAGTATATCTTTTTTGGAAATGGAGTGGGCAGAAAATTGCTGGGTTTCCTGGGAGCGGAAAGCTTTCCGCGCCTGCAGACGTCCCTGCTCCTGCCTGCGTCACAGGCAGCAGCGCGGTTAGGGTGCCCAGCCTCACCTCTTCCTGTGCCCACACCTGCCTCACATCCCCCTTCCCCTGCAGTAGCCTGAGACCTGCCGAATGTGTGCCCGAATGCATGACTCTGCCTTCCTGCTGCCTTCCCGGCTCCTGTCGGTGCACGCCTCCAGAGCCTCTGGCCCAAGTCAAGGACGGCACCTCCCCAAGCCCTCCCCCTCACCCCTCACCTCCATCCTTCCAGTACTGATCCCTGGCTGCTGACCCAGGCCTCTGGCTTCTTGGTGGCTCGCTGCGCACACTTCTGCAGTGTCAGGGTGTCACGTACTGTGAGACACCCATGTCGGGAAGGCCCTTAGATACTCTGTGGAGGAACCGCCTTGTCTGGATTCATG
This sequence comes from Peromyscus leucopus, assembly GCF_004664715.2. NCBI lineage: Eukaryota > Metazoa > Chordata > Mammalia > Rodentia > Cricetidae > Peromyscus > Peromyscus leucopus. The sequence goes on from NC_051082.1 coordinate 40,493,043, forward strand.
ATTTCCAGGCTGTGCCAGCACCAATCTCTCTTAGCTCCCAGGCGCAGCCTGAGCGACACTGAGGAAGTGGCATCCATGCTCCCTGTGCAAAGGCCATGGAAGGTAGAGACCTGGGTCTCCTCCAGGAGCACCTCAGACAATCCCCGCCTGCCAGTCCACATCAGCCTGTTCTTTCCTAAGGACCTGGAATGTCTCTGAGGCCCACGGGGCACTGCACCTCTAGACTGGCATGCAGTGTTTCCCAGGCTGCAGAGTCCAAGTCAGATTCCCCTCTTGCCACTGTCTGGAACCCATTTGCTCTGCCTGGCCCAGCCATGGCTAGCACTCCCATCCTGCTCGGGCTAGCCATGGCCAGCATCCTCCCCTCCAGGTATCCACAGAGACTCCGATGTTGCAGTGTTTGACCCGGACCCCTGCCCAGGACCTTTGTGCAGCTCCTTGTGTCCAGTGGCCATACCGCTTCTGTGGACTGGGAATCTTGACTAGCTTTGTGAGAATAGGGTGAACTTAGAGACTTAGCACTGTCTACAGGTCTGCTTTTGTCTCTTAGTTGGGGAACTCCTTTGTATCCCTCTGAAACATCTTTTCTTGTGCCTTGCTGTGAGCACTGTTCATGTATGATCACTGCTTCTGTGTGGCAGCTTCCTGTGGACCTTTCCTACTTTCACTATTTTTCCCCCTTATTTTTTTCTTTCCCTTTTTTTTTTCTTTGCAGTATTCAGATTGTACCCAAGGGCCTTGGGTATGCTAGGTAAGTGCATAGAGTCATACCCCAACCCCTCACTGGAGGATTCAAGGCAGGCACAGTACATTGAGCTACATGCCCAGCCTTCTTTTTCTTATTGTGAGACAGAGTCTCACTATGTTACCCAGGTTGGCTTGGAGACCCACTCTGTAGTCCAGGCAGGCCTTAACTTTAGATCTTCTAGTCTCAGCCCCCATGCAGCTGGTGTACCATGCCTGCACCTCACACCCTCCCATGCCTTATCTTGCATGAGACAAGAATATGTCCTTCCTGACTCTACCTTGTGCCAGGGCTGGGAGCTGGTCTTGAACAGAGATGAGCTCAGCGTCTCTCCTGGCATGGCCTCCAAGGCCTACCTTGCTGAATGTCTATGTAAAGTAAGATGCTCAGTGAAAGGACAGAGAACGCAGACCCACAGAGGTGAGTGCAGGCTGCTCATGTTTATTAACGCTGGAGACTAAAAACAGCCAGCTTGCTGATGGGCATTAGCGTGGTGAATTTCCATAGGCGCTGATTTCTTTTGATTGTCTGAGCGACTGATGCACCCTCCATACTAAGCCCCTCCTCCTCCTAATGTCACCTCTTGCAGAGCTCAGCCCCTTGGGCCTACAGGCCCTCAGGTACCAGCTGCTTCCCCTCCTTGGAGCATTGAACTTGCTGGAACCTCCTGCCTTCCCATGCATCCAGGGTCCTCACACTCCGCAGACCCTAGCTTGGACCCTTGGACCCCCAGCTACTGGCTTGAAATAAGCAGACTGGTCAGGAGACAGGTTGTCCAACAGACTCACATGTGCCTGATGGTCCCTTCTTGCAGAAGTTTTGTGCCTTTCTAGCTTATGCCCATTGGCAACTTTACCTGCAGCCTGCTCAGCAGCACACATGACCCAGAAAGCAGGCTGCTTGATGATTATCTTCCTCTCTTGATGCATCTAAGGTTTTGGTGATCTCACTCTAAGATGACAAGACACCTTTATCTCCTTGGGGCCCTCGTGATGGATTTAGATGAGGAACTTAGGAACCCAATGTCCCCTTTCTTTTGGCTATGCCAGAGATGGAACCCAAGGCCATGTGCATGATAACGAAACTACTGCTGAGCCACGCCCCCATCTCCTCACTGGGGGGATTCTAGCTCACCTCTGAGCCACACCCCCATCCCTCCACTGGGGGATTCTAGCTCACCTCTGAGCCACAACCCCATCCCTTCACTGGGGGATTCTAGTCAAGCGCTTTCTCACTGAGCCACACCCCAGCTCCCAGCACTGTAGAAGGCATGCCCTTAGACAAATCACTGTTCCTTGTGTCTCATAGTTTTAGGTGAACTGACATTCTCTCACACACTGTGTTGTCTCACAGCATACTGGGACCAACATGGTGAGGTGAATGAATGGAGTAGCTGCCGAGGACGGGCCGGGCTACATGGAAAGAGCAGTGCTGTGCAGGGTGTGGTATAGTTGGCGCTGCTTAGCATCCCTTTCACCATCTGTGCCCAAACAGATGGGCTAGGTTGGTCCAGGTGGCTGGCCCTGCTCATGGTGACAGCCTTAGGGTCACCTGTCCACCTGAAGCACTCTCTTGTCATAGAGTATGGTGCTGACAGAGATAAGCCTCTGGTTCCTAGGGGAAATGTTTTGAGGGGCTTCATGGTACTTGCTGTGGATACTGTGACCATTGAAAGATACCACCCCCCTTTGGAGCTAGATGTGTTGGCCCAGGCCTTTGGTCTCAGCAGTCAGGAAGCTGAAGCAGGATAATAAGAAGTTCAAGGCCAGCCTAGGCATATAAAGAACCATGTTTTAGGGAAACCAAAACAATCAAAGAGGACCTTGGTCTTACCATGACCAGTCAAGTCCAAGAGGATCAGAGGCAGACTGGAAGGGACGCTCGTGTCCATGGGCAGAGAAGTAGATAAATGAAACCTGGTTCTTCTCTATCTTGGAACCTTATTTAACCCAGACTGAAGTCCTGGTTCCTGCTGTAGTGTGAATACACCCTGAAGATACTCACTAACAAAAATAAGCCCGTCTGTAAAACATCCATGCTGTCTGAATCCCTTGACTACCAGGTTCCTGCAGATGTAAAGCAGAGAAGTGAGACCCAGGCTGGGGTGGGGCCAGGGAGTTAGTATTTAATGCCAGTTTCAGTTGGAGAAGAGGCATTCTGGGTAGATGGCAGGGCAGTCGTAGTTGTACAGCATGGGGTGTGCTTAACACACTGGGCTGTACACTGAGGCGTGGATCTTCGGGGCTATGATATGGCTCAGCTCGTGCTCACTTAGTATGTGTGAAGCCTGCCGTTGCGCCCCAGCACCACATACACTGGACATGGTGCTGCACACTTGTAACCCCAGCACTCGAATTGTGGAGGCAGGAGGATGAGAAGTTCAGGGTCATCTTCCTGGCTTACATTGTGATGTCAAGGACAGCTGGGCTGCAGGAGACCACCTCTAAAAAAAGAGAGAGAGAGAGAAAGTGAATCCGCTTTGTCTGACAGAGACCAGGAACAGGCATGGAAGCCCCTGCCATGCACATCAGTATGCTAGGGATGGTAGCTCTCAGGCCCTCACTCAGCCTCCTGCTCATCCCTCATTGACCCTTGACCATCATCTCATAATTGATCCTGCTACTGCTGGCCCATGCCCCTGCAGCTTCCTGCCAGCCCTTCCCAAGAACTGAGCATGGGGGCGGAGCAGCAGCCAGTTACTATGCAGAGAGGAGCACATGGTAACAGAGGCTCCATGCTTTCCAGGGTTTCTTCTGGCTGGCCCAGCCCGGGGACACTGGGAATGACAGCCTAAGCAATGGCCCAATAGACACAAGCTGGACCCCTTCCCCTCCTCCAAGAACAGTCTGCATTCCATGCCTGTGTCCAGATTGTGCAGTTTTAGAAGCCCAGGGCTTTGACACTGTCTCTGTCAGTGAGGTAATTGTCATCTATGTGTCATAAGGCTGAGATTGGGATCCTGAGGCCTCTCCCAGCTTATAGCTGGTGGAGCTAGACCCCAAGTTGAGCTCATCTGGGTCCCTCATGTTGACTGCTTAGCCCTAAGCATTGCCTGTACATCAGCTACTGAGCCTCAACCTCCCTTGACCTACCTCTGTCCCATTTCCCTATTTGATTTGTAGATGTGTTGGGCTTGCAAGCCAGATGCAGAGAGGAGAGGGGAGCTGAGGACCACTCCTGACAACTCTCTGGCTTCTGCTGTGGCTAGCTAGCCCTGAGCTTGTGTGTAGTCCCCATAGTTCCAAGTCCTCTGACTGTCCTGCCCTGTGGCGACTGGTCCTGTTCTCTGGCAAGCACACAGCACTCCGAATCCCCAAGTAGTCACTCTCTCCATGGTCCCAGGGTCTTAATCTGACTTTGCCAGCTCTGGGGTTCTTTTGGGTTCTGAGCCTATCTGAAGCAAACTGGATCAGACACAGCTTTTTACTGAGAGTAAGGATGAAAGAGGGAGCTAGTGACCCACAGGTACCCCAGGTGACAGAGGGCTTTGGGACACAGGTCCCTGAAACCTGTGGCCATAAGTGTTCTGATGAGACTCTGCATGCTCCTTGTATTTACTGCTGGCACCACTTCTGATGCCACCAGATGGACAAGGGCTGGTGGCCTTGCAAGGGCCTGGGTTTGCACCTGGTAGTTCCTGGTAGTTGCCTCAGTTTGGTAGGCATGCTTTACTTCCTAGGGGTGTCTTGTGGAAACCTCAGGTTCATGAATAATACATATGATCAGTGACTTTGAAGACCACTGAGAGGTAGCCACCTGGGCGTGTCCAACATGGGGTTGGGGCCAGGGGCAGGCAGACAGGTGATTACATGTCTAATTAGTTACAGTTAGTTAGCTAATGCTGATTAGTTACAATTAGCATTTTAGCTTTAGGGATGAGGATGGACAGGTGAACAGGCAGACAGACCTTAGGGGCTGCTTTGGGTACAGGGATGGACTTGAAAGCATTGGTTTGGTTGACTCTGGCTTTTGACCCCATGAGACACCTAGGCAACAGCTGCCCTCCCTAGAAATCTGTTGCAAAGAACATGCTCACATCTGCCCGCCTTCTTGTCCTTCCTAAGGACTTGGAGCCACTCAGTGATACCCACATCATAGGAACAACCTGACACCTATAGAGGAGCAGGACTTGTCTTAGAACATGTGTATGTTTGGGACTGTGGGATCCCTGTCTTCTGGGCCAGATCTGACCCTGCCATGAGACCCAAGCAGAGCAGCTGAAGAGAGCTGACCCTAGGCATCCTGAAGTGGCCACTAGCCTTCTCTCCTTCCTGAGCTCTGTCTGAGTGCCTGACCCGGCCACTGGGTCTGTTCATGAGAAAGTCAGAGACACCCCCTGCCCCTCAGAGCTGCCCGCTTAGGCATTGATGAATCGGTGCTGCCCAAGGCCGGTGCTAGAGGCCAGAAGTGCAGCCCTGGGCAGTCCGACATGGGCCTGGGAGAACCTGCCCCCAGGGCTTCCTGCCCCAGATATACAAGGCCACCCCCCAAGTTCTCTTATGTTATTGAGCAAGCTCACACAGCCCAGTGTCCAAGGATGATACACAGAGGAGGCTGAGGACTGGGGTGGGTGGCTCTCTAGGCTGTCCCTGGACAGGGAGTTGCTAGCATGGAAGCCATCAGCCTTGCTTTGGCTAAGCAAGGCTTACCTCTAGTTCTCTAGGGCTATATTCTCAAGCCTAGGGGTCTGTGCTGTGTCAACACATCTGTCCTGTTTTCTGATCTACCTTAGTCACCGGGAGCCAGGTACCCGAGGGTGTCATAAATCAGCCCTGACCTAGGCTGGCCCAAGCGTTCCCTTAGTCCTGTTCCTGGAGCTGCTGAGGGCAGGTCGCAGGCTGGGTGGGCAGGGGAGACCACACAGTGACCACCTGGGGGCCCTGTGGTCCGTACTTGGTACTTGTAGTCTCCGCTTCTTCCTCGACCAGCTCTGCCCCCTGCTCCCAAACCCAGCAGTCCACCAGAAGCTCGCTCTTGCTATGGAGCTGCGGAGCTCAGCTGGGAGAGGTATTGATTTAGTTTTGAGTCGAGTGACTTATAAATATGCATGAGGATCGGCGGTTATTTAACTGTGCTTTTTAATTCTCCTCGCGTTGCTGCCTCTTTCCAGCAGGGTCTCTTGGTATGCGAGTCAGGCACCCAGTGGCAGGCGGCCTTGGCTCTCAACTTGCTGCCTGGACCTTCCCTGGGGCAGCTGGACCCAGAGGAGTGAGGCCGGGGCAGATGTCCTCCCTTGGGGACATAGGAGATCGGGTTCCATTGTAGGGTCAGGGGCTGGAGGGTGCTTTCCTCTGGGCTCTGTTTTTACAATTTCATCATGCTTTTATTTATTTATCTGTTTATATGAATATGCATATACCATAGCACATGTGTGAAAGACAACCTGTGGGCATCACCTCTCTACTTCTACCATACGGGTCCCAGGGTAGGACTCAGGTTGTCAGCATTAGTGACAAGTACCTTTCATCATTACCTACTGAGCCATCTTGCTGGCTAGAAAGTTCGTTCTCTCTCTCTCTCTCTCTCTCTCTCTCTCTCTCTCTCTCTCTCTCTCTCTCTCTCTCTCTCTCTTTCTCTTGCGCGCGCGCGCATGCGCCTGCCTTGAACTTATATACCCCATATGGATACTTACAGGTGCCCATGTTGGATCCCCTGCATCTAGAGTTACAGGTAGTTGTGAGCAATCTGATGTGGATATTGGGAATCAAATGTGGGTCCTCTACAACAGCAGTTGGAACTCACTCTGTAGACCAGGCTGGCCTCGAACTCACAGAGATCTGCCTGTCTCTGCCTCCCCCCACCCCTCAGTGCTGGGACTAAAGGTGTGCACCACCACTACCCAGCTGAAGAAAGGTTCTTAAAGACCTCTAGTACTAGTGGAAATAGTTCAGTGGTGGGTAGGACCCAAGTTCAAATCCCCAGCACCCATGTAAAATGCCAGGCATAGGACATGCCTGTAACCTCATCATTGGAGGGTGGAGACAAGTGGAACCCAACAACTTACTAACTGGCTAAAATGATGTGAGCTTTCATTCACCAAAAGATGCTGTTTCAAGGAAATAAGACTAAGAGCAGTAAAGGAGCCCTAATGCCACGTCCAGCCCTAGCTTCCATGTGTGCATGGGCCTACACATCCAATTGTATGTAGCACGCTTGCACACACCTATGGATACCACATGCAAAAAAGACCAAATTTACCATGTTTTTCCACACAGAGGGAAACTGAGGCCCTGGTGGCTAAGAGGTCCTGTGGAAGGCCAGCCATACATTAGGGGAAGAGCACACTATATGAACAGAATCCACCAGACCCTGGCCCACCCAGCCATGTGGCCCCTGAAGGCCCTCTGGATGGAGAGCAGTGGCTGGTCACTTGAGCTTACATGGACTTGAACAACAAATAGAAGGTCACAGGGTGGACAGGTGGTGACAAGAGCCACTTGCCCTTCAGGAAGTCCACACCATACCCTGGAGGACCCTCTGCACAGACCTCCCAGTGACCACTAGCCATGGGCCTGGCCAGGGGCCACAGTGTCCCTGGTGTTGCCACCTTCTCGCCTCACCCTCTGTCAGCTCCTGTGTGTCCACGGTCAGTAGCAGAAAAACATCAGCTCACTCGCTCAGCAAGCAGGATGTTTTTGTGTAGTCAGTGATTGCATCGTGGTATCAAAGGCAGGTTCCAGAATTTTCCTTTTGAGATTCTTGTCAGTGTCTCCACAGTTTCCTCAGCTGTGAATCAAACAAGGCAACAAATTTTAGCAGCAGATTACAGCCATTCTCCTCTCTTCCCAAAGCTGTCATCCTGCGGCAGACTCAGCGAAGTGGCTCACTCGCTCCCATCTGCCCGTCTCGCATGCCTCACCGGCCCCTGGATGGTGCTTCTTCGCATTGGTGCTGATGCCCCAGGGTCTGCAACAGGCAGCAGCTGTCCCTGGGGAGGGAGCAGAGCCAAACCAGTTCCGAGGCAGGATCTGGTGCTGTGGGCGTAGGCCTGGCACTTCTCTTCCCAAGTGGTCTCTGTGTGTTGGCCGTAGGTAGAGGGCACACGGCTGTCTGGCCCCACAAGTGCTCAGACATGCCCAGGCACAGAAGCAGGCGTGTTTGGCAATACCCTCCGGGCAGGTGGATCGGCACATTTTAGATGGCCCCGACCTGGTTCTCTGGCCTGTGACAGCCCCTCAGGATTTACCCAGCCTCCTGTCTTTGTTGTGTGGCTCTTAGCTGGCCCCTCCTCGCAGCGGGGTCCGTGGTGTGTCAGGGACAGCGGCAGCACTGGTCTCTCGGTAGTCTTGAGGCCACGCCAGCCCTGACATGAACGATGACTCCCACAGCTTACCCCCTGCACCTTGTGACCCTCCACCCATGCCGCTTCGCTTCCCTTCTCAGACCAAGATCTGAAACCTCTTTCCCTCAGCCCTGCCTCGTGACGGGCACAGAAACCTACGTGGGTGCTGGGTGCCAGGTGAGAGCGCACGTGACTGCAGACCCAGGTGATGCCCCTGCCCCTGCCTCATCCATTTATGTGATGTCTACAGATGGCTGCTGCTTCACCTCAACCCTGTGTCTCCAGGTGGTCGTGTAGGGAAGAGAGTTCTTAAATTGGGGTTGCTTCTGCCTGCAGCAGTGGCCCCGTGTCTACCCAGGAGCATAGATGTTGCCTTGTCACAGAAGGGAGGCGGGGCCGTTTCTCTGGACCTCTTGGCCCTTTCTGCTTCAGTTGGTGATCTGATTTCTAAGCCTGTGAAATGCATTCTGGCCGGAGAAATGTTCCATTTGTTAAGCATGCATTCAGTAGACTCTGTGCCATACCGGACACATGAGTACCAGAGGCACCGGGAGGAACAAGGCAGGCCTGTCCTCACGGAGCTGACCTCTGCAGGGGACAGCTAATAAAACAAGTGTTAAGATGACGCAGTGTGTCAGAAGGTGCAGGTGCTGTGGAGAGGGGACGGCAGGGGTGGTGATGGGCTGTCACTTGTCGCTTGTCAGTTCATAGTGGGTACTTGATTTGAGTAGGCACTGAGGCATCACTGCAGGCCTCATGCTCCACAGTGTGAGATAGTGGCCTGTCCTGCTCTCCATGGCAGGAGGGTCTCAGGCCGGACAGACCCAAGAGATATCTCTCTCTCTCTCTCTCTCTCTCTCTCTCTCACACACACACACACACACACACACACACACAATGTAGCCCTGACTCTCATGGAACTTACTATGTAGATCAGGTTGGCTTCAAACTCCTAGAGATCCTCCTGCCTCTGCCTCCCGAGTGCTGCGATGAAAGTGTGCACCAGCGCCCCTGGCCCTTCCCAGAAGTCTGTGGCGTCTTCTGTGGTGTGTGCTCAATATGGGGCTGTGGGAGCCGTTCCAGGCCCCAGGTAGTCCTCCTGTCAGCTTGAGTTCCGCCAGCCCCAGCCTGTCAGCCTGTGTAGCATACAAACTAAGGTTTGAGTTATGGTTTTTAAAGTCTTTAAAAGGAAAAATCAAGACCATCTTAGGCCATGTGAGAATCTCTGTTTGGGTGAGCGTGGTCTCATTGGCACACGTGCCGCTCCTCCCTGCCAGTTCCCACGCCTGCAGTCTGTGGCTGCTTCCTCACTGAGCTACCCAGTGGGCACTGGACAGGCGGGCAGCTCTGAAGCTGGCTGGCTCCACAGGCAGGTCAGGCTAGGCTCTGATTCCCTGCCCAGCTCCTAGTGCTTGGCCTGGGCAGGGAAGCCCAGGTACTTGTCCAGCCCCAGGGCTGTCACAGCGGGTGTGGGTGATGGATTTCACATGCTTGGTTATCTTCCCGACTGGTGAAATTGCACGGAATAACAGACTGTTGAAATTGCACGAGTAACAGTCCTTTCAACCCTGAAAGCCAGGGAATCAGCTTTCCAGGAGCCTCTTCATCCCCAGGGCTTTACAAGGTTCTCAGGAAAGCTCTGAAGAGTCTGCCAGTCCTGCTCCCCCTCCCTCCCTCGCTCCCTCCCTCTCCCCGGTTCTGGCTGGTAGCCTCCTCCTTCCCCTCCCTCTGGTGAGTGTACTCAGGATGTGGCCTGGGAAACCAAGTGTGCGAGCCCTACTGCTCCCTGCGGGTGGCTCTGGGCACTTTCTGCTCCCCATCTCCCCCACCTCCCCCCCACTGGACACACACACACCCCTTCCTAGGAGACTGAAGGCTGGTGGTCTGCTTGTGTGAAGGCTCTTGCTGTTCTTCTTCTGCCCTCCCTCCTCCCTTCCCACCCTGCCCCTGCTGCCCCAGAAGCATATCTGGGTACCTGGGTGAGGTACCCTAGGCATAGACCATACTGCCCTTTGGTGATGTAGAGGGGCAGTGGCCTATGGCAACTTAGCTCATGGGATGCCCAGGCTTATGGAGCATAGGCTGCATCACTAAAGTGAGTTTCCTAGCGTCTACCCCGTGTGTCTAGTGCTCTGAATGGGTGAGCTGTTTTCCTTGCTTCCTCAGCAGGCATCAGGGGAGGGGAAACTGAGGCCAGAGAAGCCAGGAAACCCTTCTCTATTAGTCAAGCTTCTAGCACAACATTAAGATGACCTCATAGATGTCACAAGACCAGCTGAAGCCATGCGCAGGACCACACTGAGACAGCCTCAGATCCTGCCGTCTTCTAACCTCTGGATGGTGGTGTATGTGGACGTGGAGATCAGTGTCCCTTACTGAGCAGCCACTGGCACCTGGGCCCTGAGGAGTGGACCCCAGGCCCAGCAGTGTAGGCTCATCACATACCAGTTCTCTGCCACCCAACCCCTAGAAGAGACTTCCACGCCTCCATCCCACGCTCTTTGGCAGCCTGTTACGTGTCTGAAAGCAGGGGCTTCTGGAGAGAGGTTGGTGAGGGAAGACAACTCACTCGTGTGTGACTTCCTGAGTCCCCTCAGACCACACACAAGTCTGCCTTGGGCTCAGTGGAGGCAGCAGACAGCCTCCTACCCTCCACAGTTCAGGAGGTGTGTGGGTTCCTTCGGCAGCTTTGCTGCGTGGTACTGTGCAGTCTCCACAGCACTGTCCGCTGGGTGCCCTTCTGCATGGGATGCCAGCTTCACACAAGGCATGTGACCTGCAGTGGCTCTGGTGTAGGCTTTCCTGATGGCTCATGTGTTTACCATCCTGTGCCCATTGGCCCTTTGGGTTCTGCCTGTGAAGTACCTGTTAATGCATTTTGCCATTTCAGTGGCTGACATTTTCTTGATGACTTTTGAGTTGTGAATGGTGTCTAGGTGTGAGCTGACCAGGTGGATGAACTTTCGAGAGCAGCTCCACCCTGATGTTCATCTCTTTCCCCGGGGCCTGTGGGGGACCTTCCCCCACTTTTTCTGGGGCACTCTTGAAGAGAGAGGGATAAGAAATGATAGAATGATAGGCCTAGCCGACAAGAAGAAAGACAGAAACACAGGATAGCTTCGGGAGGATCTGGGCCAATACCCACCGGCCCAGAACTTCATTCAAAAGGACTTTTTATAACAATGCCAAGCCAGGTGGTGGTGGCTCACGCCTTTAATCCCAGCACTGGTGAGGCAGAGGCAGGTGGATCTCTGTGAGTTCGAGGCCAGCCTGGGCTACAGAGTGAGTTCCAGGAAAAGTGTAAAGCTACACAGAGAAACCCTGTCCCAAAAAAAAAAACCAAAAAATAAACAAACAAAACAATGCCAAGAGGCTAGGCAAAAGACCTCCCCCTTGCTAGACACAGCCAAGTGCAGACCTTCCACACACCTGGCACCCATGCCTGTGGTCAAATCATCCCCTTATGCAACCCTGCTGGGTAAAGCAAGCTCAGATTCTCTGACCCTAAGTAATTTGGGCCTCTGCAGGGCCCAGGCTACTTTCAAGCATAATGTGTCCCACCCACAGTCCTGTTTTTTTCCTTTGCCTTTTTGAAGCAGGGTCTCACTATGTATCCCAGATGAACTCATGATTCTCAAACTCACAATTCCCCTGCCGCAGCTTCCTGCTGCTCCAGCTTCCATTCATTTCTGCCATGTCAGTGCATCCCCGGTGTGCTGTCAGGATGGCCATCTTCCCTCACACTCACTCTCCATCCCTGTCTTTGGGGGCTGGAGAGGTGGCTGAAGAGCACCCATGTGGTGGTTTTCAACTGTTCCTCCAGTTCCAGAGGCTCCAACGCCCTTTCTGACCCCCATGAGTACCACGTGCTCATGTAGTACACAGACAGACAGACAGGCAAAGCTCTCATAAATGAATATAAAAAATTTAATCTTGCCTTTTGTATCTGATTGCCTTCCCTAGAGTTGGCATCTGTGTGTGTGTAGTGAGAGATCGAGATCATGGAGGCATCCTGCCCACCCTCTCTCCAGTGCCCCTCAGCCTCAGTCACTGCTTTTGGGACATGTTGGGACAGCTACTAGACTCAGCCACATTGCTCTCCTGGCGTTGTCCCTGGCTGGGGGAGCAATGACAGGTGGTGCCACTCACGGGTACTGTTAGCTGTGGGCACCAGAGTGAGGTCTCTGGGAGCTCTCCTTCCTGTGGTCACAGTTTCTCGAAATCTAAAGCCATTCTAGAGAACAAAGGTGCTCTTCTCTTGTTTGTTCAATTCTGGGCCTCCCTCTCACAGATTTATTGCAAAGAAGGATAGATGACAGGCCTCACAGGGCTGCAGAATGGCCATTGTGGGCCTGGTCACTCAGCCTTTTGCATCAGAGTTCAGGGGGCAGGAGGTGACTATGAATAAAACCAGGTTACTCATGCTAGGCAAGTGTTGTACCACTGAGCCACACCCCAGCCCCTCACTGGGGGATTCTAGGCAGGGGCTCTACCACTGAGCCACACCCCAGCCCCTCACTGGGGGATTCTAGGCAGGGGCTCTACCACTGAGCCACACCCCAGCCCCTCACTGGGGATTCTAGGCAGGGGCTCTACCACTGAGCCACACCCCAGCCCCTCACTGGGGGATTTTAGGCAGGTGCTCTACCACTGAGCCATACCCCAGCCCCTCACTGGGGGATTCTAGGCAGGTGCTCTACCACTGAGCCACACCCCAGCCCCTCACTGGGGGATTCTAGGCAGGGCTCTACCACTGAGCCATACCCCAGCCCCTCACTGGGGGATTCTAGGCAGGGGCTCTACCACTGAGCCACACCCCAGCCCTCACTGGGGGATTCTAGGCAGGGCTCTACCACTGAGCCACACCCCAGCCCCTCACTGGGGATTTTAGGCAGGTGCTCTACCACTGAGCCATACCCCAGCCCCTCACTGGGGGATTCTAGGCAGGTGCTCTACCACTGAGCCACACCCCAGCCCCTCACTGGGGGATTCTAGGCAGGTGCTCTACCACTGAGCCATACCCCAGCCCCTCACTGGGGATTCTAGGCAGGGGCTCTACCACTGAGCCACACCCCAGCCCCTCACTGGGGATTCTAGGCAGGGGCTCTACCACTGAGCCACACCCCAGCCCCTCACTGGGGGATTCTAGGCAGGTGCTCTACCACTGAGCCACACCCCAGCCCCTCACTGGGGGATTCTAGGCAGGTGCTCTACCACTGAGCCACACCCAGCCCCTCACTGGGGGATTCTAGGCAGGGGCTCTACCACTGAGCCACACCCCAGCCCCTCACTGGGGATTCTAGGCAGGTGCTCTACCACTGAGCCACACCCGAGCCCCTCACTGGGGGATTCTAGGCAGGTGCTCTACCACTGAGTCACACCCCAGCCCCTCACTGGGGGATTCTAGGCAGGTGCTCTACCACTGAGCCACACCCCAGCCCCTCACTGGGGGATTCTAGGCAGGGGCTCTACCACTGAGCCACACCCCAGCCCCTCACTGGGGATTCTAGGCAGGTGCTCTACCACTGAGCCACACCCGAGCCCCTCACTGGGGGATTCTAGGCAGGTGCTCTACCACTGAGTCACACCCCAGCCCCTCACTGGGGGATTCTAGGCAGGAGCTCTATCACTGAGCCATGTCCCCAACAACTCACTGCTGGGTTCTACCAAAGTATTGTACTACTGAGTCTTTTTCCTTTGAGACAGGGTCTCACCAAGTAGCCCAAGCTACCCTTGTACTCACTCTGTGGCCCTAACTGGCCTAATACCTGGAATTCTCCTTCCTCAGCCTACTGTATAGCTGGGGTTCCACGCCTGTGCCTCTCACTCCTGGTACTTGGCCCTGAACTTGGTATTTCGATGGACTGAGCAGGGACTGGTGTGCTGGAGCACCTGTGATGGCCCTAGCAGAAGAAGACCACTTTGCTTCTGATCTCCGCCAGTTCAGTCACTTGTCCGGCCGAGTGGCCTCTGTACTCTTAGAGCTCAGAACCCAGATTGGTAAGGGACTCGCCTGCACACACTGTACGAGGGTGCTGAGGTGGTTGTCACAGCAGCTGCCATGTCACACCTTATGTTTCACCAAAGGCTCCTGGGCTTCCAGGATCCTCCTTGCTCGTGCTCTGTGTTATTGTTATATTGTTATCCTCGTCACACCCAGTGAGCCTGTGCTGTGTTCGCTCCCCTAGGGTGACTACAATCAGAGTCGAACCAAAGTGCTCCACATGAGCCTGAACCCGGCCAGCATGGCCAGGCAGCGCCAGCGTGAGGACCATGACCGGTTGCAGGGGGAGTGTGAACGACTACGGGGACTCGTGCATGCTCTGGAGAGAGGGGGCCCCATCCCTGCTGATCTGGAGGCTGCCTCCAGCCTGCCCTCATCCAAGGAGGTGGCAGGTAGGTCCCCTCACCCAGCCCTCTGGTCTCCAGAGAGGTATACGCAGAGGACATCCGGGCTGAGTGGATGGACAGAGCCCACTGGCCCTTGCAGCCAGCTGAGAAGTATTGCTTCCCTGCAGGCTTCACAAACAGGGTTAGTCATCCAAGTTTGCAAGCAGCTAAGATCTTCTCAGACCCCCCAAAACAAATTAATACCATTTATCAGTTTATATGTGGCCCATTAATCATGAGTAAATCCAATCCTCCAAGAAAACAGGGCCATCGTTCACTGGCCTAAGCACACGTCACAGAGCCCTGGGCCCTTTGCGACCAGGCCCAAGATTCCAGGGAAGAGCAAGGCTAACACATCCCATGCCTCTGACCATCCTCTCCAGTCTGTAAATCAGGGTAACAACCATCAGAACATGTACCTGTCACCCCTGATGCATTGTAGTGGCCACGGACATCAGTCACTGAGCCGTGGTAAGCATGGCAGCCGTGAGATCCTGCCCCAGCCGCTTTGCTCTGCGGCTGTGATGTGCAAACTTGTGTGTCCAAGGTGGGCTTTGCACTAGGTCTGGGTGGGGACGGAACTGGGACAAGGGTCTACTGGAGCAGGTCCTGCAGCAGCCCTGCCTGTCCTGAGACCGCTCCTGTCACCTTGCCCTTAGGGGCATTTCAGGCCACCTGTGCTGTGCTGTGGGCCTCTGTTGTCTTGGGGTTTGTGTCTTGCTTGTGGTTCTCGAATACTTTTCATCCTGTGAAGCACGCCTGTTTCCTTCTGTGTATCTGTCATCTGGTCCTGCAGAGGAGACACTTGGCATTTCCAGTAAGAGTCCTTGAGCCAGGGAGGGTGGAACCATCATCAGAGGCCTTCCTGCAGCATGGATCAGTGTGGAGTGGCAGAGGCAGATCCTTCTGGTCTCTTCACTCCTGCATTCCTGTTCTGTCTCCCTTCTGCCTGCTGCATCTGCCCTGGGCCTTCACGGAGGGCCTGGGATGGTTAAAGGCATGCATCAGGGGCCTGGTACCCTGAGGACCCAAAGTCTGAGCGGGGATGGCTGGTGCCCCCTCCCGTATGTCTCTGTCAGTCTGAGGGGCTCTGAGAAGCAATCAGTACCTTGGGCTCACACAGAGAGCCTGGCGGAGAGTAGGTCCTCCATATGGCTTGTCACTGTTGCCTGGTGTAGGGACCCCTGCCTGCCTTAGCTGCTCTGATTTGACAGGCCTCCATTGTGTCAATGTCCTTCATGAATCTTGTGGTCCCTGTGTCGCTGTAGGGGTTAGCCGTGAGTGGCAGATGTTATGGGTCAGGACCCTGTGCCTCTCAGGAGCTTAGAAGACCATGTTGGCTTATGCTGTTGCTCTTCCCATGAGCGGTGTGTGTGTGTGTGTGTGTGTGTAGTGTGTAGTGTGTATCCTCACTGCCTGCTCCATCACCTCCACCCTTCTCCCATATTAGGTTTTCAGAGTGAAGGAACTTAACGTTGACCCTCTTAAGCCCCGGGTGTCTGCTTTTCTGCACACCAGAGCCTGCAGACGTGGCGAAGTGTAACAGCCCGGTCTCCAGCCCAGTTCTCTTGGGCTCAGACCACTCGCCCTCTTGTAGAGCAGAAACCAGCCCTAGTAGCCCTGAGCTTACGGGCTCTAGGCGTTACACTGCTGGACTTTCTACCTCAGCATTGGCAGCCAGATGGAGAAGGAGACTCTACAACAGATGCGCCTGCCTGTCATTGGCTCCCAGTGGCCCAGAGGCCAGCTGGGCTGTTTAGGGGACAGTTCAGGGTTTTTTTTTTTTTTTTTTTTTTTTGTTTTTCGAGACAGGTTTTCTGTGTAGCTTTGCGCCTTTCCTGGAGCTCATTGGTAGCCCAGGTGGCCTCGAACTCACAGAGATCCGCCTGCTCTGCTCCAAGTGTGGATAAAGCATGCGCACAACGCCGGCAGTTCAGGGTTTTTGGCTCCTCCTGAAGAAGACTGACCCAAGGACCAAAACCTAGCCTCCTGATGCTCCGTGTGTGGCCCCCTGCTGTCTGTGGCCCCTGCCAGCGAGCTGGTTAATTGCAGTTTAATTAGGCATGCATTAAAATTAAAACAATCTCATCTTGTCAGAGTGACACATTGGAGGTGATCAAATTTATCATTGCTTGACTGGGCACAGCGGATCCCAGATGTGTCTCTGGGGAGGAGAGAAAGAGAGCTGGCTTATGTGGCATTCTCCTTTACCCTCAGCCTTTCTGCCCTAGAAATGAGGGTACTCTCAGGGCCTAGTTTGGGGCTTTGGGGTGGGACGTAGATTAACTCTGGTTCTTCCCCTGTAGCTCAAGCTGGACTTGAACTCTCCATTCTCCTGTTTTAGCCAACTGAGTACTGGGATTAAAAGCATGCACCATTAAGTCTGACTGGAGTTGATGCTTAGCACTTGGAACTTGACACTTGGGCCTGAGACACCATGAGCTACACTCTGCTTGGACCTTGTGACTTCAGGGCTCTACTGTTCCCACCTTGATTCACATACTCCCCACACCAGCGGCCCTGACTCTGGAACCTAGGTCAGCTGGAGTGGCAAAGGAGGGTCAGGGATGCCCCAGTGCTCTAAGAACTGAAGCCATCTTGGCAGCATTGCTTGATACAGGCTACGCACAATCTCTGTTCTCTTGGGGAGGGCTGCACCTCCCAGGCCTTAATCCGTTCAGAAGTAATGAGGGGTGCAAGGGCGAGTAGCTTAAATGAGAAAGGAGCTGTGGGGGCCTTGTCTCGGGTGTCCTGTTGTGGGAAGATGTCAGCTCTTTGCTCCGAGCCTCTGAACCAGTGTTGCAGGTCTGTAGAATGATGCTGGCTGAGCAGGTACATCCCTGATGCAGCGACCCCCCAACCCTCCCTTTCCCATGTAGAACAGCAAAGTATCATTGCTGTATATGGGCTATGTGGCAGGAACAGGGACACAGGAGGACCATATTTTAAAAAATTTCAAAACAAAACAAAACCTGACACTGTTCTAAAAATAAATGTATTAGTTTTCAACAAGCCCCAACAGTCCTTGGCATGCTGTAGAAACCATGAAATTCAGAGCTTGATACTGTAAATAAAGTTTTATTAAAACATGGCCACCCTGTTAGGAATGTCCATAGCAGCAAGAATTAAGCTCCCAGAGACTAGTAGAGGTGCCTTTCTAGAATCCCCCAGTGAGGGGCTGGGGTGTGGCTCAGTGGTAGAGCACCTGCCTAGAATCCCCCAGTGAGGGGCTGGGGTGTGGCTCAGTGGTAGAGCACCTGCCTAGAATCCCCCAGTGAGGGGCTGGGGTGTGGCTCAGTGGTAGAGCCCTGCCTAGAATCCCCCAGTGAGGGGCTGGGGTGTGGCCAGTGGTAGAGCCCTGCCTAGAATCCCCCAGTGAGGGGCTGGGGTGTGGCTCAGTGGTAGAGCCCCTGCCTAGAATCCCCCAGTGAGGGGCTGGGGTGTGGCTCAGTGGTAGAGCACCTGCCTAGAATCCCCCAGTGAGGGCTGGGTGTGGCTCAGTGGTAGAGCACCTGCCTAGAATCCCCCAGTGAGGGGCTGGGGTGTGGCTCAGTGGTATAGTGTCTGTCTAACCGTGGTTGAGGGCCCTGGGTACTTGGGGGCTGGAAGGACTTCTTAATTAAAAGTGATGAAATAGATGAGCCTTAAGTTTAATCTTTCTAAATGATATCATCTCTTCTTAAAAATGACCCTTAAAGTTACGCTTCGACACAAACACCATAAGGGATGTAGTTATCAGGTGACAATTCTGACAAGAGGAAGCAGAGCTCTCTCCCTTCTTAATGCACATTTGCAGGAGACACTCGGCTATCTTGTTTTTTCAGGTTTATATGCTACACATGTAACAGTGTGGGCTATACAGGCCTCTATGGCACAGCTGTGTAGGACAGGCCCAGTCAAGACTCCCAGCAGTTCCCTCACCAATGTGAGTCCTGCTCAGCGCCTACAGCCTGGTCTGTCCCTTCGTGTGTCTCGAGCCATGTCTCCAGCATGTCTCCAGCTTCCTGCACCTGGCCAAGCACCTCGGGATTTAATTGCCCACTGAGTAGTCTCTCACTGTGGTATTCGCTCCTTGTGCTCCCTTGAGGTTACCCTGGTGATGCTGCATTCCATTCCTTGGGGGGAGTGGGGGAGAATGCGAGCACAGTGCTATCATCTACCTTGAACCTTGGGAAAGCATGGCACCAGCTGCCTGCTAACCCCCAAGGAGGAGGCTGAGGCCACCCAGGGTACCCTGCCAGACCCTCCGTGTAGCCCCATTGTTCAATCATGCAACTGGGTGCATGTTCTGTTAGACTTGTACTATGGACCGATTGCATTTAGGGAGAGTGAACAGAAATAGATTTGAGATGCTTGTGGCTGTATTTAATAATGCACACACACGTACTTGTTCAAGTGGAGTGAGCCCACTGTGGACACAGGGAACAAGATCAGCTTCCTGAAGATTTCAAGGAGACCTAGAGAAGGAACCCTAGATAGCCACTGAGGCCTCTAGAGCAGGGCTTGACTACAGGGCACACAGTGGCCACAAACCCAGTGTCAGGAGACCCAAGAAGCATTGGCAAGACTCCAAAGTTGACCTTCTGGAAGGTGCTGTAGCTGCTGTGGAACCCCAGAAACCAACATTCTGCACAGAACCTGAAAATGCCTCATATTTCCTCCTATGCCGTCAACACGAAGAGCTTGCAAGAAGCCAGGAAAATAGACCACCAAGACTACAGCCATAGGAGCAAGCCCACAGTGAGCAGCATTTTTAGCATCATAAAGTCCACAGGGATGCAGTGGCCAGAGGCTGGGCACACCTGTCTTTCCATAGTCACATCCCTGCTAAGGTACTTTATCACATCCACTGACATGAAACTGGGACAAATATCAACTGCTCAGAATGTTCTTAAGTAAAAAACAAAGCATTGCCCAGTCTATACTTGGTATTGAAAGTGATTACTGGGTTGACTGTGGTTCACACTGTAATTCCAGCGCTCAGAGTTCCAAGTTTCAGACACCCAGAGCCACAGAGTGAAATCCTTATCAAATAAAAGAGAAGAAGAGAAAAAGAAAAAGAAAAAAAAGTCATAATTACTGAAAGTAGACGAATGAAATAAAGAGACAAACAGAAACCACTAAGCCTGAGTCTCTTAAGTTAATACACATGTAGTGAATGGTGAGCATAAGTCTGTGGGGACCATCTGACAGATGCCACCAGGACAACTCTCCAGTGATCTGGACAAAGACAGATTTAGACCTTGACTCTGAGCCACATAGCGAAGAGATTATTGAGGGTCTGTAGCTTCAAACAGAAGGAATCAGCCAGAACAGTCCAGAAGAAAATAGGACTATTTATCAACTCACTAAGGGACCTTCGAAGACTGAGCCAGGCCTATTGGTCCAGGCTGTCACCATAGGCTATTTGGGAGGCTGGGGAGAAGTTAAAGGCCAGCCTGGGCAACGTCATAGATATTGTCTCCTTACAGTGTGTTCCTATAGCAAGATGGGAACTGAGGCAGAGTCCCTAGGGAAGCTCAAGGCCAGCTAGCCTGGGTACTCATGGGTGTGGAGAGACCCTCCCTCAGACTGGAGGAGATGAGGACTGGCACGGAGATGGTCCTCTGACCTCCATGAGTGCATTATGGCATGTGTGTATGCATACAAGCACATGCTCACACATATCATACATATGCATATCACACACACATTTTGCATGTCATACATACATATCACATACTTGGTTTTGTTGTTGTTGTTTAAGAATCATGAGATTTAATTGCTGACTTCGTAGGCTGGGAGAGGCTCTCCCACTCTGCCTCGGGCCTTCAAAGCTCAGGTGCCAGCGTGGAAGATAGACCCTGAGCTGGGCCACGAGGATGGTTTCAAATGAGATTCTCCACAGCTGGGAGCTGACTGCAGGGCTAGGCCTGGACTGGAACTCCCATGGGAAACATGGCGTAGAACCCTGAGCTTCTTGTCCTAGGTCAGGAAAGGTAAAAGCTGTCCATCTAGTGAGCACAGCCCTGGCTGCAGAGTAGAGTGAGTGAGGGCCTAGAATTGGGGTGTAGGGACTGAGATACCTTAAGGTTGTGGTCCTCCAGCGAGTCCTCCTTCCCAGCCTGTCTCTTAGCTGCTCCAGGGAGAGCTTGTGGTGGAGAGCTGCCCTGGGCAGTGTCAGTCTTCCCAGCATAGCCTGGCTCTCTTTGAGGTCTCTAAAGTGTAGTCCAGGCCCATACCTGCCTTGAGACCCCCATGATTATGGCGGGAACACCCCTGTGCCTGCTTCCACTCCGGGCACCACGTGGCTCCCATCCACTGGCTCTCCGTCCAGAGCCAGGGTGATCCTTGTCTCTGGCCACAGTCCTCCATCCAAGCTTAACACCAGCCTGCTGGCCATGCCCCCAGGCCTGTTCCAATAATGTGCCCTCCCCTCTGGTCCCCTCCCCCTTCTTGCTGATTCATTGTCACCCCTGCCCTTCTCTGGGCTCCAGGCACCTTGGAGGTAGAGCCTTGTGCAGCTTCGGTCTTGTTCTGGTTTCGTGTTCTGTTTTGGAGATTCTAGGGAGCAAACCCCAGGCTCACACATGCCGGACAAGCGCTTCACCTCTGAGCCACACCCCTAGACCTTGAGTCCTGTCCTGAGTCCCCCTTGGCTGAGGGTCCCTGTGACCCAACATGGGTCTGCCGAGGCTGAGTAACTGCCGTGTCCCCAGTCACACTGAGCTGCTCCACTGAATGCCTTGTTTCCTCTCCTTCCTGGCATGTCTGTAAACTTTGCCGGGTAGCTGAAGCCAAGTGCCCAATTAGGGATTTCTCTCCAGTTTCATTCAGCCTGTAATTGAAGTGGGAACGCCTTCGCGCCTGACACATCAAAGATGCGGCGCCCAGGAACCCCAGCCGGGTACGCTCGGCAGCCCTGACCTCCCCACCTCAGACCTGCAGTGCCAGGTCGGGCCAGGCCAGGCCAGGCGGTGTTGGCACAGCGAGTGCTCACAGTCAAGTGAGGGCAGGGCCCTCCAGCCTGGGGTCCCTGTGGGAAGTCATCTAGGCCTCGCCTGGCAGCGACCATCTGCACTTAATTTCTTGTTTTGGAGAGGGTGGCGTGCTCACCTGCTTGCCCGGGCTGTCCCAAGGCCGACTTAGTTAGTCTGCATTCCTTGGCTGTGGCCCATGCTCCATGTTCTGTGCCATGGAAACAGAGGTTGTGGTTTGGGGTCCATCTGACTTGGGGCTGCTGTGGGGTCCTAAGGTTGTGAGAAAGTCACCCAGCTCTCCCAGGAGCCTGCACCGGGGCTGTCTCCGCTTCACGTCTCCCCACGCTCAGCAGCAGCACCCTCCATCCGCAGCTGTCTCGGGGTATAATTAACTCAGTGATTTAGTGATCTTACAGCGGTGCTCTGCCTCCACGACAGCCTGGCTTTAGAATGTTCCCGTCACCCTGATGGGTCCCCAATGCCCTTGCAGTCCTCCATGCTCCCACTCACAGCCCCAGGCAATCACTGATCTTTCCTCTCTTGATTTCTCTTTTCAGAACATTTGTCTAAATGGAACCTTGCACTACACAGGCCTTTGTTCCAGCTTCTGTTGCTGAGTATAATACTTCGATGATTCAGCCATGTCGTAGCATAGATTCATATCCATTTGTATGACTGAGTAATATTCTACCGTGTGGATGGCCCATGTGTTAGGGATCAAGTCACTGATGGTGGACAGTGGGTTGTGTCCCCTTTGGGCCACTGTGGGTCATGCTGCTGTGGACATTGGAGATAGTCTTCTGTGTAGAAGGGGATTTCTGGATTACCTGGTACATCTATCTATCACCTTTGTGAGGAATGACCTAATCATTTTCCAAAGTGCTTGTACCAGTTGACATCCCCTTCTGAGGGTCCCCTGTGGGTGCCCACCATCCTCCCCGCCCTCCGTCTTTCCTGGCTTCTTGACGACAGCATCCTCTGTGGTTGCATTTCCCTAATGACTAATGATTCGGAGTTCATTTCAGCATCTCATCAGCCATTCATACATCTTCCTCGCTGAGACGCCTCTTACATTGGTGCCCAGTTTTTAATTGGATTGTTTGTCTTCTAATCATTTTCTTAATGCTTTCGTCTGATACACAGCGTTTTTAATTTTGATGAAGTGTAATTTATCAGTTCTTCCTTCCATGGCAGGCACTTTGTCCTGGGGACTCTGATCACCCCAGCAGTATGGTTGCCTGTGATTTTCCCAGAAGGGCTCAGTTTTAGACCCCGGGCCTCACCCTGTTAGTGTTGGAACGATGGACTCCAGCTTCGTCTGTCCCCTTTGGTCCTCAGTCACGATAGGTCGCTTTCTGTTGCTGTGATAAACACCATGACCAAAGCAACTTGGGGAGGAAAGGGTTAATTGTTCCCCTGTCCCAATCACAGCCCCAGGTAAGTCAGTCCAGGACTCCAGACAGGAACTGCAGCAGAGGCTGTGAGGGAAGGAATGCTGCTTACTACTAGCCTTTTCCTGTGGCTTGCTCAGCCCACTTTCTTAGAGACCCCAAGTCCACACGCCCGGGGGTGACACCGCACAGCAGTGTCCTGGGCCTTCACACATCAGTCCTTCATAGAGCAGATGCCTCACAGGCTTGCCTGCAGTCCAGTCTCCTGGGCGCATGTTCTCAACCGAGATTCCCTCTTCTCAGACGACCTAGCTTGTATCATGTGAACAAAAATCCAACCAGCACACTTGCCTTCTCCAGTCCCAGCACTCTGGAGGTGGAGGCAGAGGAGCAGGGGTTTTTAGTTGATCCTCGGTGCCTAGTGAGGTGGAGGCCAGCCTGAGTTAGGACAACAACAACAGTAATAATAAAACTGCATTCCTCTGGCCCTGAAGATCAACTCATGATGTGGGTTCTAGTCCAGGATCACTCTGTCTTGATGAATGTATTTGGCTAGCTCTCCACAGTTCCACCCCGTCCTGGCGACCCATCCCTCGTCACACTTGAATCAGAGGCCATGGGTCCTCTGGACCTCTTCTGGAGGATTGCCTGCCCTTCCGTGTGCCTTTCCGAGTCAGCCGCCTCCTCCTTCTGGCTTCTTTGAAAACAGGTGTATTGACTTTTTATTCACCCCACATTCAGGTAGCAATAACAGACCAAAGCAGTAATTCCATCCAAGTCCAGCTTGGTGAGCCAGTGAGTCTATTGGGGTTCCCTACAGGAATGTGGGTGCAGACTTACAATGGGTGACGAGTGTGGGTGACCCCAATAGCTGTGTCACAGCCCACCCTAGCGTGCTGATGACTCTTGCGAGCTGTGCCCCTGGAGCTTCCGGCACAGCTTGCAGGCAGCTCCACTGAAGAGTCCCCTCCCCGGGAACTGTTTACTGCTTGCACAGCCTTGGGGAGGGGTGAGCCATTGCACTATCCCTCACGAGGAACATGGATCTCTGAGCACCTCCTGAGGAGCCCCACAGCCCATCTGATTTCAAGATGCCCAGGGTCATGTCTGTCACCTCAGCCCACTGTAGCATGCGCTTTCTGGTCAGGCTTCAGTTTCCAAATCTCCCTACTCTTCTCTTTGTTCCTGCTCACACTACAAATTCAGCTAACAGTAGCGAGTCTGAACACCGTGCTGCCATGCGATGTCTCCCCCAGATACTACTCCACCCAGCACTTGATGCTCCACCTCCTGCAAAAGAGACCCTTTGCTGTGGTGTAAGGAGATGGCGTGGAGGAGACCATGACACACAGATCTGTCAGCCCTAGCCGGACACCCAGGGCTCGGGGCTCCTGCTCTCCATGTCCACTGTGACAGTGCTCTCCATGTCCACTGTGACGGTGCTCTCCATGTCCACTGTGACGGTGCTCTCCATATCCACTGTGACGGTGCTCTCCATATCCACTGTGACGGTGACGGTGACGGTGCTCTCCATGTCCACTGTGACGGTGCTCTCCATATCCACTGTGACGGTGCTCTCCATATCCACTGTGACAGTGCTCTGTGTGTTGTCTCTATAAAGGGACAGGTGGTTCTTGTTAAAATACTGAGAACTGGAAAGACTTGAGGGAGCCTTGGGCAGTGTTCCAAAGAGTGGGATCAAGGTCAGTGGGAAGCTGGGGAGATAGTTCAGCTGGTAAACTCTCACATTGCCAGCAGCAGGAGGTCAGTCCTCAGAACCACATTTAAAAATCTGAGCATGTACCACGAGCTTAAGACCCCAGTACTGAGGAGATGGAGACACGTGGATCCCTGATTGACCAGTGGCTCATTGACCACCAGCTTACCCTCCTTGGTGTCCCCAAGCCATGAGACACTCACGTTTTTTTAAATGTTATGGCTTATATTTTTATTTCTTTATTTTGTATGCATCTGACTGTGTGTGGGGGTGACGCATGTGGAAGTCATAGGACAGATTTCACGAGTCAGTTGTCTCTTTCTATCTTGTGAGCCCCAGGAATCTATCTCAGATAAAAAGGAGTAGCACCCAAGGTTGTCCTTGACCTACGTATACATGTTCATGTTTATACACACATGCATGTGCAGGGCATGCACATATGCATTCATGTGTGTGCACACATACACATGTCTGTTCATACACAGGCATGCACACACACACACACACACACACACACACACACACACACACACTCACTCACAGAGTCAGCAGAGCCCTACTCCTGCTCCATCTAATAGAATCCAGACAACCTGGACTCTGCCCCAGCTCTGGCTGTGTTTAGTCATCAACATGTTACAACATTCATGCCATCGTAGGCCAAGGCTACCAGCCCCCCTGGACTCCGGGCCATGGGGAACGCAAGGACCGCCTTTGCTGCCTCTCTTTTAAAGCTGATTTCCAGCCCACCCAGTCCCTGTCCCCTCTTCAGGCCAGTGTGTGACCGGAGGACCAGAATCCCAGCTCCTCTCTTCAGACTTGGGGTCCTCTCTGGCCTAACCATGGCCTTCCTTACCACCCAGTGGGTGCAAGGTCTCAGGTCTCAGGTGCTGCCCGACCCTAGCATCCTTCCAAAACCTTCTCTGAGCTGCTCCAGCCGCTAGTTGGTTCTGTAGCCTTTCCCTTAATCTGCTCTCTGAAGAATTGGTTCCGTATCAAGTCCGAGGCCATCACATGCATTAGCAGGTTTTTAATACACTGCTACATCTCAAGGAGCGGGACAAAGGAGACTTAAACTCCTGTCTCACCAAGAGCAGACAGATTGACTCAAGAATGACTCGGTCAATAAAAGATGAGCTCTGAACAGCACCCACCCCCAAAGGGAGCTTGCCTTCCAGGGAATTATGGTTTCTGTACACCCAGTGTCAGCGTGCAGAATGGATCGCCAGCTCTCATCTTCGTGTAGCCGTGACTCCAGTGCTGTGGCTCTGATGTAACTAGTCCTCGCTGCCTCTGGCTCCATCAGAGCTCCTGTCCAGAGGGCGGCAGGCCACTGCCTCAGCCCCAGTCTTCTCTTGGCAGACAGCCTGTCTTGCATGTCTGTGGAAGGAAGTTTCTCGAAGTTTGTGTTGAAACAGCTGTGCTCTCTTGCTTTGTGATGTGATTCTCTGCTTCAGGTGTGTTTGGCAGGCGGGGAAATGGAAGGGATGTGTATACACATGTGATGGGGTCGTGCCTATTGTTTCTGGGTATCTGTATGTGTGAAACCTTTGTTTGAAGGCTATGGCTCTGCTAGAGGACATGAATAGGTGTGCGTGCATGTGTGTGCGTGTGTGTGTACATATCCATGTACATGTACATATGAATGTATGAATGTAGACACTAGAAGAGGATGTCCGATCTCCTCCTCTGTTATGCTCCATCTTAATCCTTTGATGCAGAATCTCTCAAGGACCTGGAGCCAGGCTGGCAAACAGCAAGCCCCAGCAGTCCTCCTGTCTCCACCCCTCACAGCTTTGGGGTTACAGGTGTGTGGCCACACCTGACTTTTTACATGAGTGCTGGGGATTTGAAACCGGGTCCTCATGCTCCTGTCTGTCTCCCCAACTCCATGATACATTCGTCAGAAGCAACTCCCTGCCCACTGTCCAGCCTCTTGGAACAAGGGCAGGTGAGGCTATGCCAGGCAGCCCTGTCTGCGCCTGCCCAGCCCTCGTCGGCTCAGCAGCAGCACAGGAGCCACGTGCTCTGTTCCAGCAAGCAGAGCCTTTGTGTCAGCCCCGCCCGAGGCCCTTGCAGCAGAAGGCAGCAGTGCACGAGGTCGGCTCACAGCCCGAGGGCTGCCTGCCACCATGTTGTTGCTAACGTCCTTCCCAGGAGGCCATAAGCACAGTCTGCCCCTTCTGAGTCACAGTGACAGACTGAGGCACAGTTTCACCAGGGCTTACTCCAGAGACCCCCAAGAGTTTATAAAGGGCATCCTTTCAGAGACTAGGTTAGGGCTGCTGCTTACAGGGCCTGGGTGCTTATTCTCCCAACTGGCCGCGCTGGAAAACCTTACCCAGCAGGGACGAGAGCTTCTGCTGAGCCGTGTAGATGGATTCCTTCCTCCCCTTGTCTTCCCCAGCCTATGCACTCTGACCCCGTGGTTCTCAGTCTTCCTGATGCTGCGACCCTTAACACAGTTCCTCAGTTTGTGTTGACCCCCAACCACGAGTTTATTTCATCACTTCTTCATAACTGTAATTTTGCTGCTATTATGAATAGTAATGCAAATGTCTGGTACGCAGGTTGCGGACAGCTGCTCTGGCTCCTCCCTGAGTCCAGCTAAGGCAGAGTTGCATAGAACAGGTGGTAGGGTGCAGCTGGATACGCAGGTGACGGTCTCATGACCCTCCCTTCACTATGGTGGGGTGTAAACAGTCCACAGACCCAGCTGGGGTGATCCTTTTGAAGGGGTCACAGCTGAATTTCCCACGATGGCAGTTATTGGGCTTAGAGGACAGTCACTCAAAACAGCCAGGCAGCTGGAGCTCTGTTTTCCAGACTGCTTGTGAGCTCAGTCTTCCATCACCAAAGTTGACCCCATAGCCTATGATTTTTTCTGGGTCCCCAAGCCCTCTGCCTACCTTGAACTGGAGATGACCTCTCCCAAACTGCAACCCAAATATATCCCTGACCTCTTAGAGCTGCCCAGCTGAGATCCAGTGGAGAGGGCTCATCAGTTCAGGGAGCATAGCCCTGCTGCACGCTCACAAGGAATGTCAGAGTCACCCACTCAGGACAGGAGTTGCTGGAGCCTACAATGGCCCTCGTCCCAGGGTGGCTTCCTTGGGGCTGCTCCCATCTGGCCCTCTGTGTCACCCTAACTACGGCATGCCCTTGACACCCCCCCCACACACACAAATCTCCCTTCTTTTCATCTGTTACTAACGTCCCTATCAGAACTTGCCAGTGCAGAGCCCTCTAAAGAGAAACTTGGCCTTTAGAGCCAAGGCAGGACCCAGCTCTTGGGCTGGCTGCCCTTGGGTAAGCTTGTAATCCAGTGGCCTGTCCAAGGCTCGCATGCTGCCAACAGAGGCTGTGGGTGGAAAATGGTCCTGGAGCAGTACTGGCTGGCACCTCACACTCTGCAAAGCTCCTCGCCCTCTGCAATGCATCTTACACCCTGCAGGGCTTTCCAGCAGTGGAGTAGCGGGCAGGCGCGCCTGCAGTCAGCCAGGCCTTGCTCTACCCTTTCCTCCTCCTTTGTTTTTGTTTTTTTTTGTTTGTTTGTTTGTTTTTGTTTGGTTTGGTTTGGTTTGGTTTGGTTGGTTGGTTGGTTGGTTGGGGTTTTTTTTTTTTTTCGGGGGGGGGTGGTTGTTTGGTTTGTTTTTTAACTTTGAGACATGTAATCTAGGCTGGCCTTGAACTTCTGATCTTTCTGCTTCTACTTCCCAAGTGCCGGGATTATAGGTGTGCACTAACATATCTGGTTTATACCATGCTGGGGCTTAAACCCAGAACTTTACGCAGGCTAGGCGAATGCTATACCAACTAAGCCACATTCCCAGCCTTCCTCTCTACCTTCTCATGGCCTGTGTGTCCAAGGCTTCCCAGTCCTGGTTCCCCATATAATCCTCTATAGCTATGTTTTCTAGAGACCTTCCAGTAGGGTCACGGGTTGCTCCAGGCCACCCAGCCGCAGTGTCTAAGGAGAGTGTGGGCCTACCTCCTCTTCTGCCTGTCAGCTCATTTGGTGCTACTGAGCCTCTCCCAGTGACTTTGTGCCCCAGGCACTGTGGGTGCTAGGCTTTCCCTAAGGGAGGCCCAGTCTCTGTCTCCAGGGACTTGTACAGTGGAGGAAGTGGACCCTCAAAGCAGAGTAGCACACATGTCCACCAGAGTTACAGAAGCTCAAGGGAGGCCGGGGAGGAGGCGCTTGGAGGGGATGGGGCTTGTTCTAGAAGTATGCCACCGAGCAGAAGTCCAGGGCCACTTGTAGATTGTCAGATATGTGTGGGTGAACCTGTCGCACACAGCAGAGTGGCAGAAGCCAGGCCGGCACTTAGGGCTGCGTTTCCACATCAGTGGAAGGAAGGGAAACCCCACCCCACTCTGGATCTGCATCTGATCAGGAGGGCAGTCAGCCTAGCAAAGCAGGTTCTAAGCAGGGCTAGTCCAGATGTGGGGCGGGGGGGGGGGCTGTCAAGCATCTGATTGGGGGCCTCTGGGTTCGTGCTGGATCTGCAGGAATCTAAGGGAGCTCATTTCCTGGGGCAAAGGCTGCAAAGGTGGATGGCAAGTTGACTACAAGGGGCTGCAGCCTGCAGCAGTTTTGGCCCTGGCAAGGGAGCTCTCCATTTAGGTGGTAACTGGCAGGTGTAGAATAGAGGAGGAAGTACGGGTTCGTCCGTTAGGACTCAGGGCACACCTACCTCTGAGGTCATGAGGAAGGATTGATGGACCCAGGCAAAGCTCCCCATGTGCCAGATGGGGTGGGGAGGGAGGTCTGTTGGGTGGTGCTTATAGCCAACTGGAGGCTCCATATTGAAGAACACAGACACCAGAGCCACGGTCCAGCTGCACGTGGTGCTGCATGCAATTTGACCCCAACCTCTGAGCCTTATTTTCCTGAGCCAGAAGTAATACAGCAGTATGTATGACCCTTGCTTGTCACTGAAGGAGTCTCTGCTGGGCATCTCAGGCTTGTGCCGCAGGGCAGAGAGACCTGCTACTGTAGGAAGGGTCCATGTAGGGAAGGAAGGGCCAGTTGATGACTCAACAGGTAGAGCCATAAGGTGGAGTCGGCAGTAGGAGATGTGTAGGACCATGTGACTTTATCCCTGCTCGCCAGTGGCCAGGGGTCTTTCTGAGCCAAGGCCTGAGCTGTTGATGGAGGCCCTGCTCAAACCCCAGGGCGGTACCTGAAGTAGCATCACCTGGCACCCAGGTTGTTTGTGGGTGTCTCTCAGGGATGCCATGATCCTGGAGACCCAGGTTGGGTAAGATTGATCCTCCAGCCTCTGGTCTGCCTCCACATCCGATGCAATGTCCCTCCCACCTGGAGCAGCAGGCACCAGGGGCCGCTGATCCTCTACTGCCGGGAGTGCTGCCGCAGGGACTGTGCAGCCTGACGCTGCAGGGCCTCTCGCTCTGTCCCTGGGGTGGGGGAGGGAGTCTTACAAGAACGAATATGATATCAGCGCCCGCTTGTCACCCCGGGACTCTCCCACCCTGTAATCTGGTGGGCTGTAATTGCCAGTGTCTTTTCAAATCATTTTTGTGCAAGGTGACAAGCTGCTTGCTGGAGTGAGCAGTTAATCACACAGAGATGCCCCGTTTGAAAGGCGCTCAGAGCTTACCCAGGGGCGGCTGCCAGCAGCCAGGCGGGTGTACACAGTCTGCTCATCTGCATATAATTCCAGGGCGAGCAGGCATCACTGAGGCTGGTGTAAACCATGCAATTTCCGGCCCAGCAGGGGACACAGGCTGGTGGTGGGGACCAAACCTCAGGGCCTGTGGCATCAGTAGAGTTAAAGCAACCCCATCTCCATAGGGCAACAGGAGACCTGATTAGTGGGTGGTGGTGGCCTAGCCACTTGGGGAACCACTGTCCCCCATCTTAGACCAGCTGCCCTACCTGTCACTCTGTGTAGTGACTTCAGGGAAGGAAGACCCCAAAAGTATCCTAGTTGGCATGGCCAATCACCTCCACCTGCCAGCCATTCCATTGGTTGGTTACTTGAAGTTTGGGGTTGAGGTGAGCTAATAGCCACCTCTCTCCATGTGGTGTCCCAGAGGGTTGAGCCCACAGTGACCCAGCAGGCCCTAAGTCAGTGCTCTGAGACATCTCCTCCTGCCACTCTCTCTAGGCAGCCACAGGGAGCAGGGCACAGACATCCCTGTCACAGCCACAGCAGTGCCCGGCCTCCACAGCTGCTAATAAAATTGCATAAATATTTGATGGCTAATTATTAAATATTTAAAAATGTAAAACTGGAATGGTTTGGAAGTTAGCAAGGCATGAATAATTCAGTCCTAGATGCACATCAGCTTTGGGTCTGAACAGGGCCAGCACCTCCAGTGTCTGCTGCAGCGGGGCCGTGAGTCCCAGGGACTCCTCTGGCTAGCCACCAGTCCCCCAGGCCTAGAAGCAGAGACTCAGGCAGAGTCCCAGTCATCACACTGCAGGACAAGTCTCAACCCCTTCCCTTGTAAAGTTAGGGGAGGTTCATGTGGAAGCCTGAGCTGCCAGCCTGGACCATGGCCAAACAGGGAAGGTCCCTTTACTTCAGTGAGCTTGAAACACCATCCCTTCTGGTCAGTGTCCATGCATGTGCAAAGACTAAAGACCAAGGATTGTCCAAATACCTGACCAGACAGAGGAGAGAGTCAACAATGCCCTCAACCCATGGTGCACAGGGATCTCTCACAGGAGAGACAGGAATAGACTCCCAGACGCAGCCAGAGCATCAGGAGAAGCTTGGACCATGACCTTCTCTGTCTACTGCTTCATCTTCAAGGCTGGGTGAGCTGGAAACAGCACCTCTGCCTAAGGTTGGAGGGCTGAAGTTGTGCTAGCTTAGGTGTGATATTCTAGTACTGTGGTGACTTTTGCAAGGCCTGAAAATCCCAGCTTTGCTTAAGTGGATTTTACTCACTTTTCAGAAGGAAAAGATGGTTCTGTCCAGAATCCTCAAAGGAGTGTTCAAAAAGCTGCTTCTAGCTCCTGATCAGGAGATGCCAGGGGCATTGGCGTAGTCGCTGCTCCATTGGACCACATCCTCCTTCCTGCTCCTACCCCATAGCATTATAGCTAGGAAGGAAGGGAGAGCCCATCTGCGAAGGTGAGAGCTAGAGAAGAAGGCCGCATAGCCCCGGGCATCCCTGGTGATGTCATCCTCACCTGTCATCCCCCTCGAGGAAGCCCTTTTCCTGCATCATGGTCAGTGCCCATTCACAGTGACGTTCAGTCACCGTGAGGGTAACATGTGTGTCTCCTGCTGGCCTGTGTGTGAGCACATTTGCTTTCCAGGCTGTGAGAGAACTTGACTGTGTTTCCTTCTGGCCTGCTCACACTCAAGCGTAGGTTATTTTGTTTGAGAGTCGATGTGGTAACAGGCTGCCTCAGTTCCCTTGCCGTAGGACTCAGTCCTGCACTGCTGTGCCCCGCCCGCTGTGGTCGTCTGAATGAGAACAGCCCTCATAGGCGCATTCATTGAATACCTGGGTCCCCAGTTAGTGGAACTGTTTGGGAAAGATTAGGAAGTGGCCTTGCTGGAGCAGGTGTGTCACTGGGGTAGGCGTTAAAGTTCAAAGCCCACACCAGGCCCAAGATGTCTGTCTGCCTTCCTGTGGCCGATCAGATGTAAGCTCTCGGCACCTCTGGTGCCTGCCTGCCTGCCTGCCTGCCACCATGCTTCCTGCCTGGTGATCATGGACTCACCCTCTGGAGCTGTAAGCCGGCCCCTGACTACATACTTCAGTTTATGAGTGGCCTTGGTCGTGGTGTCTCCTCACAGCAGTAGAATAGTGACTGAGACAGCTGCTTGTTAGCTGTGTGACTGTTTCTGTCTTCTCAGCGGAAGGGAAGACTGCACTCTCTTTCTCCACCCCGAGTATGTATCTGCACTCATGCACACCCACATACATACACATGTGTATCCCTCTTCAGCACCCATCCCCATCATCCTAACTGCCATAGGGGTGAGGACACTGCCTTTGTGCTGTGTTCTTTCACATGTTTGGTTTTCCATGCTGGCCGACATGCCTGACCGCCTGGAACTCTCTGGAGGGGTTGTCGGTGTCCTCAGGGCTTTGAGACGCAGTGGGCCACCTGTCACCTCTGCTCCGATTCTTATCCTTGCCTAGTCCTCTTGTGGCCGCAGCCTGGGGTCAGAAGAGAGCATGCTGTGCTCTGATGGGGATTGTGTAGACTCTTGCCACCACAGGTACCTGCCCTGATGGTCCCTGCAGTCACGCAGGTGCCCCCTTTCTTCTTCTCTCATCGTGTCTTGCCTGAGCCAAGAAGGTCCAGTGCTCTGTGATGCTGTTTGCCAGGTACTAAAGTGGGTGTATCATACCAGACAGGGCTCTGGCAGGCCTGTCTCCCACACTATGACTGAAATCCAGAGCCTCGCCCAGCCTCTCAGTTCCTTAGGAACTTGGCATGGTGTTTTTTGGTTTGCATTTTGAAACAGCGTCTCATGTAGCCCAGGCTGGACATAACTCACTATGTAGCCAAGGATGACTTTTACTTCTGATCCTCCTGCCTCTACCTTCCAAGTATTAAGATTACAGGCATTTTGCCACTGTGCAGTGCTGGGGATCATACCCAGGGCCTCGTGCATGGCAGGCAAGTACTCCTAATTGAGCCACATCACCAGCCCTTCAGTAGTTTGCTTGAGCGGTTGTATGCTTCTCTCCACAAAGAGGAAACAGCTGGGCTCTCCTTTGCCCTCCTGCAGAGCTGACCCAGGGTCATAGGGGCTGGCACTGTTGTGACCCCGAGCTGCAGCAGCCTGGTGAAGGTGAGCATGAGCGTGTAGTCTGTTCTGGTTTGCTCTTCTGCTGCTGTGATGAAACACTGACCAAAAGCAGCTGGGGGAGGAAAGCGTTCATTTGCCTTACAGGTTGCAGTCCGTCACCAAAAGGTACCAAGTCAGGGCCTGAAGCAGAGGAAGGCTGCTGACTAGCTTGTTCTCTCAGCTTGCTTAGCTGCTTTTCTTCTCTATCCCAGGCCCACCTGCCCCCGGATGGCACTGGCCACAGTGGGCTGGCCCTACACACACACACACACACACACACACACACACACACACTAGCCATCAAGACAGTGCTCCGCAGACATGCCCATAGGGCAGTCTGAAGGAGGCAGATTTCTCAATGGAGGTTCCCTCTTCCAAGGTTTGTGTAGGTTTACATAACCCAACCAGCACTGGCCTCCATTGGCACCTGCACTCAGACACACATATCCACACTAAGGCATACACACATATATAGATAATTTAAAATAATAAAAATAAATCTTAAAAAGAAAAAACCACCCCCACCCAGCACCCACCTTTGTGTCCACAGACTGGCTGGCGCAGGTGGTGTGACCGCTGTGAGCCCCATGGCCATCTTCCCTCCGGTTCCCTCTTCTCTGTGTCTACCTCACATGTGGCCTTCTGGCCCCACTAATATCGGCCATTCTGCAGACTTGAGGCCAGGAGCTGAGACTCAAGAGATCTGAGCCTATAAGCTCCCGACATCTCTGCTCTTGGGCAGGAGTGCGCATCCCCACCAGCTTTTACCTGGCAGAGCACAGGCTGTTTCTGCCCCATGTCCTTCTCTCAGAACTTTCACAGCTGCCTCCTGTGAGTCCAAAAGGACAAGCATGGGGCTGACATAGTGAGGCTTGTCCACTCAGAGCCATCCTGTGGCCTCCCCAGAGTAGTGGAGCCGGCCAACAGGCCCACCTGAGCTCACAGCCCCGACCCAGAATAGCGAACAGGATTGGGGGCAGCGAGGCCTGGTGTGCCCCAGGACCCACTCTGGCCCCATAGTCTCTGTCGACCAGCCAGCCTAGCTTGGGTTCTGATGAGCAGTCACATCCCTTCCCTGTCTCCCACGTGCCACACTCCTGTGCTTTCAGGGCAGCCAGGACTGCCCTTGTTGAGAGGGCCCAAAGCTGGAGAATGACAGCAACCACAGCCTCCTCCTGGCAGCATGTGTCCAGAAGGAAGAGCACCCAGAGCCTGAAGGGCCTCAGTTGCCACAGAGTGAAAATGTGGCCCAGGGGCTGGCCCTGCGGATCTGGAGAAGGACTCCCCAGAACAAGGCTGCCCCTCTCTGTGTCTTGGTCTCAGAATGACCTCGGGGCCCAAGGCAGGTGGCCTGGAGCCCCCTGGTTCACCCCAGCTACCACTCTGCCCCCTCCCTGTGGTGTTACCTGCACACTCCTGAGTGGCTGAAGACATCACCCCAAGGCCAGAGGATATCACCGCAGACCCCACGCCCTTTGCCTCCTAGGAGAAGCCCAAAAGCAACCTCTGCTCTTGGTCACTTTCGAAAGAGGCTGAGTGACAGCCAGTGGCAGCAGAGTAATGACACTCCCAAGGTGGAGCCCATCTTTATTTATTTAATCCAAACCATCCAAGTGAATTATTCATTCTTGTTTATGTAAGTCGCCACAGAAATAACAAGGCAGTTGAAGCACCCAAATCAAATGATTGTTCCCAGGCTTTGGCCATCACCTCCTGCTTATCTTGTCTGTCTTTCCTTCCCGCCACTGGCCTCACCCTCTCCCTGAAGGAGGTGGCTTCTACTCCCAACCCGGTGGCAATAGGTGCTACTCCTTTGCGGCCACCACCATGCCTGTGAGTGTCTGGCATGTGGCCAGAGCACCGCCTCTCCATTCATCCCCAAGAAGCATGCCGACCCTCCCCGGGGGCCCCCAGGGGCCTAAGCCCCCCACCTGCCTCGGAGATCTGGACTGCACAGAAGAGTCCATTTCCTTCCTCAAGGTCAGCCTGTGTTTGGTCCTAAGATTTAATCTTCCCCTTTGGGCGTCTGAACTCTATCAACAGTTATCGCAGTCTCTGATGGCTGGAGCATCCCTGGGAAGTGTGGCTGGTGAATTTCTTCTCCCTCTGAAGGCTTTGTCTCCAGGAGAAGGAGGGGCCAAGGGATGCCAGGAAGAGTCTTGGGGTCAGGGCTGCCAATTAACCTTTCATTTTCATAGTCTGATCACTCGATTAATCAAGGCTCTGGGCCTGTGCCGTGTTGAAGGGGCTCTCACTGTGGATAACAATGTCTGCCAAGGCCTCTGTGCTGGGTGATAGATGAAAGAGCCACAGGGCAGGGCCAGCAGCCAGGCGACAGCCCCACAGGTGAGCTTCTGCCTACAGGCTTGGTCTGTCAGGCCATTTCTCCTCCTAGCCCCTGGTACCAGCATGCCAGCATACCAGAATCACACAATCTCAGAGTGTGATTTCTGCACTGGACTGTGGATGGGCTGTACATTCTAGAATACGAGGGACAGCGAAGGGAAGGGAAGCTCTGCTGGAGCCCCTTAGCTGCATGGCCCAGTGGTTATGCTCTTTGAGCCTCAGTTTCCTTGTTTGTGAAATAGGGGTGGGACATGTTCACCTGGAGATGTGTGAATTTTCCTGGGGGACATTAAAAAAAAAATCTGATCATTCTAGATAGGGCACCAACAACAGAACAATCCGGCCAAGTTGGAGTTAGTAAAGCAGTGAGTGTACTGGGGTTACTAATAGGAACATGAGTGAGCAGTTCCTTATGTGAAGCGCCAGTGACTCAGGAGATGCAGTACCAAAAAGCACCCCCCACCCCACCCCAACATTGGTAATAGCTCACAAAAGCTTCATTCCTGAAGCTCGCCGGCAGCCCACCGGCAGCTCCCCGGCAGCTCGGCCAGTTGGAGTCT
Organism: Peromyscus leucopus; assembly: GCF_004664715.2. Taxonomy (NCBI): domain Eukaryota; kingdom Metazoa; phylum Chordata; class Mammalia; order Rodentia; family Cricetidae; genus Peromyscus; species Peromyscus leucopus. The sequence goes on from NC_051082.1 coordinate 40,529,219, forward strand.
CCTCTCCCTAGCAGTTGTTATTGCTTCTAGACCCTTGGAGGGCGAGTGGAGAATCTTAGGACTTTGAGCTTTCTAAGTTTTGGTTCCTTCCCGATCCCAGCGAGCTTTCCGTACTTACTGAGTCTTAAGGGGCCTCCTCCCAGAGGGAGTCCTTCAATTCCGAGAAAATGACAACCCGCCGCCACATCACAGTGGCGATGTGGCTTTTGAGTTTGTGCATTTGACTCAGGCTGGCCTCCAGGGATCGCCCTGCCTAGATCCTCAAGACGGTATCTGGGGACAGCCACAGGCTACGCTCTCCTAGGAGATGGTGTGGAGACACAGACGTGGCAGAACTGAATGGGGACTCAGCCTCCCTGGTCTCCATCTTCCTTGGGGTTGCTCAGAGCTTCTGGTTCCCACATGGCTATCGTGGCAAGCAGGCTCCCCTGCCCTCACTGATCTCTAGAAGGCCGTCCCATCTGTATGCACTAACCACCCTCTGGGTCTGTGGTGTGCAGGGCACAGGTTCATTCTCCTCCCTGCCTCAGGCCTGACCTAACATGCCCCACCTCATACCTTTCCTCTCCTAATCTTTCACAGTAGGCCCATGAGGGACCTGCTCTGGGCCTGGTCCATGGAGCCCCTTGGATTCTGAGTTTCTCTTGACTTAGAGATACCTTTCCCCACACACTGCTCAGGAGCACCCTCCTCAGAAGTGCCCAGTCTTCTCTGGATCCCCTGACCACATATCACAGCCGATGTGATTAACCCCAGTCCCTCATAACAGTGAAGGGAGACCCATAGCACACGCCCAGGCCTGTGGGGATCCCCTTTGGGGCTCCATGCAGGACTTCCAGGAAGCGCCCAGCTCGAGACAGTCCCTGTGTGTGTGTGAGTGGAGCCAGGCTCGGTAATTAACTGGGGCGTAAATCAGGGCTTAATTACTCAGCAGGCACCTTGGGTGAGAGATTCATGGTAATTGTGTGTGCTCCTGGTGGCTTTGCGCAGCTGGCTTCTCCCTGAGCACCAGTAAACCGTGGCGAGCAATCGGGGAGGTGGCGCTCTGCCCCGGTGATGCCCCCAGAGACATAAGGGAGGGTGGGCGGAGGTTCTGGGCAGGGTATCCGGAACCAAACCAGACCTCGCTGAGGAACAAGGAGGGGCCTTTGGTCTCGGGTGGCCAGCGTGTGGACTTCCGTCTCCCTCTTGCTCTGAGTGCTCTGCTAGCTCCTGAAGGACAAGTGACCAAGCCCAGGCCAAAGGAGCTCAGGCTGTAGTCCGGTGATGGTCCATTTTCCCAGAGTAGTCGGGGACTCTGACCCTCACGGCAGACATAGGCCTCTGGTGCTTCCTTCTCCAGCAGGCTCTGCAGCTGCTGGTCAGCTGGGACCAGTCACCACCGAAGCATGGCCAGTTGTCCACGGTGCTTCCTGACAGTGGCCGGGGTGATGTTCTGCTGGTGTTGTCATTGTGCCAGCAGCGTATCTAGTCACAGCGTTGGTCTTCCAGAGGACTGTGCTTTGGGTTGGTTTTTTTAAGTACTGTTGTTAATATGGTGTCTTCATTGTGGCTGCCACCAGAAGGTCACACTGCTTCTCTGGCTCCTTGTCCTTTTTCTCCTGATTTCTCAGAGCTCACAGATGGGCACCAGCCTCAGGCATCCCCAGGCAGCAGGGACTCCAGTTGGGCCATAGTTCATCCTTGCCCTTCCCCTGGCATCCTCCCTGTCACACCAGTGCCCAGTGGCACTCACACTGCCCCCCTCCCTGCAGAGCTGCGCAAGCAAGTGGAAAGTGCCGAGCTGAAGAACCAGCGCCTCAAGGAGGTTTTCCAGACCAAGATCCAGGAGTTCCGCAAGGTATGCTACACACTGACTGGCTACCAGATCGACGTGACCACCGAGAGCCAGTACCGCCTCACCTCCCGGTACGCCGAGCACCAGTCTGACTGCCTCATCTTCAAGGTAGGCAACACTGTGTGTGCATCGTGCCAGTTCCTGCCGCCGCAGGCAGCTCTCCTCCTAACCTGAGGGAAGTCAGTGTCAGCCTTGGTGAATGAGTCATGTGCTAGAGCAGCTCCATGTTCCCAAGGCATGGTCTTCCATGGCAGGAGGGGACACGCTGGCCCTTTTGTCTTCACTCTTGGTCTGGGGTCACTTCCACTTGGCTTTCTTTAATTTGTACTCCGTGCGTCTCTGCCAAGCTCCGCCCGCTGGGTTGGGGCACTTTGGCCCTGACCAGAGGGAGTAGGTGCCCAGAGGATGGTGAGGAGCATGGCAGGCACCTTGCTGCCAGACTTCTGCCAGGGGTCGATATGTGGCACAGTCCATGGAAGGCAAAGGACAAGCTATGTGTGGTCAGGCCAGAGGTACCAAAGCTGATCCCATAGGAAGCTGGGTAAGTAAGGCCTGCAAGCTGGGGAAGGGGCAGTGGTCTTCAGGAAGCATGCACCGCTTGCAGTCTTACGTACCAAGTGGGCACCTGAAGAGGGATCCTTCTTAATTGAAAGAGGAGCAGCATATCCCTGGGGGGGCGGGGGAGAGGGTGCTTGAGACATGGCCTGGTCAGACTTTGGCACAAGTTCTCAGAGTGAGCAGGTCTAGCAGAAGTGAAGTTGTTCCATGCTGGGAGTGGAGTGCTGTAACTGGAAATCTGGGGTTGCAGGGGCTTGTTCATCACTGGAAGCAACCTTACTTCCTGTCCCTGGGATGGTGTTAGGGTACCAGCATGGCACATGGCCCTGGTGTGGCCTGTGATCCCAGTGTTGTGTGTGGCTGTTTGGGGAAGAGTCTGGTCAGTAGCTGTGGGTGGTCATCTCAGAGGGTGGCCAGTCCATTCTGCATCACGTGTGTTGGGCCTCTTACGATGTCTGTAGCCAGGCTGTCTGTGCCCTGCAGAAACAAGAGCCAGATTCCATTTCTATCTCAAAACTATGCCCAGTGTGACCTACGTATGTTAAGGAGAATTTCACAGAAAAATAGTTCCTGTTTGTCGTTTGTCCAGTGACTCATTTATCCTTGTTCCCATCCGTCTGTCTGTCCGACCCCTTTCATGGGATGCTGACCATTGTGGTGGTCAGAGGCACATCAGGCGCAACACTTACTGTTCCTTGCAACTTCGTGGTGTATCTCTGAGACTTTCTGGATTTCTCAAATTACATCCATCCATTTTTCTACACTTCTTAGCACTCTCAAAACCTTTGACTAAGTAAATAAATATTTGAACGCCCAAAGTCTCTAAGTCAGTAAGCTATCAGAAATGTATTTCTTTGCTTCTGTGTACCTTTGAATAACTCAGGATCACTGATGGGTATTTAATTTAATACAGTGTAGGGATTCCGTGTGTGTGTGTGTGTGTGTGTGTGTGTGTGTGTGTGTGTGTGTGTGTGTGTGTGTAAAGATTGCTAAATGAAGATGCACTGAGCAGCTGTCACTGTGAACACATCACTTACATCAGTGTTTGTAGACAAGGTCTAATTTGCATTCCAAAGCAGTCTAGGTCTTTTGTTTTGTTTAGTTCTTTAGTGGTATGAGAATGGAACCTAGGGCCTCATGCATGCTAGGTAGGCAGGCCCTCTGCCACTGAGCCACACTCCCAGCCTCTCTGGAGGCCAGGCAGGCACTCTGTTCTCCTTTTACTTTCTATTTAGAGACAGGGACTTACTGAGGCACCCATGTTAGCCTTGAACTCTGTCTGTAGCTCAAGTTGGCCTTAGATTTGCAATCTTCCTGCCTCAGCATCCACCCCGAGGTCCTACGGTATTCTGTTTTTAGAGGTTGTTGAAAGCACAGTGTGCATAACCAGTTCTCGGCCAGGCCAGTCAAGGCTGCATAGTGAGAACCTGTCTCAGAACAGCTGAAGTCACTTCTGCCCCTGCCCGAAAGGCAGACATAGTCATCACAGTGCTGCTTCGGCCCGTCACCCTGTCCAGCTGGTTCCCGTCTACTCAGGTCTAGGTGTCCTGCCCACCTTCCTTCTGTCACAGGCCCACTTGTGGTGGCCTCCTGGCTGTGTGTGAGATCAGCCACGTCCCTGGTCCTGCTGCTGGCCTTGACTTTTGTGCACTGCCAGCCGCAGCCTCTGGCACACAAGGGAATGAGGACGAGAGTAGCTGCTTACTGTGCCTGTCCACACTGTCCTCGCTCCCGCAGTTCCTTCCTTGCCCACCTAGGCGGATGAGGTGTGCCTGTCCGCTCTGTCTTGTTCTCTGCCCACCAGCTGTCCTTGGAGTTGCCTGGCCAACCACATAGTCACCATTCTCCAGACATCAGTGGGTCACATCCAAGGGGTACTTGGTAACAGCAGCACAGCCAGGCAGGCAACTGCGTTCCCCTTGGGGCCCAGAAGCAGGCCAGCCCTCCTCCACTCCAGATAGCTCCTTCAGTGTGGCCTGCCGGTGGACACCACCTCCAGCCAGTGTGGGTTGAGCCTGTTGAGAAGCCTCTCCAGGGCTCCTGGCTGCACCCAGGGCTCGAAACCACCTCAGCATGGAGATGGTCAGTCTAGCCACCATAGGGCCTCCCTCGGCACCTGGCGTCTGACAGGTCACAGAATGTATGCACGTTCTGAAACGCAGTGGAGTGGTTTGGCGAACGGTGTGCTGTGTGTAGCTAGGTATGTGCTGGTGTGTTGCTCTGGTCACTAGTCAGGGTCCTTGTCATGTGGTGGCCAAACAGGTAAAGAACTTGTTATGTGATGGCCTAGTGAAGGGGCTATGTCTTGTGACCTTAGTAGAGGGTTGGGTGGTGGCTTATATTGCAGAGAGAACACAATTACATTGTGTCCCTCTGGCAGCCATGGAGTGTATAAACTCTTCCTTGTACCGTTTTTTCTTTGTAAGAAGACACGTGTGTACATGTTCATGAGCACGTGTGTACACCTGTGTGTGTAGGGTGGAGGCCGAGGACACCCCCACCTGCTCTCTGTAAGAACCATCCATCTTAGATAGTCTCTCCCTGCCCTGGAACTTGCTAAGCAGGCTGAGGTAGTGAGCCAGCCGGCCCCAGGGCTCACCGTTTTCTCCTCCCTGGCCTAGGATGACAAGTGTGCCAGCATGTCTGGCTTTTCCACGTGGCTCTAGGGGTTGGACTGGGGTCCTGGTGCTTGTAAGGCAAGTACTTTACCAATGGGACTGTCTGCCCAGCCCTCCTGGGTTTACTCGATAGAGGGGCAGCTGTCTCTCCCCCGCAGGGTCTGAAGCAGCCACTGGAGTCCCCTATTTGCCCCGCTCAGTCTCTTGTGGCCCACCCCTCTGTACCGAGGACAATGAGTCTTGTGGGCAGTTCAGCGAGAGACTAGGAAATGTTTCTTGCCGGCTGCTGGGCTCTGGCTCTGCCTTTCTCCAGAGCCTCCTCTTGACCAGCTCCAGCAAGCATGGCCTTGAGCCTGCCCCTCCTTGTACCTGGCCCTGTCTGGCCTGGAGATTTCTGTCCCCACGGCCCCACTCTGTCCAGCTGTGGAACGGAGTGCAGGGACCCCACGCTGGACACACCCTGGAGCACTGCCTGCAGTGTGAGCCAGTGCTGGCCAGCTGCCTGCTTCCACATCTGCTTCCGCATCTGTCAAGTGCGGATCATTACAGGTTCTGCTGGCCTTGCCGGACCCTGTGACTATATGGATCACCTGAGGGTTCCTGTTAGGTGACCCGCCCTCCTGTGTGCGGCCTGTGATGACACCAGGGTCTTTTCTGCTGCTGTCACTGGCAGAGCCTTAAAGCAGTTCCCCAATGCTGGGGCATTGTTCACAGTGGGCAAGCCAGCCAGGTGAGTCTCAGAGAGAGGCAAGACCCCAAGCACAGGCTACTCCCCGCCGCGCCCACCTGTCTCCCCTAACAGGGAACATGGGGCCCCGGCAGCAGTCTTAAAGTATTTCTGGGCCAATGGATCACCTGTGTCTGCAGCTTCCATGTTCTCCATGGTACCAGGGCTCTTCCTAGGATAGAGGCTCCTCTGGGCCATGGGCCCACACAACCTTGAGAAATCCCCCTGTCCACTGCAGTACCGGTAGGAATACACTGGGTCTGTGGAGCCCTCCAGCAGGAAGTCTCTCCCCAATGCTCTAGGGCTGGGTTGGCCCCATCCCATCCCATCTTTGGCCGTTATATACCCTCTGCAACTCTGTGAGAGCTGAAGCAGCTGCGGATCCCTCATCGCCAGCCAGTGCCTGGCTAGAGAGAGGGCGCTCCCAAGACCTATTAGAGATGGGTGAGAGAAGAGGAAGATGGATAGGGACCAGGCAGGAGGCAGGCTGACCCCTGTACCCAGGGCATGACCAAATCAGACTCCGGCGAGCTCATGTAACTTCCGCTCATTTTCTTTTCGCCCCAAACAACTTCCAGGCAGGAGGGGTCTACAGCAGAGTTAGAAATATCTGAGGCCTGCTTCCAGCCAAGCAGGTTCTGCCAGTGTGTGCTGGGATAATTGAGGGTTGGCTCACAGTCCCACATGGCTCCGCTTCCCTTCCCAGCCTGGACCCAGCCTCTGCCGTGTGTGGGTGGCCGAGCTGCCTCCCAAGGCTGCTGTGTGGGGGAAGGCAAGAGCTCAGCTCCAGCACACAGTGGGAGCCTGGCATCTTGCCCACTCCCCCTCACCCAAGAGGAGTTAGACCCCAGAATCTCCAGTTTCATTGAAAAGACCTGAACCCGGAGGCAGTGGCCTACCAAATGTCCCCAACTGTCCTGGTTTGATCTCATCCCCTGTGGTTCACCAGGACCCTCTGCCCAGAAGGAAAAGCTCCTGTCACAGGAGGGAGATAGTAAAAAACAAGAAGCTGAACAGCAGCGAAGAGAATTGTCTGCAAAGCCCACGAGATGCAGGTGGCCTTGACCTTGGCCTCTTCCTCCATGCCTGTGACCACTCCAGAGTCCACTATAACCCAGGGCTTGGAGGAGCTGTTCAGGGCAGACCAGCCAGAGGCAGACCTGGATTCTGGGATCGCAGGGACCCTGCTGACTGTATTGACTGTATCTTAGCCTTTAGCACAAGTTCCTGATCTGGGCAGCAGGATCGTACAACCTAAGGGGCTTGTTGGCGGAGGAGTGAGAGCACGTGTATGTATAAAGCATTAGTCCATGCCTTCATCCACGTAGGGGCTGGGCCCAGCTTTTTACATGGGTGCTGGGCATCAAACCCAGGTCCTCATGCTTATATGGCAAACTGTTTTACTCCAGACTCCTCTCTTTTTTTTTTTTTTTTTTTTTTTGGTTTTTCGAGACAGGGTTTCTCTGTGTAGCTTTGCGCCTTTCCTGGAACTCACTTGGTAGCCCAGGCTGGCCTCAAACTCACAAAGATCCGCCTGCCTCTGCCTCCCGAGTGCTGGGATTAAAGGCGTGCGCCACCACCGCCCGGCCCAGACTCCTCTCTTTTGTTTTGCTTTGTTTTTTCTTTACGTAAGGTCTCACTATAGCCCAGGCAGGCCTTGACCCAGAGATCCTCCTGACTCTGCCTGGACTTCCAGGGTTACAGCAGTGGTCACCCTACAAGTGCCATCATGGAGTCTTTCCTTTTCACTGATACATTTTTCCAGTCAGAGACCTAAGCCAACAGTCACGCCATCATCCGGGCTCTGCGGACAGTACACCAGCTGCGATTATCCCCCTGTGCCAGCAGCAGGGCTCTAGGCCAATGGCTGGACCATTCCTAGCTTCCTATTCCTCCCCAGCAATGCTGGTTCATGGCGCTGGGTCAGAACACTTCTGTTGGAATGTGTGTCGTGGGCTCCACACCACCAGTGGGAGGTCTGCCTCGACTCCCAGTGTGACCACGTCACCCCTTACAGGGGCTTTGTGCCTGGGGCACAGTGTGACATTCCCCCAGATAGAAGCTGTCCGACCCACCTGCCTCCCAGAGCTGCCCCCACCCATCCCCCTGCAGCCTGGCATCCTGGGGTGGGCACTTCCTCAGCCGTGTACCCAGCCTCGGCGCAGGCATGCATACACCACCTGTGTTACTGTGATTCCGCCTGCCGTGCTCTTGCGGAAGCGGACGGAGCCCACACGAAGAGGAAAGAGCAGGTGAGAAGACAGCCAGCCTCTGCACACCTGCACCCACAGTGCAGGGCTGCCGGGGACTGCAGGTGTGCGCACAGGAAGAGGCAAGTGCCAGAGTCCCGTAGCCAGGGCCCTTCAGCCCTGCAGAGTGTGAGCCCTGCTGGGTGGATCACCAGAGAGCCTGGGTCAGTTTCTTCATCCACAGGATGACCTGCGAAGGTTGGGTTCTTCAGAGAGCTTGGGGTCTCTTTCCTTTTGTTTCCTAAGTAGACTTCTTAGAGGAAGGGACCAGTTAGCTGGCAAAGCCCGGTACACAGCCCAAGCCAACACTGTCAGACCCCTCTGGAAAAGGCGTCACTGCCCAATCTCCAGGAGCTCAGCCTTGCTGCTGTGGACAGGCAGAACAACAGGGTGGCCGTGTTTCAATAAAAGTGTATTTATGGCACCAGGCTCAGAATTTGATAGTTTCTACAGTGCACCAAGTATTCTTGTTGAAAACTAACACTAACATTTGCAGAATAACAGCAGGTTTATAGAGAAGTTAAGGGTAAAATAAGGTTCTCTACGTCCTAACCTGTACACAATTCTCTACACTGCTGACCAATCTTGTCCAAGTGTGGCCTGGCAGTGCAGTCCCTAAGCCCACCCTGTCTGGTTGCTGGGAGCTGGGAAGTCTGTGCTGATGGTTTGTGTGAATGCACTAACATGGGTGCCACCACTGTGGGGTCCCACAGAGTAGCTCCCTGTCTCTAAGTGCTCCCAGTATCCGTCATCCCCCAGCTCCTACAGATCTCCTGCCCATCATGCTGCCATTTCTGGGATGTCCCAAAGGTGGGACCCTCTGTGCGCCTTTGTGCACTGGATTCTTTCACTTAGCAGCATTCAACTGAAATTCCTCCAGGTCCTGGGCTTGATTGCTCATTTGTTTTGATTTTTGCAGGACTAGAGATACAACCCAGAGTTTCATTCATGTTAAGCCAAATGATACCCCTGAACCATGTCTCCCAGCCCCCCCCCTGAGGAATTCTAGGCAGGTGCTCTACCACTGAGCCACACCCCAGCCCCTCACTGGGGGATTCTAGGCAGATCCTCTACCACTGAGCCACACCCCAGCCCCTCACTGGGGGATTCTAGGCAGGTGCTCTACCACTGAGCCAGACCCCAGCCCCTCACTGGGGGATTCTAGGCAGGTGCTCTACCTCTGAGTCACACCCCAGCCCCTCACTGGAGGATTCTAGGCAGGTGCTCTACCTCTGAGCCATACCCCAGCCCCTCACTGGGGGATTCTAGGCAGGCTGTACCACTGAGTTCGACGTCCAGCCTTTAGTTTTTTGAGATAGAATGTCACTGTGTAGCCAGGCTAGCCTCAAGCTTGTCATCTTCTCTCCTGTGGGTCACCATACTTGGCCTGCTCATTTCTCTCCACCACTGGTATTTGTCTGTACCAGAAGTGTTGTGTCCATTTGCCTACTGAAGGACATCTTCTGTGCCCAGTTTTGATTCATTATGAATAGGCTCCATGACAGAAAACTTTCAATGCTTTCTTGACAGTTTAATAATGTCGAAGTCACTGCAAAGTGACTTGTCCCTAAGTCAGTTGATGCAGAGTCCATAGTTTGACAACCTCCTCTCCTTTATCAGGAGTACTCCCCCTTCCACATCTGCACACCAAGGTCCACTAGATGTGCAGCTGAGGTGGAGCCTTACTGGAAAGCAAAAACGGCCCTGGGGATACCATCATCTCCTGCTTTACTTCTTGACACACTCTCAGGCACACACGCACACACACACACACACACACACACACACACACACACACACACACACACACACACACACACACACACGGCCTCTGTCTGGTCCCCTAGGGCTTCCCAGAAGAGCAGGGTCAGAAAGTGATGGAGATGACATGGGTCCCAGCGGGAACCCCTGCACTTGAGTATGCGCTTCAAAGCTGTGTGCTGTGTGTCAGTGTTTGAGGAGTGGCTTCCTTCTGCCCTTCCTCTCGTGCCCACTGGTCCCTGACAGCCCCAACGCTTCCTCAACAAAGTACACACAAGCTGCGTTTGTTCCTTTCTCGTTGCTGTGACAGAGCCCCTATCAGAAGCAGCTGAAGGCGCTTGTCATGTAGAGAAGTGTGGTGTTGGGTGCCTCTGTCCATAGTGGCCAGAGTGTAAGATGGCTTCTCCTCAAATCTCGGTGGATCAGGGAAGCAGAGAGCCCAGGCTGGAAGTGGACTCAGGTGTAGCCATCAAGGTGTGGCTCAGTGGTAGAGCCCCTGCCTAGAATCCCCCAGTGAGGGCTGGGGTGTGGCTCAGTGGTAGAGCCCCTGCCTAGAATCCCCCAGTGAGGGGCTGGGGTGTGGCTCAGTGGTAGAGCCCCTGCCTAGAATCCCCCAGTGAGGGGCTGGGGTGTGGCTCAGTGGTAGAGCCCCTGCCTAGAATCCCCCAGTGAGGGGCTGGGGTGTGCTTAGTGGTAGAGCACCTGCCTAGAATCCCCCAGTGAGGGGCTGGCGGCCTGGCTCAGTGGAAATAGCCTACAACCTCCCCATGTCTCCATGTCCCACAACCTCCCAAGATAGTGCCATCAGCTGGGGGCCAGGTGTTCAAACAAGCAAGCTTGTGGGGAGCTGTAACAGCCTGGACTGTGTGAAAGAACTACTTCCTGGTGACTCTGGAGAACCATGGGAGTGGTTCTGCACCCCTGAAGGCCCTAGGGTGATGCTGGGCTAGAAGTAGGAAGGCCAGATGTTGAGACCCTCAATGTACAGGCCCTGCTTGCTCTCCAACCTCTCACAGCCCATCAGTGGTAAACACTTGGGTAGCAAACACTTGCTGGATATTGTGTGCCAGGCACTAACTGGGCCAGAAACTGAGCCCCAGCTCCTCCTTTATACTACAGTCTCGTGGCTCTGCTGACCAGCTGCTGCCCTCAAAGGCCTTAGAGCAGAGCATGCCGGCTCCCGTTTATAGGTTTGATGTGTTGTAACCCCTCAGTGCCTCTCCCTATGGGGCCGCAGTTTTCTTAACTGGCTACCATTCTTAGCAACCCAGTGCTCACTGCTCCATGATGAGATCAGGCTGGGCATCTGTGGCCATGGCTCCTGCCAAAGAGGTGTCGACCGGCTAGACGAGGGCCTGCACCCAGCTGGGGTGTGGGCACAGGCTGAGATTTGCTCAGGGTTTATCACTCCCTGATGAAGCTTTCGCATTTCCACTGTAGTGTAGACGTGACCTTCATAGCTACCCTGCCTCTTCCTTTCCAAGCGGCCTTGTAAACACACAGAGCAAATTTGCCTGCCTGCCTGCCTGCCTGCGGTGTTCCCTGCATCCATCTCACACAGATCAGGCGTGAGGCCCAGGTTCCCGGGGAGGGATGGTTGCTCACAGAGGAAGCTCTGAGAGTCTTGCTGCCTTGGCCCTAAGTCACCCGCCGGTGCCCTAAAGGAACCTCAGCCTGTGAGGTGTTCCTAGTCCAATGGGTGAAGAGTGCCACAGGCTAGGGAGGATTCAGTCTAGGCAGAGGGGGAGAGGTCCCGCTCTCAGAGACAGCATCGCCTTGGTTCTGCTGTTGTACACCCAGGAATGGTGTGTCTATGCTGGCAGGTAGGACCTAAGTTACGCGCCCCCCTCAGCTCTTTGTCATCAGTGGAAGGAAATCGAGTCAGGTCATGAGACAAGTAATAGGAACAAAGTTAGATATAGGTAGATATAGATATAGGTAGATATAGACATGTGTCCTTTAGGACAACTCAGGAAGCAGGAACCAGTGAATCCCAACCCAGGGCAGTACGTTGTCAGGCTCACCCATAGCCTCCCCTTCCTGGCTCAGCCTGTGTCCAGCCCCCAGACACCTGCGGCCTACACTCGCCCAGCTCACACCTGGCGTTCACACTGTGGGCATGAACTGGAAAGACCTAGTAACCTGTCCGGCTTCCTCCATAGCACAGTGGGACAAAGGCTGTGGAAGGCAGGCAGAGAACAGAGGGCCTGGGAAAGGGACAGCACAACCACCCCAATGTCCTGGGGTGGGCATGGAGGGTAGGCTCAGGTTGTGGGTACCCAAGGAGCCTCTCGTTAAAGGCCCTTAAGTGTTCTGTGTGCAAGAGAGATCACTGCCACCAGGGGCCAGCTAAAGGGTCCTGCCTCTGACTCGGGCAACCACAGACAAGCCCTGATCCTCCACCTCGCCATGGCTCCCGCTGTGATCTGCCCTTTCCCTGCCTGATGCCATGGCTCCCACCATGATCCTCCTTCTGCCTTCTCTCTCTACCCTGCTGTGGCTCACTCCAGCATGGAAGATGCTTCCCTGGTCTCAGTTGTTTGGTCCTCACAGCCATCTTTCTGGACAACCAGGGTGGGGGCTGAGTGAGGAACAGTGAGGTCTGTAAGGAACACAGTGATTTCCACCTAGGGCTCGTCCCGGGTAGGACAGCCAAAGCCAAAGCCAGGGGACACAGGGCCTTCTGTAGTACTGGCTGTGACTGGTTTTTGCTGTGGAAGTGGCAGTGCTTACAGAGTGGAACTGGCCACCCTGCCACCATGCCAGCACGCACACAGCAGGGCAGACCTCCCAGCAGTGTCTATACCCTGGACGCTCCAGGCTCACGTTCTAGTCAGGCATTCCTGCTTCTGCCAGGTTGTTATAGAAATTCTTCACATGTCACCAGATCTAGGAGAGCATCCTAAGTGGCCAGAGTCAGGAACAAGGTGGGTTAACAGAGATGGGAAGGGATGTGTTTTAGGCTGATGGGGTGAGGGTACAGAACCTTGGGCATTACCAGCAGTAGCTGGGACACAATGGATTGTGTGACACTGATGGGTCTCCACTCTGGAGAGGGTCTCCTGCTAGCCCAGGTATCCTGGAAACTGCCCCCCTTCTCCCCCACCCCCTCTGCATTCATAGGATCATGGAGACCCTGGGTGTCCCCAGAGACCTCATCTGGTCTCTTTTCTTTATTTTGCAGATAAGATGAGTTATGGGGCAGGGTGGGGTGTGACTGTCCAGTCACTCTCAGGAGGCATTGTGGAACCCAGACAGAACACGGAATCCCTCTGCATAGCTGTGGAAGGGCAGGGAAAGGAGTGCTGGAGGAACCACAGACCTCTGGGTGTGGTTTATGTCACCCATCTGGTGGCACACCCTCCCTGCACTGCGTGGCTGGACAGTTCACCTGTGCCCAGTTTACAGAAGGCAAGGACCTGCAGTTAGGGCTGCTGCCTTGGGAGCTGTCCACTCCCATGGTGCTGAAGCTGAATCAAAGATGGGGTCCTGAGCCTGGGAGTCTGTCCCCATGGCCTCCCAGCCAGCTCTCATCTGTGTGGCCTTCTTAAAGACGTCACTGCTAGAAGGGCACCGTCTGAGGAGAGGCTGCCCTGTGGGTTTGTTCTTTCTCAGCTTGGAGCTTTGTGCAGATGTCTCTGGGGTGACACTGTCTCATTGTTCTGCCCTGTACCACATGAAGCCTGACCAAGGGAGGAAGAAGGGCCCCCGGACCCTGTGTGTGGGCAGTTCAGCCAGAAGTGGGTGACGGGCAGCTGTCTCAACAGGGCTGGGGGTGGGCAGAAAGAGCTGGGTGGGGGAGGCAGTGTACCGCTGTCACACCCCCTTCCCCCCTGACAGGCAATCAGGCCCATTCACAGGCTCCTGTTGGCAGAGGCCGGCTTCTGGAGGCTTCCTGTCTGCCGAGATAACAATGAGATCTAGATAGACACTTTAATTTGAATTTGCCTTTTTGGGTCCCCTGAATTTCAAATGGAGTTGTTAAGAACGCACACTGACTTCAAAACCTGCCTCATTCCTTCAGCCGAGTTGGCTGAGCTTACCGGGCTCTGGGATCTCGGTGGTGCAGGAGGCAGAGTCATTCTGTTGGATATGCAGTGCCCCTGAGACCCCAGCAGCGGACACACTCCTTCTCAGGCTGGGGCTCATGTTCAAGAGCAGTTCCCAGGCAGGGATCGCTGGGTTTGTGTGCCAGCTGACCCTCACTCAGGCAGGGCGCAGGCCAGGGAGGCCAGGGAGCGTGAAATTGCACAGGTGGACCAAGAAGGAGTTGATAGTGCAGAGGAAATGCTGAGCTCCCTGGGGCAAGAGGGTTTGAGGAGAGGCCAGTAGATGTGGGTGGGGCTGAGTGTCAGCTTCCACACCCCCTCCAAACAGCCATCTTCTTCAGGCTCAACAGCCGTATTCCCGAGAGGCAGCACAGTCCAGAGGAGCAAACTGGTTTTTATTTCTAGCAGTTTGTGCAAAGGCTTTGTGGTCAGGGAGGCTTGGGCATCCTCCGAACTGAGTCAGAGCGCTAGGGATGAACCCGGAGTGTGGGTTCATTCCCACGAGCCCTGGAATCCATTCCAAAGCTTTTTACAAACATTATTGGTGATGAGATGGGGCTGTCCAAGGATCCTGGGCTAGCCTGTTCTCAGATCGCCTTTCTTTCGGTGTAGCTATAACATCTGCATACATAAAATGCACTGGAGTTCCAGAGGCTGAGGCAGGAGGATTGCTGCAAATTCAGGTCTAGTTTGGCCTGCATAGTTCAGGCCAGCCTTACAGAAAGACCTGGTTTCCAAAAAAAGGACAGGGAGCTAGGATGAGTTAACTCAGTCAGTGAAGTACAGCCTGAGTTCAATTCCCAGAACCCATGTTTTTGTTATTGCACATGCTTTTAATCCCACCACCAAGGAGGCAGACAGGTAGATCCCTGGGGCTCGCTAGCCAGCCTAGACCAATCAGAGAGCCCCAGTAAGAGACCTTGTCTCAAGAAACAAAATGGATGGCTCCTGAGGAAAGACAGCTGAGGTCTCCTATGGCTGCCACATGCACATACACACGTGGGGGGATGGGGGTCTGTGCCCACTGAAGTCAGCAGAGGGTGTGAGCTCCCCTTAGGGCTGTAGTTACAGGCTTTGTGAGCCACCTCTTGTCGGTGCTGGGAACCAAACTCTGGTCCTCTAGAGAGCAGCACACTCTCTTAATCTCTGAGCCATCTCCCCAGGCTCCTGTAGAGCTGTGTAGAGGTGGCCTGTGGGCCAGAAACGGCCCTGCGCTGATGGTTTGCAGAGCCTGCTCTGGTCTCCGAGTATAAATAGCATCACAGCACTTAGCAGGTAGAAAGCAGCAGCCGACTCCAGGCTTCTCACTTACGGGTAACTTCTGTCATGCCTCCATATTATTAGTGTACTTTGGAGAACCCATTATCTTTTAAATCTTTTCTTCTTTTTTTAAATTTTCTACATTTAAATGCTTCACAAACACCTTTCAAATGTGCACACACTGACAGTCCCGCACCACCCTGCGCCAATCTTTGCTCTTCTGCAGGAAGACCTTCCTTACTGTTGCTCGTGGGTGGGTCTCCAGCAGCCCCTCCCCCACTTACCCAAAACACTTGTATTTCATCTTCACTTTGACTGGATCTGTGATCTGTGTTGACAATTTTGTTTTCTTTCAGCTTCTTGACTTTCTCTTTTTACTTTCTCATTTTTCTGTGAGTTCTGATGAGAAATCCGCTCACAGCCTCACCCTGCTCCTTACACCTACTGTGGTTCTTTCGGCAGCTGGCTTTATGGCTTCTTTGTGTTTATCTTGTTTATTGTTCATCCAGCTCCTCGGGTTCGTGCATTTAAAACTGAGCACACTTTGACGATTTCAAGCCAACTGGGGTGGCACAGGCCTGTAATCACAGCTACTTGGGAGGCTGAGTCAGAGGGCTATGTGGTTTAAGACCATCTTCAGCTACAGAGTGAGTTCAGGGCCAGCCTGAGGAACTTAGTGAGACTCTGTTTCAGAATAGAAAGCAAGGGGCTGGTGAGCTGGCTCAGTAGATGATGGTGTTTGCCTCCAGACATGAAGACCTGACTTTGATCCCCAGGACCCACATGTGGTGGAAAGCACTGACTGCTCAAAGTTGTCCTGTGACCTCCACATGTGCGCCATGGTGCTTGTGCCAGCCCAATAAATAAATCAGTAACGTCACTTTAAAAAGCAAATGGAGTGTGGTTCAGTGGTAGAGCACTTGCCCCGCTAGAGAGGGACTGGGGAAGGGCCCAGTAGGGCAGCAGTACCTGCCTAGACTCCGCCGCCGGCAAGGCCTGGGGGGCGTGGCTCAGTGATAAAGCACTGGCATGTATGCAGCCCTGGGTTCCGTTCCACACCCCCAAAGAGTAGTAAGAAGAAATTGGGGGAGATGGGGCTACTGCACCTTCACGTATTTCCCACACCTCTCCTAACTCTTCCCACGCTCCAGGTCCACACAGCTTTGGTTGCTTGGCACCCACATACTGCTGTTGAATCATCCATTCCCATAGTCTTCTGTGTTTCTGATGTGATCTTAGTTGTTGACCTTTCCTTCTGGAGGGGCTGATCTGCTGTTAATCTCAATCGGTGGTGTTTTCATTCCAAATACTGTTGGTTATATTTCAAGGGTCTTATATGGTTGAAGCCAGGCCTGGTGGCACAGGCCTATAATCCCAGCACTCATAGCCTGAGGCACGAGGAATCTCAAGTTCAGGGCCAGCCTGGTCTACATAGATGACCCTACCTACCTCAGGGCTGGGGGCTAGCTTAGCCAGTCAAGTTCTTGGGGACCAGAGTTTGAACCCCAGAAACCATGTTTTAAAGAGCCAGGCATCGTAAAAAGCCTTTGCCATGCTGGTGCTGGGGAGCCAGACAGAGGTGGTCCCCTGGGGCCCACTGGCCGGCTAGCCCAGCACACATGGTGTAGTTCCAAGCCCATGAGAGACGTGACCTCAAAAATCGAAACAAAAGGCTCACTTGGCTCCTTCAGTCTCTAGTGATCTGTTGCTTTATAAGAAGGTACCCCCAAACTTACTACCTAACAGCAGTGCTGTTTGGGTTTGGGTCTGTATCCTTATCCGGCCCCTCCTCCTCATGGCTTCTTCATCCACTCCATCTCTAGCACCTTCTCTCCCCTCCTCTGTCTCCTTGAGCTCAGCCCCATCTAGATGACCTCCCCCCAGCAGCCGCTGTTTACTGGGGATTCCAAACTCTTTGCCAGTGGTTTGTGAACCTCTCCTAACTGGTATGAGCAGGTGGGCCCTGGGCTTTGATGCCAGAACCCATGCCCTGCACTGTATGTAAGGGCTGAGCCTTGTGGCTCTCAGGGACACGAGAGCCAGGCGCATGCCAGGCAGCGCTTGGGCCAGGTGTGGTGACAGTCAGTTCCAGCCTGCACAGGCCACCCTGCTCAGAGCTCTGTGCTGCAGCTTAGCATGTAAGCTCCACCACACGCTGTCATCCCGAGGTGAGGCCTGGTCACCAGGCTGGGTCTCTAACACTTCCCAGGCCAAGTATGGCAGAGGCGATGGGAAGGGGTGAAGGCCAGCCCCCCTGCTTCCTCTTAGCAGCTTAATGCTGAACTTGTCCAGCCTTTTCTGGTTGTCAGCATGGGCCTGGCAGGTGTCCCACCCTGCACAGAGACCTAGCCGTGCAGAGGCCAAGGCAAGAGCAGGCCTTGGGCTCCTGAAATCACCAGGCAGGACTGTGGGCTCCCGGCGCCCCTCAGCAACTGTGAGTGGTGACGGTGCTAATTGATGATTGTAACTCATTACAAACTCACCATAATTAAATTACCCATCGATGCCTGGGAGATTAATGGCGCAGCCAGGTTACTGCGCAGTTGCATTTAGTCGTAACTCACATTCCAGTGTTTTGTTGAAGTCCCTCTGATGGTGGGGGCTGGAGGTGGGAAAGCTTGGACCTCTGCATCCCGTGTGGCACAGATTCATCCCAGAGGACTCCCTGGAAACTAGGGAATTGGAGCCTGGCTCTGCCCTCCAGAGACAGGGTAAATTGGTGAGTCAGAAGCATGTGCCAAGGGAGCACTGACCTGCTTCCGGCTGCTGCTGCTGTTAGGGTCATACAAACCAAGTGTTCTTCTGTGCTCAGTCTTCTCTTGGAGGCTTTCCACACATGGCCACAGGTCAGCAGCAATGGTCCCCTTTGCTAGTTGAAGTGCTTTGGACTCACTGGAGCGACTCCTGTATGGTCCCAGGAGCTTCACTGTACAGTGTCCAGGAAGCCAGTGTGATCACTGTGTGGTGCAGAGGGATCAGGTATGTTGGGGTAGGGACTCAGTATGTGGACTATCAAATGTGCTAAGGGGCCACCATGCTTCAATCTCACGTGCTGGGACTTGGGTGTGCAGGGTATCTATCCAGTGTGCCAGAGGATCAGTATGCAGAACACCAAATGTGCTGAGAAACACTATGCTTAATCTCTACCTGGCACATCATCAGCACTGTGTAGGGTAGCTGGTGTGCCCGAGTGGTGTACTAGGTCTGCCAGGGTCACTGTGTAGGGCGTCAGGTGGGCTGGGGGTCATAATGCAAGTCGGCGGGAGCAAGTGGAGCGAGTCACCACGTGAAGTATCCAGTGATTTGCCGCTCTGAGTATCTAGCAGGCAGGGGGCTACTGTGTAGAATTGGGTCTTTTGGGACATTGCTGTTCAGAGTACCAAGTGTGCCAGGGTTCGAGTCACTGTAGAACAGCAGATTCGCAGGGAGCCACACTGCCAGCCCCGTGGCACAGGCATTTGGACTTTGGTGAACCTGGTGCCAGGAGCCACTCTGAGCTGCAGGAAAGGACAGCTTGGAACAGATGACTGCACTCAGTTTCTGTGTCACCCACCCACGGCTGCCACCTCAGAAGGCGTGGGCAGTTCCCACAGAGTGCTGGCTGGCTCCCAGTCACCGATTGTAGAGATAGCACCGTGTGAGACCTGCCTTCCTCTCCCTCCTCCGAGCTGTGGGCAGTGCCAGTCTGCTGTGCTCTTGCCAGCTCAGCGGTCCACGCTGCTGGAGGCCTTTCCGGGAGGCACCACCGCCTTGCTCTGCTGAGGCGGCAGCGCCCTGCATCAGTCCCTGCCTCCTAGGAAGAATGCTGCCGTGCATGACAAGCCAGGCCTCCCTTGGGGTGGCCCTACCCTGCAAGGGCCACAGTGACCCAAGGCAGACACTGGAATGCTCCAGATGGCTCTTAACCCCGAGTGCCTTTACCTGCCACATACTTCATGTCAAGAGCATGAGCGCCTTGGGTGACTTTATGGGGGCCGCCTGGGCTCAGCACTTTGTCAGGTGAGCAGCAGGACTTGGGAGCCAGCTTAGAAGAGGCTCCGAGGGGTGCAGACAGAAAGTGTGGCCCTTGGAAGGCCTACTTGGATCCAATGACTCAAGGAATACTGGGAACGAGGTACGCAGGCTGGGGGCTTTGGGGCCCAGCCTGGCATGTGTGTGCACGTGACCGTCCAGGTCCCTCCCAGCTGGTACTCATGTCTGCACGGAGCCATGGTTTCTCCTTCCCTCCTTCCTACCCTCCTTCCTTCCCTCCTTCCTTCCTTCCTTCCCTCCTTCCTTCCTTCCCTCCCTCCTCTCCCTCCCTCCCTCCCTCCCTCCCTCCCTCCCTCCCTCCTGATTTGCTTCTGTAGCCATCACGGAGTCCCAGCCCCTGGGAACCAACCCGGTGGCTACTGCAGTGCAGAAACTGGTGAAGGGTGTGGACTCTCAGAAGCCCTAGCCCTGCATGTGTGCTCTGCTGACCTCAGGTGCATCAGGTAGTGCTGAAGAAAAGGATCGCAGTGCTGGGGGCCAGCAGCCCTGCCGCAGCCCCGTCCTCCATCCTAGCCGTGTTCCTCTTCCTCTGTTCCTAGTAGAGCCCAGAGTCAGCTTCAGAAGTCACGGGGATGGCATAGTTCGAGAAGGTCCCAGAGCCCAGCAAAGCCCATAGTACCTCTGAGTTCAGGAGCTTGAGGGGATGCGTTGCTTTTTTGAAATGGAGCCACACTAATTCCGAAGGTCCAAATCAGGCTGCCAGAAAGTGGCATTTGGGTCCCTGCTCTGCCCCCATGTGATCTTGGGCAAACTGTCCACTCTGTTAGGGATGCTGTGGCATCAGATAAAGCCATGTATAGAAAGCACCTGGGCACACTTTGGTGTGAGCTGTATGACATGTTCCATCCAGGGCCCAGGCAATAGCAAAAGATGAACTCAAAAGATGGCTGTGGCGTTCACAGCTGCCCTCCCGCCGTGTTGGGAGCAGGTGTGATGAGCAGAAGGAAGGGACAGAGTTCCTTAGAAGCTGGTGTCACTTCTTATTACAAGAGGTGGGGGAGAGGCGAGCAAGGACGCTGCTTTAATTGTGTGATTCTGATCTGGGCAGAGACTCTTAAATGCTTTGTAATCTATTTTTAATAAGTCATTCAAACAAGCCCAGCTCCAGTTAACGTCCAGAGCTGATAGCCTGCCATGCCCACCCCACCCGGTCCCTTTGAAGAGAGGCTGCCCTTCACTTCCCCTTCCCTCGCAGCGTGTCTTGCTATCTCACAGAATCCTTGGTCGAAGGAGAGAGACAATGGCCTCCTGTCCCTTTCTTTGCCTGGCTTTGGGGAGCTTGGCCTGGCTGAGGTGGCTAGAATGTAAACATGGCCTGCTGATGGAATTCCCAGCAGGGCCTCTCTGAGACGTGTGGGGTGCAGTGGCATGGGCTGTGGCAGTCCTCAACTATGTCATCCCCTCAGCCCTCTTCGCCGAGTGCCACCACGGGAGACCAGCTGTCCACTTCACTCTGTGCTGAAGGACAAGTGGACAGGCTCCCAGCGCTATCCCAGGAGCTGCCCGGAACACAGACGCAGCGTCTGGCCTCCCCTCCCACGCCCCTCCGTGTTCTGGGTGGGAACCTGCTGACCTCTGTGACTCCAAGCACTGTGCCTGCTGCTCCCCCTCTACTGGCCATCAGTCCCAGGGGATTCTGGGAGCCTCGTGCTGGGGCCAGCTGACATTGCTGCGGACAGCCCTGTCTTGGTTTTCCCTTCCCACCCTGGCTTCGCTCAGACTCCGAGTTTCCCAACCTTCAACTTTTATGGCGAGCCTTTGCCCCAGCCCCACTCCTCCCACTTCCGGGTCCCCAAGTGCTTCTGACCCATTCGATAGCCCGGGGCATGGGGACATGGGCAGTGGGCGCTGCAGAAGACGGTGCCAGCGGAGAAGTCCTCCCTCCCCACAGCTTCGGCTCTCTGTCCAGTGAATGGAAGGCTAGGAGTTGCATTTAGCTGAGCCACACATGCATGATGTCCATCACGGTGCTGATTCTGTAAGGTCTGGCCATGGGGCTCCCACCATCTGTCAGCATGTCCTCACTCCCCAGCTCCCAGTGCAGATCCCAAGAGGGCTAACCCACTGCACTATCCTTCTCTTAGGAAGACCTAGGCACCTGCGGCTCCTGAGCTCAAGTGTCTGGCTCCCGGCATGCACCTTGGTACCCACCATCCTTCCTGGGCACCTAGTTTGAGCATCCCCCTAGACGTTTGTCCTCCTGTCTGTCTCCCAACATGCACCTGAGCATCTGCCCTCCTGTCCTAGGCTCCTGTTTCCCAGCATGCATCCAGACTCCGTTATCCTCCCTTGTTCCCTGGTGCCTGCCTTCCAGCATGTACTAGGCTCAGTTGTCTGTTTTTGCATGCTGAGCACCTGGCTCTCAGGTCTCAGCTACAGTCTGAGTGTCTAGCATGACACCCCCTTGGGCCCCCCAGAGCTTATCTTAGAGGATGCACATAGCCAGCTGGATTCCCAGCCCAGGCCAGTGCCTCCTCCGCATGCCACAGAAAGGCACTGTACCAGTCTGACTGGGACAGGGCTTGTCACACTGAACCTTGACAGTGTCGCAGGGCACCAGCAGCCCTTGTCTGTTTACGGAGCTCACAGAGCCTCCCTGTGCAGGAACACAGGGCTCTGAACCTAACAGGAAGAGGAAGACACCAGGGCTACCACCAGGAGGACAGTGAGCTGGCATGCAGGCAAGAGGGCAGTGAGCTAGCATGCAGCCAGGAGGGCAGTCAGCTAGCCTGCAGCCAGGAGGGCAGTCAGCTAGCCTGCAGCCAGGAGGGCGGTGAGCTAGCCTGCAGCCAGGAGGGCTGGCTGAGATAAAGAGCAGTCACTCCATAGCTCACTGTGGCCTGTCTGGTTCTCCACGTTCCAAGTCTCCAAGGCAGCCCGTCCTGATTAGCTGTGCAAACTTAATTAGTTCACATCCAAGTTTGTGGAAGGCATCCCTCAAGGGAGCCGTGTGAACAGCCTTCGGTTACCAAGAAGACCAGATTCCATGCCGAGGTGGCGATATTAATATTGAACATACCCTGCTCAGGTTGCCAGCCTTCCCCGGCGAAGTCTCATCTTCCCCGTGGCTTCTTGGATGTGCCACCCTTGTAAATAATATTAAAGCCACTTCTGGGGAGTCAGTCGAGGCACCGTTGTTTATCCTGGAGGTGAGCTCAAGGGGCACCTCACCCTTGCCAAGAGCCCCGCACAGGGCCAGGTCACCTGCACTGAGTGGGTGGGACTGGCCTCCCCCATTCTTGTGCATGCAGCCTGGGGTGGGCTTGGTTAGACGAATGCCCATCAAGAGTTCTCCAGACCCCTCCAGCTGGCATGTCTGCCAGTTTAGGAAGCACTTCCGCTCCTAACAGTAGCCCAGCTGCCCACTGAGGGTGTTTCAGATTCACCCTTTAGAGACTCCCCCAGCAGGGGGAGTGTTCAGAAGCTAGAAGCAATTTGGATAATGACACATCCTGTTCCAGAGCCTGACCCAATCAAAGGGAATGGCCAGGCCTTTGATCTTCAGTTCCCTGGAGCACTGAAAAGAGACAACCCCCCTCCACCCACCCCACAGGGCCCCAGCCTGCCCTCCTGGGTGTTGGGCTGACTGTGGGGAGGAGGTACTCCCTACTCAGAAGAGGGACTCCCTCGCTGCTCACGTGCTCTTCCTAGACGCCATCCCAAGACTCCCTCCAGGGGTACACCTACCCTGTCTGCTCACTTCACCCCAGATCTGGGAAACACCCGCCTTATTGACCCTACATGGACCCCTGTTCACTTTACCCCAGGTCTCCCCCCGGGGGGCCATCTGCCCTGAGCACTTCACCCCAGGGGGTCATCTGCCCCAGCACTTCACCCCAGAGGGTCATCTGCCCTGTGCACTTCACCCCAGGGGGTCATCTGCCCTGAGCACTTCACCCCAGGGGTCATCTGCCCTGTGCACTTCACCCCAGGGGGCCATCTGCCCCAGCACTTCACCCCAGGGGGTCATCTGCCCCGAGCACTTCACCCCAGGGGGTCATCTGCCCTGTGCACTTCACCCCAGGGGGTCATCTGCCCTGTGCACTTCACCCCAGGGGGCCATCTGCCCTGAGCACCTCACCCCAGGCCTCCCCCGTGCGCGCGCCCACCCACCCACCCCCACCCCCCCCCCGCCCGGCTCCCAGACTGAGGGCAGCTCCTCTTGGCTCCTCCCTTGGTCTCCTGGGGCTCTCTTGAATGGCCTCCATGTGTAGCAGCCAGTGTCAGTGCACAGCCGCCCTGAGCTCTGCAGGTTTGTCAGGACGCCTGGCCAACAGGCCTGGGACAGCTACACAAGCCTGGCCCTCGGGGAGATGGCATCTCTCCGTGCCTGAGGCTCCTTGTTCTGAACAGTCCAGCTATAGTAGGCACTAGAGACTGCCTACTACGGTCTGGCTTCGGTGCCCTCGGGCTTCCTATGGGGTTGGCCGTCCATCAGGCCCTGTGTGGGAAGCCTGCAGACCCTGCCCAGGCTGCGCTCCCTGCTCATCTCAGCAGTGTGTTGTGGACAGGAAGACCTCTCATGAGTCTGCCAGAGGCTGCACAGCCTGCCCCAGGCTCACGGTGCCTGCCACCTCCACCTCAGCTGATCTGTAATGGGCTCTCTGTGGACCCTTGATTGGTTTTTAACTAGGTCCCCAGCCCATCCCTTCCTCCCTCCTCTCTCTGCCTGACTGGCCACATCAGGCATCTGCCTCTGGGCCTCTGCTGTACCCCTCTGTTGGGGATGCCTTTCATGAAGACTTTGGGTCTGGAAACAAAGCAGGCTAGTGGGCTAAGAGTCCCCTTCCACGTCCCCAGCTCCATGCCAAAGCATTCCACAGTCAGTGTCCTCGGCCTAGGCCTCTCCTGCCATCCCCCGTCCCTCCCCCCATTTATAGTCAGTGATAAGCCCCAGGCTCAGAGCCGTCTACCTCAGGTCAGCAGAGTTTTCCATTTTCTCCATTCTGCTGAATTTATTCCCATAGTTACCCCTGTTCCACAGCAAACAGCACTTGCTCCTTCTTACAATAGCAATGGAAAGGCTATTTTACATCAAGTGTATATATGTTAATAAGGTGTGCTGGGTACATAACAGCCTGCAGCTGTTGCCAGGGAACCTCCACTTGTGGGCTGACCCTGCTTCCTAGTCAAGTTCTACCTGCACACCTAGCCCCACCATGCACACCTGGCCCCAACCTGCACACCTGGCTCTACCCTGCACACCTGGCTCTACCCTGCACACCTGGCCCCACCCTGCACACCTGGCCCCACCCTGCACACCTGGCCCCACCCTGCACACCTGGCTCCTTCACTGTGTTTGGGAAGCAGAGGGCATTGCCTTTCACCCAGTGCAGCCTTGTAGCAAGTCCTCAGCAGACCCTTGCTCTGGGGCACCCGGAAGCCTCGGGGACAAGATGGGAATTGAGGGCTGAGGGAAAGAAAGGGTCAGCAGAAGCAGGTCTTGAGCCTCCCTTTCCTCCAGGCTAGGGCTTCTAAACTTCCATCGCTATTCCTTTTAGCCCAGTAAACTTCACGCACTCTCAGGTGTATAGCTATATAAGATAGGTATGCAAATCAAACGTTCGTCCATAATAAATCATAAGAGAAATTTATTTGAAAACAGTTATTTGTTCTACACCTCATTTTTACCGCCTATCAAAGAGGAAGCAAGTTCACATAGTAGTAGATGGGGTTGTCTGTTTAGTGGTTGTGGGTACACGTGTGCACCCGGAGGTCAGAGGACAGCCTTGGGTGACATGCCTTAGGTGCCTTGTACCTTCTGCTTGAGTGAGACAGGATCTCTCATTGGTCTGAAACTTCACCCGGTAGGCTGGGCTCTGGCCAATGACCTTCCTCACTGTGTCTGCCATCCCCCTGTGTCTGCCTCCCGCCTTACCATGGGTGGGATTACCAGTGCATGCTCCTGAGCCCAGTGTTTTGCATGGATTCTGGGGGCTGAACTCAAATCCTCACACTTGTGAGACAAGCACTTTACTAACAGCCATTCCTCAGCCCTTCTGTTTTACTGTCTGCTGCTGTGGGATGTAGAGCAGCACTTTTTCAGAGTTGACCAATACTTTGATTTTCTAATTGTCAATGGTGAGAATTCCATTTCACATCAGTATGCCATACAGAGTGGCAGGTGCGTGTTTGGGGCCATTTCAGACATTGTTGGGAAATCTGTCCTAACCAAAAGCCAAAGTTTAGGGAAAAGTATGCTGATTGGACCCTTCCATTGCTGAGGAGTGGTGGTAGGGAATAGACCAAAGCCTTTGCTTCCCACAACTAAACCATTGTGTGTCAAGAAGGCATTGTGTGTACAGTCAAACTGCAGTTCCCAGCACCCAGTGGTCTCCAATCCCAGGCAGAGTGCTCGGGGCAGCACTCACTGGCGTTGGTGTGGCTCGACAGGTATGCTATGCAAAGTATTCATCGTCGCATGTTGAGAGCCAAGGCTGCAGTGATGCTGTGGGATGCAGCACAGGGGAGCACCGTTGGAAACACCTCCTGCCCATCCCTGGCTGACTTGGAATTACTCTTCAGTCATAGTACGTTCCACAACCTTTCACTGTCCCCAGTGTTCTGTAGCCTCAGCATTCAGTTATCTGGGATGGTGGCCCACAGATTGAGAAGCTGGGTTCCAGGCAGGGCTTCTCTTGCCTCCTGGAGGACCCTGGGCAGGTCTGGAGACATTCATGGAAACTACTGGGGCAGTGTTGGTTGCTTCTAATGACTTGAGGTCAATGCACCAAAGATTCCCCCATCCAGTAAAAATGATCTAGCCTCTACAGTAAGTGCAAGCTGAGGGTGTGCTCTCGGGGTAGCCTGGTCACTGCTGAGCCTTGAACGCCATGAGGTCTAGAGGCCATAGAAGGCATTGTGGGTGAATAGACTCTATCTGTATGCATGCCCCCATCTTTCTTGTACTAACTGGCACCTAAGAAGGCTGCCATCTTAGAGCCATCAGACAGGGAGTGATCAGCAGATGGCATGGTCTTGTTGTAAAAGGCTGATGAGCCCATGTCTTATTTATCCCCAGCCTTCTCTCACTCTCAGCCACGGAGCCTGTGTTCAGAAAGACAGAGCCATTGGCCAGGGCCTCCGTGAAGAGAACAGACTCCAGTGCCTTGCTCCCAGGCTGCCTTCAGCGGCCTCTCCTCCCTGCCTGTTGCTCTCCCGCCCACCTTGGTACTCTAGAGTTGAACAAGCTAGGCAGCCTCTGCAGCCCTGACACTGAGCCGCCCATGGTGACTCCTGGGCACTGTACAGCTCACACAGCCCCTGCTGGGGTGCTGCAGGGCACACTGGGGTCCCGTTTTACAGCAGAGGTGTAGAAAACAGCGCGAGGCAGGCACCTTGGCGTCTCTGTCCCTGCGCCAGGGCAGCGTTGTGTTGTTCTGTCACCTAATCAGCCTTCTGTGTGTTCTCTGACCTGTCCCCGGGCCCTTGCAGGGACCCTGGGCTGTGGCTCGTGTTCCTGGAGAGGAGCTGCCCCACCAGGTCCCACTTCACCCAACAGCAGCTGTCCCATACCCCTTGTGATATCCTCTCCCTGGCATAAGGTAACAGAGGCCCAGGGTCCACCTGCAGAAGCCAGTCCTGCCCCTGACTCAATGGAGCCCCAGCCAGGAAGCCACAACCTCCACTAATTCATGCAGGCATCAGATGCCTGCCTGTGGCCTGCGTGTTCCTGCCAACCCTAGAGACCATGTGCCAGGCTATGTCTCTCCTTTGACTTTGCTACTACAGGCTGTGTAAACAGGAGGGCCATGGGAGTAGTCAGCTTGCTGCCACACATCTCTGGCCTGTCAGTGTTAATCAACTGCAGCCTCCAATCAAGGCCTCCTAGGCTCATCCCAGTGGCCTGCTCTACCCACATGCCATGTGACAGGACACATGGCCTTCTCCATGATGAGGCCAGTTGAGCATCTACAGGAGAGGTCTGTATCTGGGAACAGGCCCAGCATGCTATTTATACCAGTGTGCCAAACAGAAAACAGACTGGGTCCCCATGATCTTATGGGCCCAGAGCCAATTCTGCAGCCCTTGGCCTACCTTCCTGCCTCCCCTAGCCCTTCTGAGCAAGAAGCAACTTACCTACCTTACTTGTAGGCAGTCCTCATGGGCAATAGGCTTTAGAATCACCTGCAGCTCTTGGTGATGTCAGCATTGGCCCCACCCCCGACATAGGAGGGGCAGAGAACATGGCAGCACATTAGTGCCATGTATGGCTTCAGCCATGGCCACTCCCTGAGAAGCCATTCTTTGGCCAGGTGAGATGGCCCATGGAGGAAAGCCAGCTCCACTGTGATGCTAGCAAGGGCTCCTTGGGCTTGGTCAGCTCAGAGGTAGACATTTGCCTCCCAATGCCTTCATTCTCAAATATGTGCTCCTGTGTTGTGTTCCCATGGGAAAAGCACAGAAACCCAGGGTACCTCCCTTAGAGGTGCTATTGAGTCGATGACATTAACAGAGACATTCATGTCTATGGGGGGCGGGGTTGGTGCCCTAGTACAGAACATGCTGTGAGATGAGGAGGAGATTGTGAAGAGCTCAGGGAGAACATTCTAGAAAGTTCTAGGAGCTGCCAGAAGGCCACAGTGGGCAAGAGTGGACTCTGGCTATGGATACATGTCCTGGGTACCCACTTCTCACCTGCTCTGTTTCCCCAGGCCTTGGTGTTTGACCAGCCCTGATTCAGGCTTCTGCCCATAGGGCTAAGGGTTTGAGGCCCTTCCCTGGCTAGTGTTAACCCCAGAGCCTTTGGTCATCCCTCTCCCCTGAGCAAAGCACCTTATTCAGACTGCGGAACTGTCAACAGGACCCCAGCTGCCACATAGCAGCTACGGTGCAGGACATGGGAGAAGGGTGACTGTGCTCTGGGAGATCAGGATTATCTCGTCTCGGTGCTTAAGTGCTTTGGGGTACAGGGGGAAGCGGACATGGGAAGACCTGTTCATCAGGGGGTGTAAACCTCTGCAACCCCGGCTCGGGGCTAACAGTTGCAAGAAAGTTGCTTAGTGCAGTGGGTCCTTGGGAACTGCCCTCTTGGAGCGTGGCTTACATTTCTGTTTTATTTTAATTAAATGTTTGGGACTACGTGTGTCTGCTCATAGTAAAGAATGCTGTGCCTGCAAAGTTCCATGCCTTAAATCCCCAGCTCCACAGACAACCCAGTCCCCATTTCCTAAACATCTTTTCAAAGACATTCTGCTTCTGCTGAGTGCACGTACCTGTGTGTGTGCTTTTAAAAGGACAAATGACCGCTGTGCCACAGATCTGGTTCAGTTCTTCACAGTGGTGCTTCCTGTGGCCATGTGTCACACTGCCTCTTTCTTCCTGGTGGCTGCATGATGAGCCTGGAAGTCGCAGTCTGGACACTGAATGCCCAGCTCTTGTTCCGGTTTGTCAGGTCGATGGGCTCCCAGGCAGTGCAGCATGTGTGTGTGAATGGTTGTCTTTCTGACTTTTCTACAGTTTGCCTCAGATCTCAAAGGGACTGGTGGCCCTGGGAAGCCGGGTCACACCATTCATCTTACAGATGCCCAGGAGCCTACCCAGCACCCAACACCTCAGGGTGGACCAGCTGCTGCAGGTGCCCCGGCCTGGGATGCACATAGGGTCCTCCCTCCAGCCCAGTGTCTAAGGAGAGTCTGCAGCAACAGGTGGTACTTCAGGGGCCCAGCTGTCAGCCACACACTGAGAAAGACAAGCTTTTGTTCCTACCACAGTGCGGGCATGATTACAGACATCTGTGGACAATGCAGCTCTTACAAGTCACCTGAGCTGTGGCTTCCTGTCACTCTTGTGTCCCTCCTACCCAAGAACCAGAGAATCCACATGGAATTCAGTGTAATACAGGAAGGAGCAGACCAGAAGGGTTCAAATTTTAAATGCTTTGTTAATTCCACAGCCAGCACACCAACCCCTCCGGGGGTGGGGGGGCACAGTCCCAGAGACAGTTCCTGGTCAGGATTAGAGAATGCGAGGGCCCACAGAGGAGGAATATGGCTCCTCTCCTAGGTGGATTTGTCCCTCTGTGATTGTTGGCTGCTTGAGGACAAGAACTGGCTCTTTAGTTCCCAAGGGTGGGAGGGAAGAACTCCCTGGGGATGGTGTCCCCTGGCCCTGCCCACACCTGAACCCAGGCTGTCTGGCAGAGACCCTTAGCAGGAGTCTGGCTGGCTCTAGGCTCCCAATGGGTAGGGTCTTGGTACGTCTGCATCATCTTGGGTAGAAAGGCACAGCAGAGGCTCTGAGCTCACTGTGTCCCATCCCATCCTGTCCTGTCCAACCACCTTTGCTGTCTCGGTTTTAGGGCTGGCCTCGCTGTCCCAGTGTCTGCCTGTACACACTGTGCTAGCCACGTAGTCCTCACTCACACAGAATGACGGTAGAACTTGGTCATCTTGTGGGTGGCTCCAGGTCTGCTCTTAGAGCCTCATTCTCACCTCTCGGCTCCTTGACCTCCTTCTGCCTGAGTAGGTGACCTCCCGGGAGACAAGCTAGTCAAGTGAAGACACCTATGGGTCAGCGTCCCTCATCAGGGCCAGCATGGGCCAGGAGGGCTGGGGTCTGGTCTTCAATGCAGCTGGAGCCTGGAGTACAAAGAACAGGCACCTGCGGTAATGTACCCCCAAAACCCCCATTCCCAGGCCACAGCAAGGCAGCTAGGCTACCCAGGGGACCCTGTGCGTGTTCTGGGACCCCCTTCCCACCGTTACTGATGGCACTGCAGTAATGATTTCCCCACTCACAACCTGACCCCGTGCTGAGGAAAAGCAAGTTGAAATTAAATTAAATTTCAAATGTTAAACCAACCAATTAAAAAATGCAATCACACGGAAACATGCATTTTTCAAAACAGTGTTATTTATTCTGTCGTAATTAATGTATGCAGAAAGGAGAGTCTGGGTTCCCCAGGGCAGCCTGCTCCAGCATGGGCCATTCATAGCCTGGGCCCAGTAACACACTGGCAGCCCCTCAGGCCCTGGCGCTTCCTAACACCAGACCCCAGGGTTCCTACTCTGCCTGCCTTCTTGCATCCAATGACCCTAGAACAGAGCAGGATTGCAAGCCAGCTAGCCCTGGCCATCATCTGGGGATCCTCTGTCCTGTTCTTTTTGCTTCCTCCCTGACCACTCACCCTGCCCCCTTCTCCTCCTCTGTCTCAGGCAAGTGTAGGGTTCGCCTACACTGTGCCTGAGCTACACTGGGCACTGTGTATACTGTGTAAGAGGCACTGGGCTACACTGTGCCTCTTCCCACCCTCCACGGGTCTTGCTTCTCTGTGAATGGTTTCCTGCGTGCGTGGAGCAGGGAACCCATGTGAGCCCATGCCTGTAATGGTAGAGCCAGCAAAGGCTGAGAGTGCCTGTGCCCAGCTGTGCTTGAGGTCTCGCAAGAGCACAGGGATGCCATGCCTGGTGCCCAGTATCCTGAACTGCTCCCTCAGGGGGCAACCTTGAGGGACCTGATACGTCGCCAGGTAACTCAGCTTTAGTCCCGTAGGAGATGCAGGCAGTCGCTTCCACACAACACTGTTGATGGAGCAGTGTCAAGGAGAGCAGGCACCGGTCCTCACTGCTTCTGTTTTCAGTTGCTGCCCCTGAAGGGCACTGTGAGGAGGGAGCCCCAGCTCCGTCCAGGCCCTGCTTCTGCCCCTTCCTTCCTTCCTCCCCCTCCTCCTCCTTGGCCTGCCCCACTCAGGTGTCTGCAGAGTGCTCCTTGGAGAATGTATATGGTGCGCAGGGCTGGTGGGGAATGAAGACTCTGGCCAGCTCGAGTGTGGCGAGCATGGCTCTGGCAGGCCTTGCCCTTCTCCCCGTTCCCTCTGCTTTGCTAAAACCTGTTAGATTACATTTCTAAAGCTGGACACCAAGGTCTATTCCCTTATTTGGCCATTTCCTCCTCCCGAGGCTGACTGCCAAGGTTCAGCTATCAAAGTATTGTAGTCCAGCAATCAGATGCCCCCTTTGGCTGCCCTAATTAACATGCTCAATTAAAATTAAACACCTCATCCTAACACAAAATTTCCCCTTTCCCTTTATAAACTGCCAGTTTCCTATGGGCCACATCTGTCTCCTCTCTATCCAGAGGCGGTCCTTTGTCCTGTAACCCTGAGCCCCTTCCCTTGTTCCCTCCCCCTGTCCCTCATCCTCCATCTCTTGTATTTGTCTCTTATCCCCGCCCTCTGTCCCTCTGGGGCAAATGCATCTCCTTTGTGCTGAGAACTTGGACTTGGGGGTCCTAAGCCAATACTGTTCCTTACAAGGAATGTGACAAGGCAAGACCTAATACATTCAGGACACTTGTGGGGACCAGAAGGAAGCCTTTCCAACTGTGTACACAGCTCCGCCCACTCATCCTGAAGGCTACTGTGTGCCTGAGTGTGCATCTTCTTACACACACACACACACACACACACACACACACACACACACACAGTAGCTTATGTCCCACCTTTGATGCACAGGGGTCCTGTCATGGGCTCTTAAGTTTCCTCCAGGTGGTACCAGGATCTGCCACCAGGTAGACACTTCTAGAACATTCCAGAACCACCCCATAAAACTGACTGCAAGGGACGTAAGGCTCTGCTGTGCACGCCCTGCACAGTGGGACCAGGCTTGCAGGTGGAGCTAGGGCTCCCCTCCCTTCTGACAGCAGTTGTTGGGGAAACTTTAGGGACCTGGGCAGGAACCGCCAGGTGGCTCCTCCAGAGCTCCTCTTTATTAATGACGCTTATCGCTGCTCACATGGAGCTCAGCCGATGCAGAAGGTTGTTGATAAACAGCCAGGCAGCAGACTGCGATCATGGATATCCTGCTCAATAATTAACAAATGAGCCAACAGATGGTGGGGGCGGGGGGGGGGATAGGCAAGTGATGCTGTGTGTGCTGGATGCCTGCTCCTCCCTTGTCCCTAGCTGACTGGCTGGGCCCTGCACCCTTGCAAGAAGGTGCTGTCCTCCCTACCTGCTTAGAGTGGAGCCAGGATGTGGTCTGGGGCAGCAGCTGCCAAAGGCAGGGTCTCCCACCCAGGCTAGCGTCCAGAAACTGGCTCGTCCTTTCCCAGGGCAGCATGGGAGACAACCTAGCAAAGACTCTCTAGCTGCAGGTCTGATGAGCTGGTCTCGTTGGCTTGGACCTGCCCAAGCCAGTAGTTGCTTTTTTTCTGTTTCTCCTGGGATGGCCAGGTTCCCAACCCGCCACCCCTTGTACTTTGGATTATGTAACTTGCCTGGCTTTGCTCTGGAGGGGGGCTGGACTGGGGGTGATCATGCCTTTGCACTCTGGACAACATTTGGTGGGACTCCAGCCCTGAGATGTGTGAGGTGGTGTGGGGAGACCTCCCTTGAGGAAGCACCTCAGCAGACAGTGCTCTGCTGAGGCCTCATTGGTATCTACACCCCAGAATTATGGAGGATTTGGTCATCTTCGTACCACCCTCTCTGAAGGGACTGGGATGGGCCTCCATCGTGGTAGAGGTTTACCTACCATGGCCATCCACATGCCAGGTTTACCAGTGGGAGCCCTGACTGCTTCAGGTCCTGTGCTTCAGCAGCAGCCACGGTCAGCTGTGGTGGCCAGCACCCAGTATAGCCATTGCCTTGGTTTGAAAAGTACTCAGAGGCACTGGGAGCATGGTGGGCAGGGGGAGGTTGCAGCCTCTGTGTGATGGATGAAGTTCCTGCCGGGAAGATGGAGGAGGATGCGTACCTCTCTCATGACAAAGCTCATAATTGCTCTTCATATTGAGACGCCTCAGCACATCCTGACAGTCAGGGAGGGCGCTGCCATAGGCAGGAGAGCCATCCACCAACCTGTCAAATGGCCGAGAGATAGATGCTGCCTAACTCCTGGCAGAGCTTGGTGGGGGCCGAGGCGATGGGACAGCCCTGTCCTTGGCTGCTTGGTACTTGGGGCCGAGTCACAGGGAGGGGCTCCCAGGTGGACCCTCAGCTCCTTCGCTCCTGGGCCTGAATGGGAGCTGAGGGAAGAGCCACATGGTCAGTAGGCCTGAAGCAACAGGAGGACTTGAGAGCGGCTGTGGGCAGACCAAGACCCACAAGAGCTTGCTGTCCCTTGCAGGAGGGGCCAGCCAGGCTCTGCAACTGTGCAGGTCTCAGGGAGCACACTTCCCTCCCAGAGCCTTCTTACCAGGCCACCCGACGGTTGTCACACCTGCTGTGGTGAGCTCCCGTCAGCTCAGGCCTGCCACCCTTACGCATAGGTGGCAGTGTGGGTCTCTCTGGCACGTCTTTGGTACCTTGGCCGAGGGGCTTCTTCCTCAGGGGCCTTTCTCGGTCCCTCTGCATGATCTCCAGCGCTGTTGACTGCCCTCCACCCATTGAGGGGCCCTCTGAGGGGCTTTATTACCTTTATTACCAGAGCCTCTAAGGGGCTCTGGCCCATGACTAGTAGGGTGTGGTAGAAGGAAGGAAGGATAGACTGACTCACTTAAGGGTGTGGCGGGGAGCTGCCCTCCCGGCAGGCTGAGCCCATGTCTCAGACCTCAGTTTCCTCTCCTCCCTTCTCACATGTCCACTCCAGAAACTGCGGGTGCTGTGCTCCGCACTCCCTGGGTGAAGGGCCAGCAGCAGAGCGGTGGCGGCGGAGTCATTAGGGTGCTTCAGACGCCTGGTGATTTAGCAGCGTGATTACCTGCTAATGCAATACCTCACAAAGCTTTTTATTAGATTTCCCCCCTTTTCCTTCCAAACGCCCTTTGGAAATAAACACCTGAGGCTGTTACACTCTATACCACTCGTTTTAATTAACTTTTAAATCACGTACTGTCACCCAGACCTCCCTCAAATGTTAGCTCTGGCCTGGCTGGGGTGGAAGACTTCCCCCCCACCCCCCAAAACTCGGCCCAGGGAATGGGGACTTTCTGGGTCTCAGCCCCATGTGGCCTTAAAGCAGACACTTGGTGCTGGTTTAGTGACACTGGTCCTGCTGTCCTGCAGGGGACCCAGTGACCTGCCACCCCCCTGAGAAAGCCACTGAAGGGCCCCACAGAGGCCTTACCTCAGTGCTGGGCACACAGTGATGGCACAGCAGTCACCACTGCCTCCCCGGCTGCCCACACGTGGGTCTAAACAGGACACTCCTGCCCCTCACCTGGGTCCCGCCTGTGAGAACCTATGGGCAAGCGTCAGGTTCCAGCCCTGAAACTCAGCCTTTGTAGGTCACTCCTGCTTGGCCAGTGGAGACCGGCACCCACCCCTGTTCTCTATAAGTAGCCTCTGACCTTGTGTTTCTGCCCAAACAACTGTCCTTTTTCTTAGGTGTCCTCCCATTCTGCATTTGGGAGCCTGATGGCATTCAGTTCTGTTCTCCACTTTATTCTCAGTTATGAAGGATGGCTTCTCCCAGGAGAGGCAGGATACAGAGTGGGCTGTCGCGCCATAGCAGAAAGACACTGCTCAGACAGGGGTGCCATCCCACGTGACTGGCTGCATCCACTGTCCCAGAGGTATCCACTACAGAGGAATTCTGCCCAACATAGTAGGGTTCTACCCAGCATCCCGGGATCCCATCCAGCATAGCAGGATTTCATCTAGTGTACAGGATTCTGTCCAGCATCCCAGGATCCACCAGCATGTCAGGTTCCATCTAGTATGTGTGATTCCAGCCAGCATACCAGGGTTCCGTCCAGCATACTAGGATTACACCCAGTATTCTAGGATTCTGTCCAGCTTCCTGGGGTTCTATCCAGCATACTGGGATTCTGCCCAGATTACTAGGGTGCTACCCAGCATATTGAGGTGCCATTTATCAAATTGGGGTACCGTCTAATGTATCGGGGTGCCATCTAGCGTACTGCCTGCGATAGTTTCCTTGCTCTCTGCCGTTGGATGGCTTGTGACTGGCAGGCTCATCGTCTCCCCCCACTTGTCCATCCGAGCTCTGTCAGGTCTCGAGCTCTGATCAGAGGCCTCTCATGCCAGCTGTTGGTGTGGTCATGGCGGCGGCCATGGCAACCATGCTTTCTAGGTGCTTACAGTGTCCTGGACAGGGTAGTCAGGATCACAGAGAACCAGTTGCCCTTGTCCGCGCCTTCCCTGCAGGGCACCAAGCCTTGGGTCTGACTGTCGGGCTCTCCTCCAGCTGTTCTAGTGTGTGGTCAGCTCTTCTCTCTGTTCTGTGGGCCACTAGTCAGGCCACAGAGGCGAAGATTCAGGTTCCTCTGTGGTCCTCTGTGGGCTTCAGGCCCTGACCTTTGTCACCTCTCTGCTAGCACGCTCAGCCATGGGTCACCCTACAAGGCGAGAGTCGTTAGAACTGGCACAGGTAGGAACTGGGGTGTATCTCCCCAGTGAACTCACTCCCAGCTGCCTACAGCCTTGCTCACTCCACCAGACTGCACAGTGGACTTGAGCATCTAGGCACTGGACACATCTGCTGTTTTATGCTTGTGAAGATGGGAACCCGGAGTGCCCAAGCTTTGCGGGTGGGTTTGCGCTGAGCCTCCACATCCTCACTCCGCTGTGGTACAGAAGCAAGTAGGTCAGCGTCTCTGCAAAGGCCTCAGCCCAGAATCGAGGACTCTCGGGCGCTGGCTCTTACCATTGCATTACTGTGACTAGTGGCAGGAGGGTGGCACATGCCTGGGTGTGTCAGGTGGCCAGTGCAGTGATGCCACGGGTCTGGGACCCATCCCTTTGCTCCTGAGTCACCCCAAGCCTTCCTTGTCCTCTGTAGCCTTCAGTCCTGGGAGACCCTGGGTCTGGCCTCAAACTGATAGCACCTGCCTTTCCCAGCCCAGGGAAAGAGGTGGCTCTAAGCACTGGCCGAGAGAGCGACAGAGAGAGAGAAAGAGACAGAGACACTCTGCTTAACCATCATGCCAACCTATAACCCAGGCTCCAGGGCTCTCAGGAGCTCTGCAGGAGCTCGAGGTTCTCAGCAGTCACCACAGCCCCTGCCATGGCCAGACCACCAGAGCAGGTTTCCAAAATCTTCACCTGAGCCCAGACACCCCCTCTAGGACAGGCAAGGCCTGTGGCCTTCCCCGGGTACCCTGGCATGGGCACCATACCCAGCACAGGACAGCTGCACCAGGTGGATAACCATCACTGAGTATTTGGCATTCTCCAGCCCCCACGGTGTCTATGTCTCCAGAGACGTAGGAGTAAAGAGGGCGAGTGAGGGGCAGCTCCCAGGAACCCTCGGGAAGTAGAACTTCCTATGATTGCTGCCCCTGGCATCCAAAACAAGTCATCCAGGCGTGGCCCATGCTGGCCCACCCTGTCCTAGGAGAGGGGTCTGCCTAGCTACCTAACCCACCACACGGCAAAGGCAGGCCCTGCCCTACAGCTGTGTCTGCACTTCTTAGATCGGCAAAGGCCAAGAGAGAAATGTCTGCAGCATTGCTCTGAAAACTAGCTTCCCCCGTCCCCGAAGGTCGTGCACTCCACTAGAAAATTAGCCAATATTTTCCTAATCAAATGGGGCTGCCTCTTCCTCGGAGGAGAGGTGGTCCTGCTAGCAGCTCATTCATCTTGCGGCAGCAGCCCCCACGTGGGCCCTTGTTTTATTAAATAAGCTCTCCTATATGGCTGCCTCTCCACATGTGGCCAGGTGCTAATGTTGAGGGAGAGTGGCCTGGTGTAATGGGCAGGGGAGAGGCTTGCCCCAGTGCTGACCACACCATCATGGCTGCCTGGTGTCTCCACAGCACACATCCTTGGCTTTATCCCCCTTCCTCATTCATGTCCTGTGGGCCCCATTATCGAGCTCCACTTCACCTCTGGTATGCCATCGCCTCATGGTCCTGCACAAGATGCTGTAGTTGGGAACAATCTCCATCCGCACAGCTTGAGCCAAGGAGGGTGTGTGCCCAGCCAGCAAACCCCAAGAGGTCTTAGAGCTCACCCTCACAGCCTGAACCTCCACCTGGTGCCCACTGCCCCCTAGGCCAAATACTGGGCTAGTTTAGCACTGGTAAGGCACACTGACTCTTAAGTGTTCAAAACTGTGACCCTAAAGAATAGAGAACTGAGCCAGGCCTGCTAGCACAAGCCTATCATCCCAGCTGAGGCAGGAGGACTTAGGGTTCTGGGCCAGCCTGGGCTGTACAGCGACAGTCTATGTCAGAAGCAGACCAGCTGCAGAGATGGTTCCCTGGGTAAAGCAAGACCTGAGTTCAGTCCACATCACAGCACCCATGTTTAAAAAAAAAAAAAAGGCCAGGCTTGGCGGTACATGCTTGTAATGTCAGCACTGGAGAGGCAAGGATGGGAAGAACCCTGGGCCAGCCAGCCTAGCCTGTTCAGTGAGCTCCAAGTCCCAGGGAGAGACCCTGCCTCACAATACAAGATGGAGAGCACATGAAGAGCAAGACTCAGGTTGACCTCTGGCCTCCACACTTATGTGCCACACATGCACATTCCTAAGCACAGTCACGCACAGACACGCAAAAAATAAAATAAAAGAATGGGGCTGGCATGGTGGCACACAATCAGCACTCAGGAGGCAGAGGCAGGCTGCTTCTTGACGGTTTGAGACTAGTCTAGTGAGTTCCTGACCAGCAGGGCTACACAGTGAGACCCTATCTTAAAGCAGGGAGGGTGTCATCAGTGCCTTCACCCCCAGCTGCAGGAAATACCACCACCTGGCTAAGATCAAGAGTATGACCCCAGCTCCCTGCTTGTGTGGTGTTACAGCCAGGGAAGCAGTCCTTACAGTTGGGACAGCCTCGGACCTGTGAGTAGCACGTACCCGCCTAGTCAGTCTGTTTATTTATTCATTTAAATATCCTGTCCTATATCTGGTTACTGCTGGCCCTCCCTCACTTCCCAGGCAGGGAAACTGAGGTTCTGAAGGGTCAGGTGACTTGCTGCAGGTTCTGGCAGATGCCAGGGCATCTCAAGCATCCTGCTAGGGGGCTCTGGCAGTGTCTGGGTTTGGGTGCCTGTAGCTTTCTGAGGGCATCCTCATGTGCCACACGACTGCCGTTTGCCAAGCGGGCAGCCAGTGCTTTGCCTGCTGCCGTGTACGTCACACAGCCCTTGCCCATCCACGCTGTTCAGATGTGTCCAGGAAGAAAACTAAGGCTTGCTAAATGGAAAGGGACAAACTCAAGTTGGAAAAGAGATGTGGTCTTCAACACCCTGGACAAGTGGGGAGGGTGCTTTCCCTTTGCCGAGACAGATGGCAACATCGGAGCGCGCTCAGAAATCATTTCCTAAAGCAAATCACAGGATGGTACCTGCCGGATGTGAGATGATTTGTATTCTATTCTTGGGGCCAAGGAGCAAATTGACTGCAGAGCGTGCCTTGCGATTTCTTTTTTAAATGAACGCCATCAATGAAACTGCAGCACCAACAGCAGCACACGGACCCTCCTGCTGCAGGACGAGAGGAAGGCAATCCCAGCACCGCTTGAGCCCCAATTCCTGCCGCTCCAAAAGGAGACTGCACCCTCCCACCTTCCTCATGCTGACCACAATTGCTGCCCACCCCGCCTTCCAGTGCCCTTTTCTATAGAGAGCAAGACTCTTCACCCGTTGGGGTCCCGGAGGGAGCGGGGCAGCCTCAGGCCTGCAGGCGCGCCCCCCAAGCATCCTCCCAAGTGAGGGTCATCTGAGCTCAGCCATCCTTCCCCTCAGCCACTTTGTTGCTGGTGGGAGTAAGGACACCTGGGTCCAGTGACCTCTTGGAACCAGGTGGTCGCTTCCTTCTTCCCGCATCTCTTTCACAACCGGACACCCCATTCCACATCACCCTGTGGATCTAGAGCACCCCCTCAGTACGCTCAGTGCATCAGTTCTGGCATCCTGGGGATGAAGGCGCCCCTCCCCAGGTGGCATCAGCATCACCATCTTGGTAGACGTTTGTGGCCTCCTGAGCATCCCCCGAAACTCTGCATTATTGAAGGGAGTGGTGGCCGTGGTTGCCACCAGTGAAGTCCTGGGGCTGGACCTTGATGATATGAAGCCCATTGGGCGGGCAGTTAGGCTGGAAACGGCTGGTCCTTATAGCATGAGGGGATGTGAGAGGTGGGTGAGTGCTGAGCTAACCATTTATCCATAGCCACACGTGTTGAGTTGTGAACCGGTTGAGGCAAGGTGGCAAAGGCCCTGTGGCCGGCCAAGGTCAGAGCAGTGGCCTCTTCTGCACTGGGATTCTGTGCTTTGTCTATGACTGATCAGGAATCACTCTGCATTAGGGCCCTGCCTCAAGTCAGCAAAGCTGCAAGGGGCTGAGAAGGTGGGACCTGCCTCACATGCTGTGCCTGGGTGATAAGGGGTCCCTGGAGGGAGGCAGAGCCGCTTCCCTGCTGGTCCACCTCCAGGGACTTCTAGGCAGTGTGGCTATAGCAGACCCTGTGACTATTGTGAGTGCCTGGGTCCTGGGTCCTGCCCCCACCTTCCTGGGGCACAGGCTAGGGGTGGTACAACGGCCATGGCACTCTGCCTGCTCATTAGCCAGCTGCACATCATCTTCCAAAGTCCTGACAGGCCCCTGGCAGGTGTTTTCTCCTCACACCTCAGCCTGTGTTCCTGACCTCCCTCAAGGAGCTCGGAGACAGTTGGTGGCACTTACCACAGATATCCTCTGCAGCATCTGTGAGCTGAGCCCTTCCCCCAGACCCCAATGCAGCCTGGGAAGTCCCCCAAGGGAGGGTCAGCTCTGTTACCCTCAATGCCAACCCTCAAAGAAAGGTCACATGGTAGCCTCAGAGAGCTCCCTGGCTAGGTTAGGGGTCTCTGATGCTGAATCCCACGCCTCCAACTTCAGGATCTGTTGTGGACACCTACCAAGGGCCCCATGGTGGCTTCCCACCCGAGATCCTCCTGACCACCTGGCAGCTGTCCTCTGCCCTGTGGAGCACAAGGCCACAAGGCCACCATGCTCCATCAACCACAGGCCTCTCCTGTTGGTCACAGAGGAAGCAAGGCTGGGGCCATGGAAAAGCTGTATCCCCTGGGAGCATGACTGGATATGTGTCAGGCAGGGTCAGCCTTGTGGGAGGCTCAGTGACACTGTCTGGGACCCCTCTGAAATTGCTGGCTCCTTTTTTAAATTGCCTTTTAATCACAGTTAAAGGCACAGATGCCCGGGAACAGTCCGGCGGGCTCTCCTGGCTGCCCTTCCTCATGCCATTCCCATTGACTGTGGGCTCAGTCCTACTGCAAGCAAACCAGGCCTCCTGTGTGTCCCCTCTCTCTCCCCTGTGGTCACTGAATGGCCATGGCAAGCGGCTCCAACTGTGCTGAGCTCAGCAGGACGGAGCGGGCAGATCAGTGTCATGAGGCCGCGCCCTCTGGAAAGTGACTTAGCTTTTCCTGCTCTGTGAGCCCTGGCCGCACCCCAGCATGGCCTCCCCATCACTCTCCAAGAAGACTGGACCAGGACAAAGCCTGCCATTTCAAAAATGAGCCTGGAGCCCGGGTCTCCTCCCCAATCTTTGTTTTTGACTCCTTCATATTAGGACTCCCCGTAGGAGACATGCACTTTGGCAGTGGGATGTTTTAATTGCCTCTCAAAATAGCTTACAATAAAGAACACTAAACTGTGACTAACCAATTGTATTTAAGGAAGCCCCAGCGCAGTCAGAGGTGGGCCAGCTGATGGAGCCTGCCCACTCACACAGCCATCGAGCTGCTGTGTGGCCATATAGGCCCTGGCCCCCTCTGGGCTTCCTGCCACAATCCCCTGCTCCCAGAGGTCCCCTGGGCCAGTTTCAATTGAGTGTTCCGAGAGAGTGAGAGTGATACTCTGCAGAGTATATCTGCAGTCAAAGAACCTCAGGCCCAAAGCAT
Source organism: Peromyscus leucopus (assembly GCF_004664715.2). NCBI lineage: Eukaryota > Metazoa > Chordata > Mammalia > Rodentia > Cricetidae > Peromyscus > Peromyscus leucopus. Next base: position 40,570,064 of record NC_051082.1, read on the forward strand.
CAGCAGCTAGCAGCATGGGCAACTGATGCTACCAGACCCTCCATGCAAAGATCGACCATCAGACCAGGGGTGCTTGTAATAAAACAGCCAGATCAGGGCGGGGCCATTCCTCTTCAAGGGCCCTGCTTGTGTGAGAAGTCCCGTAGCCATTTTTCATCCATATATCTGTGTGACTCACCCTGGAAGCCTGACTGGGGCCAAGCCTTTTCTTGAGCCTCACACAGTCTGGCTTTCAACCAGCCAGCCCTCGGCCCTCACCTCAAGGAGGAGGCTCTGAGTCAGTCTGCAAACTAACCCATGGGAAGTGGGCATGGACGAGTGACCTTCACATGTGCACATGGCATTTTGACCCATGGACCTCATTTTATGACGTGGCCTGCAGGGTCCTGGGCACACGTGCCATAGCTGGGGAGCCCATGAGCAAAGGGAGAAGTGAGGGTCTGCCGCAGGATCCATTGCTGCCTGCTGAGGTCAGTGAATTTTAGACGCTGGTGAAGTTCGCTCGGGCAGGACCTAAAGGGAACACTTTGGATCTCTCAGGTATGGAGGACACAGTTACTTCCGAAGGTGCTCACCTCGTGTCAGGGAGCAGGCACCCAGTACCCTGGGTCCCTTCCATGGAACACTGGCTTCTTTTCCAGCTGTTGCAAGATAGGCAAGTGGATCCTGAGTGGAGATGAGAGCCGCCCCCGAAGGCTGTAACCCGGAAGCATGCCTGCACAGGGCTGCAGCCAGAGGAAGCCAGGAGTCCAGGTGGGAAGGGCTGCATGTGAACCCCGGAATCTGTTGCCTCGTCTCTCTTACTTAATTACTGGCAGGGCAGTTGCTGAGTTGAAATGGAGCCTGAAAAGCCTCAGTGAGTAATTACTGTCAGAAACACAAGATCTACAAAGCCGTACGCTCACAGCTTGGTGATGTTACCGAGTCTAATTAAAAAAACAAGAAAGAAAATTCGCTTTCATGATCGGCTCTCTGGGCCAGCCAAAGATGAAAACCGAGGCAGTTTGCAGATGATGCTGATGCTAAGGGTAAGGGAGCAATCCACGCAGAGATGGGCAGACAAGCTAGGATGGCCAGGGTCCCTGGGACAGCCTCCGCCAGGAAGCACCTGTGACTCAGAAGAGGGCTGAGTCACCTGCCAGAATTGTGCCCATGTTGAATACTACCCTGGGGTACTGGGGACGTCCCTGCCAGAGCCCCAGCAGGCCTGTTCCTCCTTTGGTATTGAGGTAACAGGACAGTGGTTTCCAATAGCATAGGCTCCTTTGAACCTTAGACCTTCTGAGCAGCCTCACGGTTCCAGATTCCTCCTTGGAAAGAGGTTGCCATGGGCAGCCCATCTCTGACAACAGCCCTCACTAAAGGCCACCTGCCCACACAGCGGGAGCTGGATACCAGTCCATCAGTCCTCAGTGCAGCCGGCCCAGATGGGTGTGAACAGAGGTGGATTCTGTGTCCTAAGTGATGGCTCGAGGTACCCACGGGTCTCAGCAAGGCCAGGCATCCACCTTGTTACTCCGTCTGCTTGAGAACTCGCAGCAGGCGCTCTGGATGAGTCGGAACTGGGACAGAAAAGCCAAGTCTTGGGCTGGGGCCCAGCGGGCTGTGTGTGAGGAACTTCCAGGCTGTTTTCTGAGAAGTGAGTGGCCTGGTCCACTGGGAACCACTCAGCCGGTGTGTCAGACTCGAGGCGAGTGAGATGCAGAGCTGAGGAGAGCGCGTCCTCGCCCCTCCGAGTCTGCAGAGAGTTACCTCTGAAAGTCGTGTCAGTCACAGGATATTTTTAACCCAGAACCAACAAATCTGCCTTTTAGCAGCAGCCGAGGCGGCAGCTTTGAGGGCAGATGGTTGCCCGGCTGCCATCCATGTCCCTAAGCCCACCAGGAGCCCTGAGCCACATCTGCCACGCGGGAAGGACAGCTGCCTTCAGCAAGGCACACTGGGAGCCACTGAGAGCACAGGTCCCCACCAACCACTGGTCCTGAGAGACCGTCACATAGTTGAGAGAAGCCTAAACTGTGATCCTGGCCACTCTGCCAACACACAGTCAAGGCCGGGTCCCCAGAGTCACCCTGAGTTCACCCGGCCGCCTTCACTCCTCTGTCACTGGGGGCAGGACGGGCCTCAGCTCTGTTCCATTCAAGCCAAGTGTGAGAACTCAGACCTTACAGTCCAAATAAAACAATCCCTCCGTGGACTCACGGTTGACATGTTTGGTTCCCAGATGTCCGTGCTATTCAGGGAGGTTCTGAAACCTTAGGAAGTGGAGCCAAGCAGGAGAAAGCAGGTCACCGGGGATGGGTCCTTGGGGGCATATTATCCCTGGCTATTTTCTGACCCTGTTTCCTGTTCCTCATGAGGTCAGCACCTCCATGCCACTGTCCTCTCCACCATGAAGCCCTGACCCCTCTGAAACTGCAAGCCAAGTGAACCTTGGCTCCTTTAAGTCATCCATTTTGGCTAATCCGGTCACGATGACAGGAAAGTAGCTAACATGCTCACACAGTGGGCATCCAGCCACGGTGGTGGAAGAATGGGGTGTGGGGACCACTCAACACTGTCAGCACCTGGGTCCCCATCACAGAGCAGGGGACATAGATAGACTGGAGGGCCTCTGGCTGCTGGGTTTGACTGGCTCTGAGCAGAATGTCACATGTAGCAAATGACAGGTCCCTGGGAAGGAAGCCAGCCATGGGTAGAGACAAGGCTTGACCCAAGGTTTTCGTGGTATCAAGTTCCCTCTTGAGCCCATGATTAGCTGTGTGGTGACAGGAGGCAAGTGATGAGCTGGGCTACGAGCCCCGAGGTGCAGACTCCGCCAAGTCCCCAGGCCCCCAGGAGGCCTTCCCTTCCAGTGTGGACACTTGGCAGCCAGGCCTTTCCTGTTGAACCACTTTATTAAGACCCAGTTCCCATGGCTGGGGGCTGCCGAGCTGCAGAGCACGTGTCTAGCAGGCCCACAGCTTGAGGCTCCATCCCCAGCGTAAACTGAGATCTCGATTCCAGTGTCGTCCCCTGTCGCTCTCTCAGAAGATGTTAGGGATATTTTTCTATTCCTCTACAATCTTTTGTAAAAATGTGTGTTCATTATTACTGCGTGTGTGTGGTGTGGGCAGGGGCTGCATGCCACCGCGCACATATGGAAGTCAGAGGCCACCTTCATGCAGCGGGTTTTCTCCCTCTACCTTTGAGTCTGCTCCAGGGATTAAACTCAGATCACCAGGCCTTCGTGGCAAGCTCTTCACTCACTGAGCCACCTTGCCAGCCCCAAGATTTTTGTTTTGTTTTGTAATGCTGGGTCTTGAACTCATGATCTTGGGCATGCAAGGCAAGTACTCTGCCACTGGGTTTCACCCATAGCCCTTGCCACCTTATTTTTTAAGACAGGGTCTTTGAACTCACAGCTTGGCTAGACAGGCTTCCTGTCTGCCCTGCACCACCCCCAGCTCTGCCCAGGGTTACAGACATTCACCCTGGCACCTGACTTCTGTGTGTGCTGGGGATTTGGTTTCATGTCCTCATGCTCCTGTGGCTGTCACTTTACCCACCGTCCCAGCTCTGCGCCCTCTGTGCCTCCTGCCTTCTGTAGCTCCCTCTCCCGTCCCCCCAGGACTCCCACCTGCCCCGGGAAGTGTGGTCCGGGGCGCCTGTGTGGAGAATGGAAGACAACTCTGCGGAGTCAGTTCTCTCCCCCTCCTTTGTGTGGCTTCCAAGGATCAAACTCAGGTCTTCAGGCTGCGTGGCGAGCTTTTCGCCCACCGAGCCATCTTGCTGGCCCCTTAACTCACTCTTTTCCCAAGGACCATCTTGATAGGTGTGGGGCGCTTCCCAGAGCCTCTTGAGCTTCACATACAAAGTGTCGAGCAGGTGTTGTATGGTTTTCTAGCCAGAGGAGCCAGAACTGCCATCCTCAAGAGAGACCGTGTCCCTCACAAGGTCAAGAATGACAGGAAGCCTCTTGTTTCTGCAAGGATCTGTCCTGCTCACCCAAGAAAGCCTGTTGCCTGCCTCATTTCAACAAGGGAGGACACACCTCCCATCGCCAAACTTTCAGATATGCCACCATCCCCTTTGTAGCTCCCCCTGCTACTCACCCCACTCCAGGCAACCCCAGGCATCTCCTGTCGGTGTAGTTTACAGCCCTGGAGTCTTATCTTGTCTGCTTTCTTCCACTTGACGTAATTGAGATCCATCCATGTTGCCTTTGCACATCAACCATTTTTCCCCTTTGAATACTAAATAGGAAGTAGTCCACTGAATGGATATACCACAACTTGCTTATCCATGTACCTGCTGGTACAGTTTGCAGGGAGCGTTCACATGCATTAGCTCAATAGATGTATGTAGGTGTGGAAGTATGAGATCTTATGAAGCATGTATGCTTAATCTTTCGAGATGTTTCTGACCTGTGTGCACAGTGGACCATTGTTACGGTCCCCCCAGTTTGTGGACAGTGTGACATCTCCACATCCTCACTGGGTCTTTGCCATTTCAGCCATCCCAATGGGAAGGATCTAGCTTGTGTTTTCCAGGTGAGCAGCAGTAAGACGAATTGCTAAACGGTCTTATTAAGAGGTGCCCAAATAAAATATCGCCACAAGCAACCGCATGGAACCTCTGCCTCCTGGGTTGGCCATTCTTTGGTTATGTGTCTCTTCACATTTTTAAAATTATTTATTGGTGGAAATACTGTGCCAGGGCCTGTGTGAGAACAGAGGACAACATTGTGAGGGGGAGTTCTCTCCTTCCACCGATGGGTTCCAAGGATCAAACTTGGGTCTTGAGGCTTCATCGCAAGTTTTTTACCCAGCAAGCCATCTTGCTAGTCCCTTGGCTCCCTTTTTTTACTAGGTTATGTATTCCCTTGGTGCTCAGTTTGGGGATCTTTGTACAGCTGGGTATATAACCCTTATCAGCCACAAACCGTGGTATGTTCTCCTAGCCCATGCTTGTCTTCATTCCCGGAAAGCATTTGGGGAAGAGAAGTTCTAACTTTGTACATTCCATCAGCCCTTTGAGGAGTGCGTGTCTGGTGTCAGATCTAAGGATTTTCTCTGCTTTTCTTCTAGCAGTTCTACTGTGTACATTCTACATGTCTGTGATTTATTGGAGTTGACTTTCATATCTGATACTAGACATATTTTGAAGTTCTCTCATACATCTATGGAGGGCTGGGGTGTGTCTCAGATGGCAGAGTACTTGCCTAGCATCCACAAAGCCCTGGGTTCCATCTCAGTACCACATAAACCAGGTGTGGTGGTGCATGCCTGTAATCCCAGCATTCAGGAAATGTAGGCAGGAGCATCAGAAGTTCAAGGCCATCTTTGGCTATATAAGGTGTTTAAAGCCTGGGCTTCATGAGACCCTGCCTCAAAAAGAAAAAGTGATGTAGAAGTGAGGCACCTACCTACATGTGTCCTGGTACAGGGACATTGCTTAGGAAACACCGAGTTACCTTTGTGCCTTGGCCATGAACCTGAGAGTCCGCCTCAAGGTGAGCCACCAGCGTCAGCCAGCATTTGCTCCAGCCTTGCTCTTTCTCAGACCATCTAGGAGTCCCAGGGTTTGTAGATCTCCTTCTACACCGTGGTCCCAGCCATTCACATTCTACAGGAGCAGGAAGGCTGCTCGGGTGTTGACTGGGCATGCACCAGCCGTGCAGGCTGTCTAGGGACGCTGCATCTTAGCAACACATCTCCCAGCCGAGGAGGACTTCCTCTGAGCCCTACCATCTCATTTTCATCCTGCAGCTGTTTCAATCTTTTCTCAATTTTTCCCTAGGTATTTCATGTTTCAGTGTTGTTATAAGGAAGTATTGGCTTACACTTTTAATTTCTGTTTGTTGCTAGTGTAGAGCACCTTAGAATGCCTTCATGGAGGTGGTAAGTGGGCGTCTCCATCTTCTCTCTCATCTGAGAGAGCATTCACTCCTGCCCCTCAGGGATGGGCTGTACCATGTGCTATTCACAGGCACCCTTTGTCTGACCCTACCTTGCCAAGATGTTAAATGCATTCTGGGAAAGTGGCTCAGTGGATAAGAACACTTGATGTACAGCTGTAAAGACCTGAGTTTGAACCCCACAGCCCACATAGAAAAGCCAGGCATAGTGATACACACTTGCCACAGGAGCGGGAGGCTGGGAAGCAGTGGGAAAGCAGACAAGGCAGATCCTGGGAGCTTGCTGGCCAGCCAGCCTGGCCTACTTGGCAAGTTCCAGGCCAGTGAGAGACCCTGTCTCAGTGATGAAGATTGAGAGGCTCCTGAGGAATGACAGCTAAGGTTGTCCTCTGGCCTCCACACGCACATGAACACACGCGAACACATGCATGCACACATGAAATGTATGTTGCTTGTTTGTTCATGCGTGTGTGTATATGCACTACATATATACATATATATACACATATATTGAATTGAGATGGTGTATAGTTTCTTTTTCACAGTTACCATGAGCCTCCCGTGCCAAGCAGCCTCGTATTCTTAGAGAAGCCTGACTGGATGGTTATTTGGAATGCACAGTATCTTCTGCAGGGTCAAGAGGCACATGCTTGGTCCCAGCAGGTCACTCTGCCCGGGGGAGTCTAGAGGTTTAGGAGCTGAGGCCTTGCTAGAGGAAACCGGTCACCAGGTGTGTGGCCTTAGTACATTGTCCCCAGTATCCCCTTTCTGTTTCCCAGCTAAAGTGCCACACCTCCTGCCATGATCGACTGAGAAAATGCGAGGAAAATAAATCATCTCTCAGTGTTTTTCACAGCTCTACAAATGTGACTGATACTGGGGGGGCGGGGGAGGATGGTTCAGTAGGCAGAGCGCTTGCCTTGCAAACATGAGGAACTGAGTTGGATCCCTGGAACCCACATTTTTAAAAGCCATATGTTAGGGTTCAAACTTCTAATCCCCATGCTGGGGAGATAGAGGCAGTAGGATTCCTAAGGCTCATGCCAGCCAGACCAGCCTAATCAGTGCATACCAGACCAGGGAGAGACCCTGACTCAAGAAATAAAATCCAAGGTGTACAGCACTTGGAATGACACCCAGGGTTGACCTCTGGCCTCCACATACATGAGCATACATGTTCAAGGACAGCTCCACAGGTGGCACACACAGCCCGAGGCAGTCTTTGCACTGCCCCGCAGGACCTGGGTTGTAGCTGTGCCCTTTAGGAACTCTGTGTCACCTGAGGGTCCTTGTTTTGCAGTCTTTGACTTTTCTTTATGAAGTCTTCAGGTTTTGATTTCATAGCAGAGCTGGGTAGAGCTGAGACACAGTTTTCCTAAAATAGTCTGTGAGTGGCTGGTGGTGTGGCTCGGTGGTAGAGTAACCACCTAGAATCCTCCTCCCATGAGGCTGGGATGTGGCTCAGGGGCAGAGTGCTTACTGTTATGCACAAGGCGCTGGGTTCCATCCCCAGAAGTGCAAAATGGATAAAGGGTGGGTGGACGGACGGATGGATGGATGGATGGATGATAGGTGGGTATATGGATGGATAGGTGGGTGGGTGGACAGACGGACGGACGGACCGATGGATGGATGATAGGTGGGTATATGGATGATAGGTGGGTGGATGGATAGGCGGGTGGACGGTGGATGAATGGTCGTCTATAGTATGGATCAGCTTGAGAGCCAGTCTTGCAGGCCTGTGTGTCTGAGGATCCTTCAAGGTTATTATCCCACTGTGTGTCGAGTTCTGGGTCGCTGGTCTGCTCTTTGCTGCCCCAGTCTCCTTACCGTCATTGTTTTCAGGGAGAAACCTGCTGTCGTCCTTACCTTTTTATTCCTCTGAAGAGAAAGCATTTCTTTTCCTGCCGGCTGCTTTGAGATTTCATTTTCCCTGGAGCTAAGCAAGTTGATGGTGTGTTTGGATGACGTTTTCTTCACTTGCTTTGTTTGGAGTATATTAGGCTTCTCGGGTCTTTTGCTTCAGACTTGCCCTTGCATTGCACGGATGTGGGCGTTGTTTCCTCAAGCATCCTTCCTCCCAGGATGGTTATATGTCGATGGATAACAGAGACTGTCCAGGGAAGGACAGGGGCAGGTCCTTACACAAGGCCATCCCCAGAATGCGTCCTCTGAAGCTGCTGTCAGTTCCCTGTTGCACTGAGGTGCACACGGTTCTGCTCACTTTGCGCTTCTGAAAGCAGAGGGAGAGAACCCAGCCACACCCTTCAGAGCTGAGTGTGCGTGGACAGAGAGACATCCCAGCATTTGTGCCATGCAGATGACCTGAAGCAGATCCCACTGAAGGGTGGGGACTGACATTGCCGTGTTATCTAGATGTGGATGGTTGGGGGCTGTCTCACAAACACCAGCACACTCTTCTTTGGGACTCTAGATGTATGTGGAGCCTTGTCATGTGGCCTGGTTGCCATGGATGGATCGTGTCTCCTGCATCATTTTTGCATATCTCCTCCCATGGCATCTTGGGGATCACTCATCTTTTCCGAGCAGCCCCACCCAGTGCTCATCATGTTTCATGGGGCCATGTTCACCTTGGGGTTGGCCAGGCTCCTGCTTGTGCTTTTCTGTCTCTGAGCTTTTTGTCACGTGGTTTGAAGTGATGATGAGTTCGTGTTACCTGTTAAGATTATCCACAGTCCTCATCTCTTTTCCTGTGAGCCATGTGTTCCTGAGTCTTCCTGTGACCAGCTGATCATCAGTGGGCGCTGAGCATGTTGATTCTCCCTTGCCTGAATCCCAGATTTTTCTAGATTACAGTAAATATTGTTGGCAGTTGGAAGTGCAGGGACCTTGGTTTAAGATTTGTGAGGTGGGCCCCAGCTGCAGGGCTCCTTCTGCCCTGTCCTGCCACCGATGTCCCCAAGCGCTGTCCCGGGGCTGGCATAGAGGGCACTTTTCAGCCCTCTGAGCTACGAGGCTGTCTGGGTTCTCTTCAGTCCTTTGGTTTGTCCTAGTCAGGCAGCTTCTTGCACCAGGTGCCAGTCACTCTCCCACAGAAGAGAGCACTCTCCACGTCCTCCCTCTTCTCCCCCATCAGCTCTCTGCCCTGCAGCCTCAGGCCACCCATTTCTGTCCTTTGTCCCCTTAGGTCCAGTGACTTGAAAATTGTGTTCCATAGTTTGGGTTTTGTGGCATTTTTTCATGTGTGTATGTTTGTATGTTTGTATATGCACATGTGGGGGGTTACAGAAATACATGTGTGCATGTGTGGTGCTGTCTTCCTCAATGTTCTCTGTCATTTTATCATTAGTTTATTATGTGATGGAGCACATGCAAAGCATTTGTTGGGCTGAAGGAGGAGGCAGTTCTCTGCTTCAACTGTGAGTTTGAATGATCAAACTCAGGTCATCAGACCTGCTAAACCCTCTGGCCAGCTCCCCACACTATTTTTTGAGGCAGGATCTCTCACTGAACCTGTAACTTACTCATTCAGCTAGGCTAGCTGGACCACGGTCTCCAGGAATCTGCCTGCCTCTGCCTCCCCTAGTGCCAAAGTTATGGATGTGTACTGGCTTTAGAAGCACACTGGAGATCCGAACTTAGATCCTCATGTGTACCACGGGCTCTTTACCACCGAGCCTCTCCCTAGCTCCTTGTCTCCTTTGGACTATTTCACTTGGTAAGCGACTTTGTCCCTGTTACACTGCCTTGTCTGGGAGCTTTGCACACAGGTTGACCCCTCTGAGCTGCCAACAGTCCCCCAAAGACATCAATCCCTGTTTCATATGAGGATCCTAGCTCAAAGATGGAGAGCAATGTATACATACCCTGGTCACACAGCAAAGAAGAGTGGCAGCTGGGTTAGGTCTTAGCAGTTGATGGCAGCGCTCTAAGTATGGTGGCTCTAAGAAAGCCACTCCAGAGACCCCGTGCCCTGTAGGTGGGGGACAAACCAGTGAGGAGACCAGCCTGACCATTCCGTCTCCCAGCCTTTCTGACTGGTGAGATGATCGGGATTCTGAGCAGATCAGCTGGGGTGCCCTGGCTCCCTCAAGCCCCAGGTGCAGAACAGTGTCTTCCCCAATCTGTCCCCTGTATCTCAGGGCATGTTCTCCTGGCCACTACCGTTTCCCTCCCTGCCCCCACCTGTCCAGCACATCCTGGGCCCCTGCGGCCTCTGAGTCCACAGGAAACCTGTGAAGGCCCAGGACCCCTTGTCTGCCCTGGTGGGTGAGACTCCACAGATAGGACCCACGAGCTCTGTCCCTGCCCTGTGCCCCCTGCTCCCTCCCGGAGCTTCAGGAGCAGCTGTGGAACTCGGAAACAGAATGCGAGCCCGGGGGACACAGTGCTCATAAATAGAAAGCTGCTAATAATAATAATTGTGGGTTTGAGAATCTTCAGGGGCTGCAGGGCCCAGCCTCACCCCCCCACACACACACACACAGAGCTCCAGAGGGAAAGGTCACCCCTCGCTAGGATGGTAAATTCCTTTCACGCTTTGTGATCAGCCCACACCACACTGAACACTTTCCTTGGCACCGTTCAGCAGGGACACCAAGCAAGCCATTTGCCACACAGACACAGAGTCTGCACTTGGAGCTGCGTGTGGGATAGTCCATCCTAGTTCTGTCCTCATCATCCTGACCCAGTGGCCCCCAATTCCTCCTGGAGTTTGACCACTGAGGGCACAGGAAGAAGATGGGAGCCAGAGTCACGCCGGATGCTAAGTGTCCCAGAGCACATTGGGACAGCTCTTCCCACGAGCCACCCACCCCAGGCTAGAAGAGGTTCTGGGGGGAAAGGAGGTGATACAAGATGGCTGGCAGGAGGGGCCCCTGGCCTGAGCTTCCTGGAGTTTGCCGTTACCACCACCCAGATAGCGCAAGGCTCAGGAAGTCTGCACACTGAACACTCTGACACTGTGGTGTCAGCAGACAGAAGGGACAGACCCAGGTCTAGATGCTGAGGAGGAGGAGGGAGACGATGGAGGGCACCGTGTTCCCTGGGCCTGAGCAGATGGGGACCACCCAATGCTGGCTGGTGGGATGTCCGTAGCATCCCTCTGGCCGTGTGCCCAACCACCCCCATGTCCTTATCTGGATCTCCTTGACTTCACACATGTACTTGTGTTAGAGCAAGTCACGTCCGCTGCCCAAAGTCCTTCAGCACTGCAGGCCGCAGACAGACCCTGCCAGAGGTGGAGGTGGGAGTCAAAGTGCAGAGGCTGCCAGCTGCTGGCCGTGGGGCATCTCCATCCCTGCTGGGCTGGGTCCACCGTGCTGCTGGCCCATCCCCAGCACAGAGGGAGAGGGAGCTGGAGACGGCACATGCACATAGCCCATAAATATTTCTAACCGCAGCCAGCACGTCTGACTGGGCAATTTGCTTTTTAAAAAATTGCGCTCTAATTTTAAGTGAACAGCCCCTAATTATGGTGATTTGCAGGCACCTGGGGACCGGGTGGCATTTGAACACGGCAGAGCGGCACGGGGACTGATTGGCAGGGTGTCGTTCAACCTGCCCATGCTGATGAGCCAGGACCACTTCTCTGGGCGGGTCTGCACCAGGAGGTGGGCCTACCAGTGCCGAGGGGTCAGGGCCACTGGGGGAACCAAGGTGAGAGAGAGAGTGGGCAGAGGGACTGGCAGGGCTACTTGGGCCATGCCCAACTTGTGGTGCAAACCTCAGACTTGGTTTTGTTTGAGACTTGCAAAGCAGGGACACTTCCAGCCCTCCCTCCAGCCCTCCAGAGGGACCGTCCAGGACTTGTGCTGCTGCGCAGAGGCTCCATGAGCAGAGAGCCAATGGGGCTGCAGTGGGTCTCATGTGGCCTCTTTAGCTTTCACCTAATATCAGGAGCAAGAGCAGTGCCGGCAGCTGAGACAGGTCTCTTTCAAATAAAGAATGGGTATGGTGGCCTGTCATCTGAGCTACTTGGGACACAGAGGCTGGAGGACCACAGTTCAAGGCCAGCCTAGGCAACTTAATGAGACCTTGTCTCAAAATAAAACAATATTAACAACAGGACTGGGGTGTGGCTCAGTGGTAGAGCACCTACCTAGAATCCCCCAGTGAGGGGCTGGGGTGTGGCTCAGTGGTAGAGCACCTGCCTAGAATCCCCCAGTGAGGGGCTGGGGTGTGGCTCAGTGGTAGAGCCCTGTCTAGAATCCTCTAGTGAAAGGATTGGAAGTGTCACTTGGTAGTGTGGTGCTTGCCTAACCTGTATGAGCCCCTGGGTTCTATTCCTAGTACCACACTTACACACACACACACACACACACACACACACACACACACACACACACACAAATACATGGGGAGGGGAGGAGAGGCATGACACCCAGAAGATCCTGCTGAGGCGACCCATACCATGGGGGTCCTGGGACAGGAAAGAACCCTGGAAACTTTCCCCTCACCCTGCTCCTACCCCCACCCAGCCAGCTCCGCCTGCTCCTTCCCCAACAGCTGCCTCAGAGTCAGCCCCTCTGACATTTCGGGAAAAACATTGCAAGTCGAGAGCAGAAGGGAGAAATGAAAGGATTTTCTCGAGAAAAGGTCAGAGTGGTTTCTCTTATTTTTGTTTAAAGATGGTTTGTGTTGAACTATGACAAGGCTAAATGTATTAAGGGCCATGGGAACAGGCTGGGGGTCGGCCCACGCGAGAGAACCGGAGGAAAACCCAGGTAACAAGCAAATCAGAAGACAGCTCGGGGAGTCAGTGAGACAGAGCCTCACAGGCCCTGAGGCCCCACGAGGGAGGTGCGGGTGGATGGGGGGGGGGCACAGGCAGCTGCAGTCCTCCCAGGTTCCCTTTGCTCATGCTAGGGAGGCAGTGGCAGTCCTGGGCTGCCAGGACCTGCGGGAGCAGCCCGGCCGTCTGTGTGGCCCCCGGGGGCAGGGGCACCTGCGAGCCACTGGCTGCAAGGACCTTCCAGAACAAACTCGTCCTGCCTTGGCTTCACCGAGGCCATGCGTCCGGGTTCTCATTAACACATCCATTGTGCATTCATTGGCACAGGCTAGTCCACAGAGAAACACTATCCCTGGGCAGGCATCTTCTCCCTCTCTCACCCTGGTACACACCAACCTGCCTCCTGCCTCCGCCATACTGTCGTGTGTGGATGCCTCATGGCAGTGGCATCACATGAACAGGCTGCTATGTTCAGAGTTGACCCCGAGCTACCATGTGTCATGCCTTGTCCCTTTTAATGGCTGAATTGTATGTATGTGTGTGTATACATATATATGTATATACCAATCGTGACACTGTGGACATCGCATGTACATGTGTGTGGACGCATGTATTCAGTTGTCCTGAGGGCACAGTGGAGGGGTACCAGTGGGTCACATGGTCATGCTGAGGAATGGCCAGGCTTTTCCATAATAGCTGAGCTTCCTGCCGGTGATACACAGGTCTTCTGAGTTCTCCTCATCCTCAATGGATCTCCCCCTTTCCGAATGGGCTCTGGCCTGACTGACGTCCCCCTGGTGACCCCATAAGCCCATCAACTTTATCGGCCCTCCTGCTTCTCCCTTGAAGAGCCATCCGGTCTGACCTTTGCCCAGCTCCCAGCTGGGCCCTCTTTCTGTGGCTGAGTGAGGAGGCCCTGAGTTTGCCGGACACAGTTGTACATCAGACCTAAGGTTGGGAGCAACCCTGTGTGGTTTGTGACCACTTTTTGCCTGGCCGTGGTCGGGGGCTTTTCTCCCTTAACCAAGCGGGCCTTCTAGACCTTTGGCCGCTGCAGCATGCCTGACCAGTTGGCAGGGGGACCCCAGGATGAGTGATACCTGGGACTGTCAGGATGACAAGGAGGCCCAGGGCCCTTGTCTGCCTCTCCCAGCCTAGCCTGCGTGGTGAGAGGACAGCTTGGCCAGACAGCCAAGTAACCTGTGTGCCGGTGCCGAACCGTGTGCCGGTGCCGAACCGTGTGCCAGTGCAGCTCTGAGCCTGTCTGCGAGCTCTGCTCCGCCTCCCTGTCACAGTGGTCACAGGGCCACTATGCCCTCCCTTCGGTTATAAGTGACATAAGAAACCGGGACAAGAGCCAGTCTGGGCTCCAGAGTCCACCCTTCCAGGACCAGACCTCCAACAGCCAGACCCGGTGTCCTGGCTGCACAGTCTGGAAGATGCGCGGGCCTTTCTCTGCCTCCCTGGGTCAGGCATATGGCAGCCAAAGAGCTGGTGACTGGAGCGGAGGCCCCCAGGATACAAATCCTGTTGTGGTTGGAGCAGCCCTGAGGCAGGACTGGCTGCTGCTGTGACTCAGTGTCCTCTGCAGATGGCCTTGAACTCTGTCACAATGGGCTGATGCCCTCTCTTCTCTCCTCCGCAGGCCACAGGACCCTCGGGCTCCAAGATGCAGCTTCTGGAGACGGAGTTCTCCCGCTCGGTGCCTGAGCTCATCGAGCTGCACTTGCTGCAGCAGGACAGCATCCCTGCCTTCCTCAGCGCGCTCACCATCGAGCTCTTCAGCCGCCAGACCTCCATCTAGCCTCGGCCTCCCCTGTGCCCCACGTTGTCCCCAGACCCCTTTGCCACCCACAGCTGCCTCATGCCACAAACACTAGCCACAGCCTCTGCCCAAGCAGCCGCTCTGTCCCTTGTCTCTAGCCAGCAGGAGCAGCTGCTGGGGACGGGCAAGCCAGATCACACCCCACTGCTCCTCTCTTACCCCGGGCACTGGGCCTCTCCTCCCGTTCTCCACTCTAGGGCCCCTCCCTGCCCTGTCCCAAGGTGTCCCCACTCCAGCTTCCAGTCCCATGTGCTGGTTGCTTGGGCCACTTTGGTGGCCAGCCTGTGGCCTGAGTCCACAGTCTCAATGAAATAAAGTGTTATCTTTATTATTCTCCTCATGTCTGTGTCCAGCACGCCAAGCTGCTTCACTGTCCAGACCTCCATCACACCGCCTGCCATGCTTGGACACCTGGGCAGGCCTCACCACACCACCTGCCATGCTTGAACACCTGGGCCGGCCTCACCACACCATCCGCCATGCTTGGACACCTGGGCAGGCCTCACCACACCATCCGCCATGCTTGGACACCTGGGCAGGCCTCACCACACCATCCACCATCCACCATGCTTGGACACCTGGGCAGACCTCACCACACCATCCACCATCCGCCATGCTTGGACACCTGGGCAGGCCTGTTCATAAGTGTGGCCTGAGAGATGAATGAGGTCAGGGAAGCAATTGTGTCCCATCCATCCGGAGCCTGGGTGTCTACTCCCTGCCTTGGTTACTCCATCTGCCTCTCCCCTACCTGAGGCCTCTAAGTCCAAAGGCTAACCCTCCCTTGCCAGCTCCCCCTGCAAGGGCTTCCCCCCCCCCCCCATATCTGTACCACAGCAGTGTCCTGACTAAGAAGTTTTCCTGGGCAGGGGTGGAGAGGAGAGGGTCTGAGTTGGGAATGTGTCTAGGCTAGCCAGAGAGACAGGCACAAGGATCGTGTGTGGTCCTCATGCAGTGGTGACCTGCCACCCCAGGGTATCAGACCCCCTTCACATGCCTGCAAGAGAATGGAAAAGAATCAGCTCTCTGGGAGTGCTCAGCCTTGGCCTAGGAGTCCCAGGCCAAAGAAAATTCTACTTCTGGGTGCCCCTGGCTTTCACCAGCCCCTCAGTGAGCACCCACTGATAAGTAGGTCTTAAGCTGCTAATGACTCACTTTAAGGGATTAGTGCCATGGTGGCAACTGTCACAGCCGGGAGGTAACAGGATTTGCTGTGTCCCAGCCTCCAGCTCCCCTACCAGGGCACACACACACACACACACACACACACACACACACACACACACACCGCTACCCCCACGGCCTCCCATCACACTCAGCTGGGGCAAGCAGTGCTGGCCCATGGCTGAGTTCTTCATTGCCTTGTCCTTGGGTCTGGTGCAAGGCCCTCTGGGAAGTACAGGTTGTGAGTTTCTCTCCAGCTCCTGGGCCCACCCCAGGGACCAGCTAGCCACCAGGGCTGTTGAAAGACGGGGATGAAGGTATTAGGGCAACATCAACATTGACCTACTTAGAGACCCCAGCATCCTGTACAGGCTGCACATAGCTGAAGCTCCCCAGTTCACAGCTCTCTCTCCCAGGACAAGCTGGTCCCCATCTGATCACACCCTTCGAACTGGGTGGCATCAGGCTGCATGGCCAGGTTTAGGAAGAAGGGTTCCCGCTCCAGTCACCTGTGGCTCTGGACTCAAACCCAGCTCTGCCAGCTGCCAGAGTCAGACATGGATAGTCCCCTCCTGCTTCAGGGCCCTAGCATCCCTGGCCAAGTCCTGGCTGTCTTCATCCTCAAACAGGCTGGGAAGGGAGACTTGGGCCCAGGAGCTCCCGGTTGAGAGTGTAAACATGCATAACATACGCATGCACACAATGCACCATTACACATGCAAAGTACACGGCATGTGCTTGCATATGAAAACGTGTGTGCATGTACACTGGTGTATTCATGGGCACAGACCTTGTGCGTGTGAGCCTAGGTAGGTGCTCGTGCACATGCAGGATTGCAACCTGAGTAGTGCTTCCAGCCCAGAGAAGGGTGTGCCTCGCTCCCACCCAAGGGGGAGAGGGAACAAGCCAGCAACTAGGAAGGACCCGGGAGCCCCGACCAGGCCTGTATTTATACCTGCTTTCTGGTTGACTCCACAACTGGAATACGTTCTTACCGTTAAAGGAAAACTAATAAGCCTCCAAAGAGAGGTGACTGGAGGAAGGAAAGCCCCTCTCTTGGCTCCCAGCCAGCCTCCCAGCCTGGTGGGTGGGGCCTGCACACCTCCCATGTGGATGGGTCAGGGTGCCCGTGTTGGTTTCAGCAGATTCTGGAGCAGAGGGTTTTTTTGTTTTGTTTTGTTTTGTTTTGTTTTTGTTTTTGTTTTTGTTTTCGAGACAGGGTTTCTCTGTGTAGCTTCGCTCCTTTCCTGGGACTAACTTGGTAGACCAGGCTAGCCTCGAACTCACAGATCCGCCTGCCTCTGCCTCCCGAGTGCTGGGATTGAAGGCGTGCACCACCACTGCCCGGCTGGAGCAGAGTTTTTCATGACTGCTTTGTTGTACAGCTCGAGTTTTTCTCAACAACCATCCATGCATCTGTAGTCACTGAGTTCCATTGCTGGATCTGAAAGACGCAGACATAGAAAGTCCGGAAAGGCTGGAGAACCGAGGCTCACAGAAACACTAGCACCTGAGTGCAGAAGGTGAAGCCACCAGCAGCCTCCGGGACTGCTGCGTTTCAGAGCCATTGGGGCATTGTGAGCTTCCCGCCGCGTGTGTGTGTGTGTGTGTGTGTGTGTGTGTGTGTGTGTGTGTAGCACAGGCACTATAGAGCACATATGGAGGTCAGAGGACAATTTGCCGGAGTTCCTTCCACCATGAGAGTCCTGGGGATTTGATCTCGGATCGTCAGGCTTGGCGGCAGGCACCTTTACCTGCTGAGCCATCTCACTGGCCTCTTGTGCCATTATTTTCACAAGCAAATGAACAGCCAGCTTCCAGCATCTGGTTAGGGAGCATCTTGCCTGGAACCGAATCTGCCTGCATGCCAGCCGCTGTATGCTGTACCACAACGCACGTTCACCAGAGGCAGCCCCAGGATGAGGGGAGAGCTGGAGGCAGAGTCTGCAGGAACAGGCCAACTTGATTGGACTCCTTAAGAGAAGAGGTGGTCAGGGGAGGGGAGGGCTGGCGAGATGGCTTAGTTGGTAAGGTGAGGACCTCATGGGTGCCCAGACACACATAAACATGTACCACACATGGTGGTACATGTCTGAAGAGACAGCAGGATCCTGGAGGCCTCTGGCCAGCCCGCCTAGCCTGGCCAGTGACCAGGGTCTGGTGAGAGACCTGTCTCAGAACTGAATGAATAAGGCGAATGGCTCCTGGCTTCTCCGTGTGCTCATGGACATGCACAGGCATCCAAAGAGAGGTGATCTGAGCACAGACACAGAGAGGGTGACCCCTTGAGGATCCAAGGAGATGAGTCTACAAGCCTTGACCTTGGGCTGGGAAGATGGATGTGTTACTGAAGCCAAGATCACATGTGAGGACCACTTCCCACCCAGGCTGCTGCTTTTTCCCCTGTGACATTTATCACCACCTTGCATCCTGTTTAGTACATCACTTATAATATGCAGATATATGTTATTTTAATCAGTCTCTTCTCACCTATGGAACAGTGCTGTCTCAAGGAAATGTCACGCCGGTGACATACGTCATTTGAAATGTTCAATAGGAGGCTGGAGAGATGGTTCATTGGTTAAAGACACATACCTCTCTTCCAGAGGACCCAGATTTGGCTCACGACCACCGGTAACTACAGTTCCAGGGGATCTGACGCCCTCTTCTGTCCTCCATGGGTACTGCACACATGCACATACCCACACACAGACACATACGTATGGTTAAAAACAAAACCCGAAATGTTCAGCAGCCACGTTAAGGCGGTATAGAGTGGAGCTAATGCGATAGTTCAGGGATGGGGCTTGTTGCTCAAGTGTGAGAATCCACATCAGCCCAGATGCAGTACCACACATCTGTAATGCCAGTGTCCTACAGAGATGAGAATGGAGTCAGGAGAACCCCCTAGAACAGTGGTTCTCAGCCTTCCTAATGCTGTGACCCTTTAATACAGTTCCTCATGACCCCTCATGCTAAAAAAATTAAATTATTTTCTTTGATACTTCATAACTGTAATTTTGCCACTGTTGTGAACAATAATTGGACTTCTGTGCTTTCCGATGATCTTAAGTGACCCCTGTGAAAGGTTCCGACACCCCAGGGTTGCTACCCACAGGTGGAGAACCACTGCCCTAGAAGCTTGCAGACAAGCCGGCTACTCTGGCATATGCAGCAGGAAGGAGATTGCCTCAAACAAGACGGGACCAACACCCAAGACTGTCCTCTGACCTCCACATGCATGATGTGGAACACACATGCCTGCACTCACACACGCATTCACACACACACACACACACACACACACGTACACACAAACATATTGTGTACACTCAAAGACACAAAACAGAAGAATAGAGGTCACAAGCCTGCCAAAAGGATGGGGCAGCAGGATCATGAGTTGAAGGCTAGCCTGGGCTACACTTCCAGAGCCAGGTAGAAGTGTTTACAACAATCAGTAGCATATATCCTAAGATCAGAATAGAGGTTAGTGTGGTCCCTGCCCAAGGATGACCTGCAAATTAGAGCTGGATGTGCATGCACTCAAGAAGCTGAGACAGGAGGATGGTGAATTCACAGCTAGCCTGGGCTACATAGTAAGCTCCAGGATAGACTGGACTATAATAACAAGACCTTGTCTCAAAACAAACTAGAAGCAGAGCTGGGGAGATGGATGGCTTGATGGGTGAAGAGTTTGCTAGAGTTCGGAACCCCAGTCCCCATGTAAATTCAAGGGAGTGCCTTGTGTGTCAGTAATGGGGGGGGGGATGATATGCTTATCCCAGCCTCATTGGCCTAGCTGAATCAACAAGATCAGGTTCAGTAAGAGATTGCTTCCAAAGTTAAGGTGGAAAGCATATGGTGAGGGCCTGACATTGTCCATGTGTGCACATGGTGAGGGCACCCACAAACACACACACACACACACACACACACACACACACACACACACACCACAACCCAAATAAAAAAAACAGCGACAAAACAATCAAGAAGCCACTGAAATTAATTTTCAAATATTTTATATAACAATACATCCAAAGTTTTCTCATTTCTGCTTGTGATCAGTCTTGAGAGAGAGGGCAGGGGGAAGGAGACACAGGTCAGTCTTTGTTGGTATTGAGCCTTGGAAACTGAGGTGTCCTTTCCACATTTGCCCACTTCAGGTTGGACTATTCACACTGGGGGTCAGTGGCCCATCTGTTCTCTGTGGGCCCACAGCAGTAGTCCTGACCTGTCAGGGTCTGTGGACACTCACGGGGCAGACCACGTTCACAGAGGCTGTCCATCATCCAGGAAGTCAGAGCAGGAACCTGGAGGCAGGAGCTGATGCAGAGGCCACGGAGGGGAGCTGCTTACTGGCTTGCTCCTCATGGCTCCCTCAACCTGCTTTCTTATAGAACCCAGGACCACCAGCCCAGGGCTGGGTGACATCACCTACAGTCACCTCCCACATCAATCATTAGTCAGGAAAAATGCCCCATGGTCTTGCCTATTGGCCAATTTGGTGGAGGCATTCTCTCAGTTGAGGCTCCCTTTTTCTGGATGACGCTAGCTTGTGACAAGTTGACGTAAAACGATCCGCACACACGTCACCTACATACAGTAGCAGAATAATCCTGGCTCCCCCAGGGCTTGGGGGACAGAAGATAACTACCCTGTGTAAGCACTTGGGGCCTTGGAGGGCAGAGTCAATGTCTGAGACCCTTCTGACCCAAGCAGCAGGGTCTTCCAGCTGGGCATGCCCTAGCCCAGCCACCAGGAGCCTCCATTCCATGCTGGCTCAGCACCAGCCTTCCTTCATGGTCTCAGTCTCCACACCTGGAAAACGGGCTCATAGTAGGAGGGAGGGGTGTCAGCAGCATCCCAGAATCAGCTTGGCCCCAGCCTCCAGTATCATCCCACAATTAGCCCAACCGCCAGCCGCCGCCAAGGTTTTTCCCTCTGTCTCTTTTATATTATACTTAAAATAGAAAATTAAATTTTACACAAGGTTTACAAGCTGTTAACGGAATTCACTAATCAAACCCCAGCCCCCAAGTCCTTGAAAATGAAAATTTAAAAGGTCTGCATTTGCATATTCATGTACTTAATAGGGTTCAGAAGGTATATTTGCAGCTGATGAAAAGGATTAATTAAGCCTAATTTGCATTGGTGGGGCCTCTTAACCCTTTCTGCACTTGACTAGAGAGCCAGAGGCTCCTGTGGCCCAGGGCAGTGAGGGACGCCCATCCTGGCTGCCCCTCCCTAGTGGTCACAAAAGCCACGCAGCTGTGCAGCCCCGGAAGCCAGAGCCTCCCCAGGGTCCTGTGATACTGAGCACTGTGGCAACCACAGCACCGGCACCGGCCAAGAACCTGACTTCAAGATCTTCTCAGGTGCTTGTCCAGGGCAGTGGGAAAATGTGTGGAACTCAGGAAGTGAAAATCAGTGTGTGTGTGCGTGTGTGTGTGTGTGTGTGTGCGTGCGTGTGTGTGTGTGTGTGTGTGTGTGTGTGTGTGTGTGTGTTCATGAGTGTGCATTGTGTGTGTATATAGTGGAGGCTGGAAGTTGGCATCAGGTATCATCCTCCACTGTTCCCCACGGAAGTTGGAGGCAGGGTCTCTCGCTGAGGTGGAGCTAGGCGAGATGGCCAGCACGCCCCAGGTGCCGTCCTGTGTCTACATCCTCAGGGCTGGGATTACAAGTCATGCCACGACACTCAGAGTTGGTGTTTTGTGTTTATGTGGATTCTGAGGCTCAAACCCAGGTCCTCACACTTGTGTGGCAAACACTTTACCCACTGAGCCACCCCCCCAACCCCGGCTCTTAAGTCATTTTTTACCCCATCACTCTGAGGTCACTTAGTTTTCCTCGTTGTTTGTATGTTGAGATGGGGTGTGAGTGTGTGTGTGTGTGTGTGTGTGTGTGTGTGTGCCCTCCTGAGTACTTACATGTGTGTGTTTGTGTGTAAGACAGTGTACTTGTGTCTCGTTGCCTGTGTGTTCACACGTGCACATGTGCATATGTGTGAATGTGTGGAGTGGTCCCCTGGCCTACAGCAGTGAGTATTGCCTCCTGACAGGCTCTTCATGGCAGACACAGGCGGTCTGCAGGATGACACTCCCTTGTGACCCAGATCTTAGTGATACACATGTGGAGTTAAAGACACAGAGTGTGTGCACCTAGACCTGTAGATAGACCATGTATTTGCATGAAGTCATTGACACAGCATATGAGCATATGTGTGTGTGTGTATGTATTTGAGTTGTATACATAACACGCATTCACAGGGGTTATTGGTACATGTAATGTTTATAGTTATATATACACATATAAATGCAGTTACAGATATGTTTGTGCATGTTATATACACAATATAGAGACTTCTAAAACATGCATATAACTGTACATATAGTTCTACATACAGCAAACATGATATAAAAACATACTCAAGTATTTAATGTGTGCACACATAGTTTCAGATAGAATGTACTTAGAATTCTTGCTTCTGTATGTTGAGATAGGGTCTCACTATGTAGCCTGGGCTCACCTCCAATTCACAATCCTCCTGCCCCAGTGCGTTGATTCTGTGATCACAGGCATGGCCACTACCCCTCTCTAGATACAATTTATTCTGACACATAGTTCTATGAAGAACATATATACCGTTCAGAGAAACTCACAGGACCGTGGGGGTCAGGCTGAGGCCCAGGCATCCTGCCAACGGCCGGCTGAACCCAGGGAAGGTAAATCACACAGTGGCCACACGAAGCGAGTGTCAGATGAGGGCCAGCCCCCGCATGGCGGCTCACAACCATCCGCAACTTTAGTTCCGGGAGTTCCAACCCCGCTCCTGGCCTCTGCAGGCACCAGACACACACATGTGGTACACAGACATACATGCAGGCAAAACACCCGTATACGTTAAAAAAGAAAACAAAAGAAGCCAGCCGGGCCATTGCTCAGCAGTCAAGGACGTGCTTGGGTCCCATCCCCAGCACCAAACAGACCTAAGGCTCGTGATGAGGCAATCCCCTGCCTCAGCCCCAAAGGGAAGTGTCTGCAGGCACCAAGCTACTCTGCCCTCCGCTTCTCTTACGTGGCCTTTTCTACACTCAGCGGTTCAGTGGGTACCTTCCACTCTGCAGGGAGGTAGTAACGACCGCTGAGTTTCTCAGGACACAGATGTGCAGATGGTGGGTGGATGGATGGGAGTATGGATGAACAGAAAAGCGTATTTGTTCATAACACACATATGTACGAGCACAGAGAAATATATACAGTGAGTATCTATATCTAATATGTGCACGGAGTAATGTACAGACACACACCTTATGAATAAGTCATTAGCTAGGCATCAGCCACACTGACATGGACCATATGTATGTGTATGTGTGCAATGATTTCTCTCAGGCACCAAGCTAAGGCTGCCCATGCTGGTTTGAATTACTTCTGTTTGCACTAAATTATGGCTCCAGTAACTCCATGGCATTACATCTTAAAAGTGCTGGCTCTGTGGCCGCGGGGCGCTCTGCTATGTGCCTCGTTAATCTGGTCCCCGTTTGCCTGGAAATTAGACCATTTGTTTGCCTTTTATGAAGATTATTCTCAGCGATTATGAGCAGGACTGCAGGGAGCTACAGGAGCCTCGGGCAGACGAACACCACTCACTTTGGAAATCACAGGAGGGGGGTGGCAGGCGGCCTGAGGGTCCCACTCTCTGACTTATGCAGGAACAGCCAGAGCAGGAGAGAAACTGAGGCACAGCGATGCCTGAGAGGCTGTGACTTGGGCTACTCAGTCAGGGTGGTAGGGAAATAAGGAGCATGATCGAACCTGAAGTGCCAAGTATAGTTGGAGGCCAAGGACACAGCTCAATGTGTAAAGTGGGGTATACTGGTACAAAAAGATGGGTGTGACCCATATGAGCTGGGGGGAGGAGGTGCAGAGACATTAGACTCCTAGAGTTCATCAGCTAGCCAGGCCAGCCAAATCAGTGGGCTCCAGGTTCCAAGAAAATGAGGTGAAGAGCTGGAGAGATGGCTCAGCAGTTCAGAGCACTGGCTGCTCTGCCAGAGGACCAGGGTTTCATTCCCAGCACCCACGGGCAGCTCACAGACTCAAAGAGAAATGTCAAGACCAGTTTACATCCCTGGCAAGATCCGCAAGCTTGCTGAATTGCCTCATCACCATTTGTTTGTTTGTTTGTTTGTTTGTTTGTTTGTTTTCCTAGACAGGGTTCCTCTGTGTAGTTTTGGTACCTGTTCTGGATCTCACTCTGTAGACAAGGCTGACCTCGAATTTACAGAGATCCACCTGGCTCTGCCTCTCAAGTGCTGGGATTAAAGGCGTGTGCCACCACCACCCGGCCCAATTCTTAACCATTTGTGCCTCCGAGTTTTGCCAACGCTGAAGGGACTGCAGCAAATGGACATGTATTCCCTTGAACACGAAGGAGTTTGAAAAGCTTCTAGGTCGTGTGCCCTGCATAGGAACAGGCGTGTATACAAATGCTAACGTATGTGTTAGCTCTCTGCCACTGGGACCAAACAAGTGAGGGAGGAAGGGTCTTTGGCTGCCAGTCTCAGGGGTCTCAGGTCTCTCGGTCCCCTCACTTGGTAAATCGTCTGGTGGCAGGCACTGTGGCAGAGAGCTGTGCACCTTAAAATGGGCAGAAACAGAAAAAAAGAGTCACATTCATGCCAGAGAGGCTTCCGCCCCTTGTTCCCTTCGGGTCCATAGAGTGGTGCTCCCCACATCCAGGGCAGCTTTCTGCATTCCTCTTCGGTTGCCAAGACAAAAACCTGGCCAAGCAACTTAAGGGAGGAAGGTCCGGGGCTCATAGTCTGAGAGTGCACGGTCCATCATGGCAGGAAAGCATGGCGGCAGGAACAGGAGGCGGCTCATCACAGGGCATCCATAGTCAGGAAGCAGAGAGATGGATGCTGGGTCTCAACTCACTTTCTCTTTGTATTCAGTCCAGGACCCCAGCCACAGAATGGTGGCCCCCACATTTCGGGTGGGCCCTCCCTACCCTCCCCCACCCTCCCTGTCTTAGTCCCCTTTCCTGTTGCTGTGGTACAATATCCTGACAAGACCTACTTAAGTAGAGAGAAGTAGAGTTCAGAGGTACAGTCCAAGGATGCTGAAGCAGGTAGGCGCCTGGTGTCCACCGACGGGAAACGAGAGAGATGAATGAATGCGCGGGCTCAGCTGCCTTTCTCCGCTCACACAGCCCAGGTTCCCAGCCAGAAAACCGTCCCTCCTAAAACTAGGGTGGGTCTTCTCACGTCAATTAATGTGATCAAAATAATCCCAGAGGCCCACCTTCCAGGGGATTCTACATTCTGTCAAGTTGAAAGTTAATGTCACACCACCTCAATTAACCTGATCAAGGAGCTTCCCCCACAGCCTTACCCAGAAGTCACTCTAATCCTCAGATGTGTCCCCGGAGGCTTGTCCCTGGAGCGAGGCCCTGTCAGCTGGCAATCAGCATTAACCATCACGTGTCCTCACAGACACAGTGTGCCTCGCTGGTCTCCTGGGTGTCTTTCATTCCAGACAAGTCTGCAGGGACAATGGGCCATCACGGTGGCCTCTTATAGCACACTTACCTGCTCCTGTCTGTCATCCGTGTTTTCCACTCACGGGCCAGGGGATCTTCATAGACCTGGATGGTTTATTCCCTCTGATGGTCTATGTGGGAAAATATGCCTGCCTTCCTGCTTGTCATGTGCACACGTGAACAATGCATGCACGTGTATGGAAGGTTCAGAGATTCACATCAGATGTCATCCTCAATCTCTAGCTACTTTTTTTTTTAAAAAAAAGGTTGTTTTTTGTTTGTTTTTTTGAGCCAGGATCCCACTGGGCTGTCCTGCTTCTGCCTCCCAAGTGCTTGGACTAAAGGTGTGTACCACAGCACTAGTTAGCAGGGGTCCATCTTCTAGTTGGGGAACAGCTCGGCAGGGTCCCAGCACTGAGAGGGGGTGTGGACATGGGCTCCCACCCCTAACCAAGAAGCTGTTTGCGATTGATACCCAATGGAGAAGAGAAAATCTTTTTTTTTTCCATTGGAGTATCATTAGACATGCCAACGCCACTCCAGGGCAGGCCCCGCCCACAGGACAAACTCCCCAGTTTTCTTGTGGACTTTTTGTTTTGTTTGGGCTTCTTTGTTGGGGTGGTTGTCTTGCTGGTTTTGTTTGTTTGTTTCAATTTTCAGTGTTTTGGTTGGTTTGTTTGGGAATTTTTTATTTTGAGAGAAAGAGGGAGAGAGAACATGGAGTTGGGTGGGTAAGAAGGTAGGTAGGAATTTGGAAAGGGACAGTGGTCAAAATACATTGTATGAAAAAAAATTTTAATTAAAAAAACGGCAATACCACAATACCTGACTAGACGTGTTACTACATTTGTCTGTGGTATGTGTGTGCCACAGCATGCACACGGAGGTCAGGGCAGCTTGCAGGACATGGCTCGCCTTGCACCATGTGGGTCCTGGGGATCGAACTCAGGTCCTCAGGCTTGGCAGCAGGTGACTGGACCTGCTGAGCCATCTCACTGACCCCCATCGACCCGATTTCTGGAGACAAGGTCTCTCACTCTACCCAGAGCTCATCGATTTGACTGGACTGGGCCGGTCAGTGAGCTCTGCCCCCCACCCCCGTCTCCACCTCCCCAGAGCTGGGATTATAAGCAGGCGCCATGTGTCCAGATTTGTACATGGGTTCTAGGGATTGAACCGGGGTGCTCATGTTTGGCAAGCTCTTTACCAACAGAGTACCTCCCCAGTCCTGAAGCGCTCGCCTCCTCACACACCCCGCCTGTTGTTAGTTTTTTGGTGAGCAAAGTTTGTCTGTTCACATAGCGAAATTTATCCATCTTGTGCTTTACAGCCGGTACTTTTAGCGTCTTGTTTAAGCAGGCCGCCCGCCTGCCCGCCCGCCACGGTGAGGACACAGAGACGCTCTCCCACCGTGTCTTCCACAAGTGACTTTTATTTATGATTTGAGGCAGAAATTCAATTTCATTTTTTCCACATGAATAGCGAATTGTCTCCGTAGCATTTATTAAACAGTTTCCTCGCTCCCGGGTGGGCCTGGACCGCCATAAATCAGGCGTCCACGTAGGAGCAGGGCTGCCTCTGGGCCTCTGGTCTTCCTTCTGGGTCATCAAGTCTGTTCAGAACCGTCTTAATTACTGAGTGCCACACCGGAGGGTGGGGTGGCCCTGGGTGGCAGCCCAGGAAGGAATAAGGCCGTGTAGGGCAGCTGAGGCCTCACCATGTTGGCGATCTTTGGTTCAATTGACTAGTTTATTTTACTTCATGTGTGGTCTATGTATCTGCTGGTGTGCATGTGTGTGCACGTGTGTGCACATGTGTGTGCCTATCAGATGTCCTCAACTGTTCTCCATCTTAGATTTTACTATTTATTTACGTGTATGTGTCCATGTGTGTGTGCGGGTGGAAGCCAGCGGACAACCTCTGGGTGTCAGTTCTCTGCTTCTACCACGTGAGTCCCGGGAATCAGCTGAGGCCGTCAGGCTAGGCAGCAGGCGTCTTATCCCATTGAGCCACCTCGTCAGCTCGCCCACTGAGCCCAGGGATCCTCCTGCCTCTGCCTCCCCAGGCCGGTTAGTTGGATGTCACTGCGGCTGGCTTTTGTGCGGGCGCTGTGGATTGAACTCAGGTCCCCAGGCTTCTGCAGCAAATGCTTTACCCACCGAGCCCCTGGGAGTCTTTAAAAACCACATCTAATGTTTCTCTGTGAGTGGGGAAGCTCTTTCTCCAGAATGAGGAAATCTCATCTACCCTGACGGTCCCAAAGTTTTGAGGACGTCAATTTTAGTGAGAGCATGGGTAAGGTGGCGTATGCTTAAAGTCTCGGCCCTGGGGGGTGGGGGCAGGCAGGGCTGAGACAGGAGAGCTGAGCTGAAGGCCAGATTGGGGGGGGGGTTCAGTGAGACTGTCTCAAACAAGGGAAAAAACAGAACAGAGTGAAGCACAGTGCTCACAGGACCGCAGTCTCTCACCAGTGACAGGGCAGAGGTTTCCCGAGCTTCAGAGCCTTCCTGGACGGCTTTTGGACAAGGACACAGGTTCATGTTTGTTGTTGTTTTGTTTCTTTGAGACAAAGTTTCACTTGGTTGCCCTGGCAGCTCTAAAACTCCCTTTGTAGACCAGGCTAACCTTGAACTCACTCACAGAGCTCCGGCTGCCTCTGCCTCCCCAGTGCTGGGATGCGCCACCATTCCCCACCAAGAATAATCCATGAGGTCCTGTGTGGTGGGGAATTTAGGAGGTAGAGGCAGGAGGATTGTTGTAAATTTGAAGTCAATCAGAGTTGCATGGTAAAAACCTGTCTAAACCAATAACAATAAAACCTATCCCCATAAGTCCCCCCCCAAAAAAAAAAACAAAAACAAAAGACAATTAGTTGGCTAGGGTGTGGTGGCACAAACCTTTAATCCCAGCACTCGGGAGGCAGAGGCAGGCAGATCTCTGTGAGTTCAAGGCCAGCCTGGTCTACAATGCCAGTTCCAAGACAGCCAGGGCTACACAGAGAAACCCTGCTTTGAAAAACCAAGAAAGAAAGGAAGGAAGGGGGGAAGAGAGAACGAGAGAGAGAGAGAGAGAGAGAGAGAGAGAGAGAGAGAGAGAAAGAAAGAAAGAAAGAAAGAAAGAAAGAAAGAAAGAAAGAAAGAAAGGAAGAAAGAAAAATGAGTACTAAGTAAATCAGTACATTCAAATAGAAAAAAAAAAGGAATGGGACAGAAAATTTAAACCCTGAGCTGTCGATGAATTCAGAATATAAAGAAAGATTTAAAAAACTACACAAAGGGCTATAAAGATGGCTCAGAAGTCACGAGCACTGTCTGCTCTTGCAGAGGACTGGGTTTGATTCCCAGCACCCACATGGTGGCTCACAACTGTCTGTAACTCCAGTTCCAGAGGATCTGATGCCCTCTTCTGGTCCTTATGAATACCAGACGCTCACACGATGCACAGATGCATGTGTATACAGGCAAAACACTCATACATAAAGTAACACAAAGATCATAGTAAGCCCCACAGGAGTGCCAACAAGAAAAGCCCTGGGTGGATGGAGTAAATCGGAATCTACCGATGTGATGTCCATGATGACTGTGACCTTCCAACGCTGGGGTTGAGGAGCGGCTCACCGGAAAAAGTGCTCACCCTGCAGGCATGAGGACCTGAGTCCAGTTCCCCAGCCCCCACGGAAAGCCAGACACAACAGTGTGCATCTGTCACCCCAGCAGCTCCAGCAAGATGGAAGGAAGAGACGGAGAATTTCCAGAGGCTCGTGGGCCAGCCAGCCTGACACGTTCAGTGATTCAGTGATGATGTCTGTCTCAAAGAAGGTGGAAGTACAGACTGACACCTAAGGCCGTGATAGGTGCATGCCAGTTCTCGAACACATGAACACAACACACACACACACACACATACACACACACACACACACACACACACACACACACACCGGTTACCCACTGTCTATAGGAGACATAACTTTAGTGAAAAGCAAAAGGGAAGGAAGTAGTCTCTAATCAAAATGCAAAATGTGCCTCTAAGGGTAGAGGATCGGGCTATAGTGGCATGCAGTGTCATCGTCGCTGACACTAATTCTGAACCTGCACGTTCCTGCTAGCATAACTTGCCTCCTGGCAGACAGAGTGGGGGAGGTGGTGTAGGTCAGAAAATGCCTGCTTTACAGGTGTAAGAGCAAGAGTTTGAGTCCCCAGATCCCACCTCAATACCTGGGTGTGGTAACATCCATCACCCCAGTCCAGGGCATGGAGACAAGCTGATCCCAGAAGCTGGATGACGAGGAAGACAGCAGATGTTGACCTCTGGCTTCCACCGGCACAGACACAGGAGAGTGCCCACACCCAACAAATAAACACACACACACACACACACACACACACACACACACGCACGCACGCACGCACGCACGCGCGCGCGCACACACACACACACACACAAACCTGCCATTACAACTGGGATTTTAAGGCACATCCCTCAGTCACTGACTAAACAAGCACATAAAGATGTGTCAGGATTTAGGAGATTTACACAACAAAGTCATGAACTTGACCTACCCAATGACAACAGAATCCTGCAAGTGGGAGGAGAGCTGGTGACCGCGAAGGACAAAACAGGAAAGACGCGAAGGCTACATTATAACACTGGCTACAAGCTACATGTTAGCAGGGGCCTCTGTTCTCCAGAAGGCTGAGGCAGGAGGATGGCAAGTGGGAGGCCAGCCTGGGCTACAGAGTGAGACTGACTCAAAGTAGGAGAGGGCTGGGGGTGTACCTTAGTGCTTGCCTACTGTGTGTGAGGTCACGGGTTCTATCCCAGCTTCCCAAGGAAGGGAGGCGTGGAGGGAAACAAAAATACTGCCAGACCCTAATGTCCAAGGAAACCTGGAGACTTACTTTGTTCTGTTGCCCTCCGTTGTGTCCTTGAGACAGGACCTTGCCTGGCCCAGGATGGCCTCGAGTTTCTCATGTAGCAGAGATGATGTTGAACTCCTGGTCCTCCTGCCTTGCATCCCGAGTGCTGGGGTTCCAGTGTGCACCACAATGTCCACCCTAAATCTGGAAATGTAAAAGCATGTTCTGGGGAGATGGCTCTGTTGGCAAAGTGTTGGAGGCAAATATGAGGACCTGAGCTGGACTCCCCGGGTCCGTGAATGAAGGCCCAGTCATGGAGATACTCGCCTTTAATCCCAGAACTCAGGAAGTGGAGACCAGAAGATTCCTGGGGTTCCCTGTCAGGCAAATCAGTGAGCTCCAGATTCAGTGAGAGACCCTGTCTCAAGAAAAGAAGGTAGAGAGAGACTGAGAAAGACATATGACCTCTGACCTCCCACCTCCACATGCACACATACACAGAGTCTATTTCTGGCTTCTCCCAGGTAAATGTTTCTCATTACTCATGGTGTAGCAGCCTGTTTGAAATTCCAGCCTCAAAGGCAGAGAAGGGACAGACACCTAGAGGGAGACTAGCCAATCAACAAGCTCTGGGTTTGATTGAGAGGCCCTGCCTCAATGAATGAGGTAGAAGGGTGATGGAAGATGATTCCCTGTCTCAATATGCACACCCAAACACAATAACATACACATATACACAATCACATGCACACATATATACACATGTGCATGTGTACTGCAAACAGAAAGACAGAACTTCCAGGTAGGATCGTAGATTAGAACTTCAGCAACCCAGTGTAGGCTGAGTTAGGATATAAAACAACATCTGTAACCCTATAATAAAGAGCTGAGTCTAGGGAGTGTTTCTCTGTGAAGAAGCAGTTGCTGGCTCCCAGCTACAAGACACTACTCACACCAGGGCCAGCCAGGGTGTAGAATGTCTCTGGACTCTAGGCATAGGTACCACAAGAACAGCAAGCTGGAGACAGAGCATGTATGGAACATAACCCATGAGACAGAGAGACAGAGAGATGGAAGTGTGGTTAAAAAACAAACAAATACACCTCACCTACAAGAGTAAACAAATCAGAACTCCCACCAACGACTTCTAGTTCCCATTCTAATTACTGTGACAAATACTCTGACCAAAAGGTACTGAAGAAGGAGAGGGTTTGTTTGATTTCCACATCCAGGCAATGGTCCATCACTGAGAGAGGTTGGGGCAGGAACTCAAGGAAGGAGCTTGAATCAGAAACCCTGGAGGAACCTTGCTGGCTGGCTCACTGACTCACAGCCAGCTTCCTTAGAGAGTAAATCAGCTAACTCCAGTTCTAACAGGTAAGCAGAAAAGAACATTCAGAAGCCCAGCCAACCAGAATAACAGCCAGCAAAAACACAAGAAACATCAAACCACTCTCAATAATGACCTTAAACGCAGATGACCTCAAGTCCCTATTTAAAAGATGTAGACTAAAAACACAATCCAAATATCTGTTGTCTCCAAGAAACACACCTCACTGGCAAAGACACCTATCTGAGCCAAAAGGGAAAAGTCAGAACTGGGAGGATAGTTCCATGGGTAAGAAAGCATGCTGTACAACCATGAGGACCTGAGTTCAAATCCTCAGTACTCATATAAAAGGCAGGGCATGATTGAGTTACCAATAACCCCAACACTGTAAGAGGTAGAGACAAGAGGGTTTCCCAGACTTTCTAGCCACCAGCCTGGCTCCAAATTCAATGAGAGACCTTGTCTCAAGGGAATATGAGGGAAAGTAGTAGAATGCACAATGTTCTCTGGCTTCTGAACACACACGCACAGGTGAGTGCACCATCACAAACATGTACACATGGGAGAGAGAGAGAACAAGTCAGTATACCAATCCCCAAACAACCTGGCAAACTATTCCCTCTGACAGGACTTTAAGCCAAAACTAATCACAGGTAGTTAAAAATGTAATTATCACATACTAATAAAGAGAACAATTCTCAAGACAGAGTCACCAGCTGAGAACCACTGTCCAAACACACCAGTGTGTGGAGGGACAGTTCAGACTCAAAGCACAAGAGCAGCCAAGTGTCAGTGTGAGGATGGGGATCTGGTGAAACGTGGGAATAGCAACCAGCTCACAGCAGGCTCTGGGGCAGGGGTGTTTATTCTGTGTGTACATGCCCAGCTGTGACGACTCCCCCAGCCTCACTTTGTTTCTCCAGACGCAGGGCCATACTTTGCTTTGCAGAACCAGGCATGAACTCTCATAGTGGGAGCTGAGGCGATAGCTCAGCTGGTAACCCCATGTGTTGTTTTGGGGAGGACTGTAGAAGTGTTTGGAATTTGGGCTAGAAAAGCCACTGAGTGTTCAGAGCTTAGTGGACTGTTCTATGGGAGTTAGGAAGATAAGAATAATGAGAGAGATGTAGATGATGGAGGCCTGGCTTGTGAAGTTGCAGAAGTCCAAAAGGCTGCTGTGTGATATATTTAAATTAAGAATTTGTGGAGCTGAGTGTAATGGTGCACACCTTTAATCCCAGCACTCAGGAGACAGAGGCAGGAGGATCTCTGTGAGTTCAAAGCCAGACTGCTCTACAGAGTGAGTTCCAGGACAGCCAGGGCTGCAGTGTGAGATCCTGTCTCTGGGGAAGAAAAAAGATTTGTGGAAGTGAAACCCTCTGTTCTTTACTGGGACAAGGGGTTCTGGTTAGCCAGGGCTGAGGAATCAGCTGTGATTAAAAAGAGATCATTGTCATTGAAGCAAAATTTTCTTGGGGACTATTTCCTCAGGATCTGTGCATAGAAGCTGTGATCCAGAATGGGACAGGCTGCGTCTCCATCTGGAAGCCAAACTTGGCAGTATTTAAGAGTCTTTCACATAGTACTGGTTTTGATGACATAAAAGCTGTAGGACGGAAGTAGCCATAGAGAGAAGCTGAGACATCCTTGGAGAGAGGTCAGGTGACACCCTGGGGAAGGTATGGCATATTGGAAATGCTAAGGCCTTGGGATGACCACCAGTGACGGGTCTGGTGTGGAGCCCGAGCCTACTGGACAACATGTGTGTGCTGTGGATGGCAGAGCTGGAGAGATAAAATGACCCAAGAACTTTGAAGCCCAAAAGATCGTGAGTAAGTCCAACATGTTGGACACTGAGCTTTTTACACAACTAGATTTTTGGTCTTTCTTTGATCTGATTGTAACCATGCCCTGCTTTGTTCCTCTTGGAAGAAGAAAGTAAATAACGTATTTTTTGTTTTCCAGGGGTCCACACATAAGAGACTTTGTGTTTTTTAAGAGACCCGGGACTTTCAGTGTTGAACTTTAAAAGTTGTACTGTATTATATATTGTGATGTGAGCATGAGATAGTGGGGACAAACAAGAAAGGAAAGATTATAGTTTAAAGTGATATGTTCATATGTCAAGTTTGACAAGGGATAGAATGTCATTGTTATCTTCAGTTGTCAACTTGACATAAACTTAGCATTACCTTGGTAGAGGCAACCCAACTGAAGAATCATCCAGATCAGATTGGCCTGTGGGTCTATCTATGAGGCATTTTCTTAATTGCTAATTAATATAAGAAGGATTGGTTCACTGTGAGTAGTGCCATCCCTGGGCAGGGGGACCTGAGTTGTATTTTTAAAAGGTAGCTGAGAAGGCCATGGGAAGCAAGACAGTAAGCAGCACTCCTCCATAGCCTCTGCTTCAGTTTCTATGTTCAGGTTCCAGCTTGACTTTCTGCTCTGACTTCCCTCAATGATGAACTGTAAGCTGTAAGACAAAGAAACCCTTTCATCCCCTAGTCATTAAAAAAAAGCTATTTATAACACTGTCTGTGGTAGTTCGGATGTAATTGGTCCCTATAAGCTCATAAGGAATGTCACTATTGGGAGGTGTGGCCTTGTTGGAGTAGGAAGTGTGTCATTGCAGAGGTGGGCTTTGAGGTCTCATATATGCCCAGGCCATGCCCAGTGTCTCAGACCACTTCCTGTTGCCTGCCAATCAAGATGTAGTACTCTCAGCTACAGCATCATGTCTGCCTGCACATCATCATGTCCCACCATGGTAATAATGGACTGACCCTCTGAACTGTAAGCCAGCCCCAATTAAATGTTTTCCTTTATAAGAGTTACAATGGTCATGGTGTCTCTTCACAGCAATAGAAACCCTAAGATACTATCCAAGTATGAGGACTTGAGTTCAGTGTCCAGAAAAAGCTGGACATGGTGGCATGTGCTTGCAATACCAGCAGATGAGGACAGATGGGTCACCCAGCCAGTTTAGCCTACTTGGTGATCTCCAGGTGAGTGAGAGACCCTGTCTCAAAAAACCAAGGTGAACAGAACCTGAGGGGTAGCACCTGAGGTTGACCTCTAGCCAAGGCTCATGCACCAGTACGTGCTTGTGCATCTGCATGTCTACCCTCTCTTTCGCCCTCTTCCCTCCCCCACCTCTCTCCTACTTGTATCATGGACCAGATATAGAGGCTTACAAGGCTAAGCTTCTGATTGGCTCAACATAGGTCACATGTCCAAACTGGGGGTTGGGGGATCTAACTTCTCTGAGAATGTGAGAAATCCATCCCTACTGGGAAAGGTGAGACCTTCCAGGTGGAACACACGACCCAGGGACTGATCCCACACTCAGGCATGTGAGCACACACAGCCAGCCAAAGGAAAAAGAAGAAGAAACAGCTTCTACCTGATCTCCCCTCCCCCACAAGCATCTTGAAAAAGACCTCGGATTAAAGGCCAGCCTCACGGTGCTGCTGCCCTGGAGCAATGAATGTTGTACAGAGGTCATTGTCCCCTGGGTTAGTCTATAAATTTGAAGCAATCTCGTACAAAAGCTCCTGGAAAGTGATCCAGCAGCTGCGGGAAGAACGTATGTGAGAGAGGAGCCAAGAAAGAGATTGAGGGGGGATGGGAGAAAGCAGGGGCTCACCTTGTCCGCCGCCGTATAAGATGCATGGCTCATTGAGCTGACTGAACTCGCTGGAACGTAGACATTGGGGTGGGATGGATGGATGGAGGAACCAGAGCTCCAGTCCAGGAGCTGATGGGAGTGAAGAGGAGGCTTCAGTGAGTGTGGCCAGAGCGCTTGCAGGCAGTAAATATGGGAGAGGAACTCCAGACCATGTGGACCATCTGGTCAACCACTGTGAGTGTGACAATACCCCACCCAATGCTGTCACTACACAAGGCCCTGAGTCTTCTTTTATTATTATTATTATGTTTCATGTGTTTATTGTGTGGATGTGCATGTGTAGGCGTATGTGTGATGGCCTGCATGTGGAGGTCAGTGAACAACTTAACGGAAGTTGGTTCTCTTCATCCACCATGTGGGTCTCAGGACCGAACTCAGGTAGGTCATCAGGCTTGGAGGCAAGTGCCTTTTCCAATGAGCTATCTCATTGGCACGAGCCCTACATATTTAATGTAAAGGACACATGTTTATAGAAATGGAAAGAAAATTGTATTAATTTGTAATAGGAGTGGGTTGCTGGTTTTTTGGTTTATTTTTAGTGTGCTAAAAATAGACCTTTGAGGATCCACAAAGTGGGTAAAGGCACCCGTGGCCAAGCCTGATGACCTCAGTTCAAGCCCTGAGACCTACAGGGTGGAAGGAGAGAACCCACTCCTTTAAGGTGTCCTCCGACCTCCACACGTGCACCGTGGCATGCCCGAACCCCCCCCCCACACACACACACATTAATTAATTAAAGTTTAAAAACAGACTTCCTGGAACTCGTACAGTGGGTACTCATTCATGGCTGCTCAGTATAGTCCTGTATGAGATTTCTCAAGCATGGATTCTGTGTGCTGGGACCTTCTATCCTGTGTGCTGTGGTACTCAGCTCTGTGGTAGTGCAAGTTGGGCTGTTGTCGCTTTGGGCTTTAGTGGATGGCGATGTCACCCACATTCTGGGAAAGAAGAGAATCGATCACAGAGACTGATCTGATCTGATGGACTAAACAGTCAACAGGTCTTTAAGCCAGGACTGGTGGTGCAGACCTACCGTGCAGCAGCTGGGGAGGCTAAAGCAGGAGGATCGCTAGGTCAAGACCTGCCTAGGCTAGAGTTCCAGACTAGCTTGAGCAACTTAAGAAATATCCTGACTCAATAAAAGAGTAAACAGAGGGCTGGGAATGTAGTTCAGAATCCTCCAGTGAGGGGCTGGAGTGTGGCTCAGTGGTAGAGCCCCTGCCTAGGATCCCCCAGTGAGGGGCTGGGGTGTGGCTCAGTGATAGAACCCCTGCCTAGGATCCCCCAGTGAGGGGCTGGGGTGTGGCTCAGTGGTAGAGCCCCTGCCTAGAATCCCCAGTGAGGGGCTGGGGTGTGGCTCAGTGGTAGAGCACCTGCCTAGAATCCCCCAGTGAGGGGCTGGGGTGTGGCTCAGTGGTTGACCACTTGAGCAGAATGCACAAGGCCTTGAATTAAATCCCCAGCACCATCAAAATGGCAAGCGAGAACCAGGGAGGTGGGCATGGCCCACTGCTCATCACATCCGGTGACTCACCTGGGGGAGGTTAGGTTTGCATCCTCACAGCTTAAGTTTCCATGGTGTGAATGAGTCTGTCCTTGTGCCAGCAGGAGCGCTTGGCTGTGCTCAGCTAGGGGAAGTGAGGCAGCTGCTGTCCCATGGAGGCGGGAAGGGAAGTGTGGGCACTCCCAGACTTCGGCAGCTCCCCGGGCTGTAGAGGAAGCTAGCGGAGCACTAGCCATTCCTGCGTTCGTTTCTCTGCTCCTGAGTGTGCATGGGACCGAGCCGCTGTTTGAGGTTCCTGCCTTGGCCTCCCCACAGTGACGGACTGAGCTGTGAGCGGAAGCAAAACCCTTTCTCCCTGGAACTGCGTTCATGGGGCTGTCTTATCGCAGCCCCAGAGGTACCGATGTCAGTGAGAGAGCCCGACTCAGAAAATAAGGTAGAGAGCAATCACAGAAGACTCCCAATGTCAGACGGCTCCGGGCTTACACACACACACACACACACACACACACACACACACACACACACGGTTCTCAACCTTCCTAATGTTGCGACCCTTTAACACAATTTCTCATGCTGTGGTGACCCCCAGCCATAAAATTATTTTCATTGCCTCTTCATAACTGTAATTTTACTACTGTTATAAATCAAAATGTAAATATCTGATATACTAACTCCAAAGGGGTCTCGACCCACAGATTGAGAGCCACTGGCCTATGGGCTGATGCCTATGATTGACTTCTAGCCACTATACATACCGGTATCCATATGCACACACACATAGAAAGACTAAGAGGAAGAGAAGGAGATCCAGGGGATAAGAGGAGGAGGGGGAGGACGAGGAGGGAGGGAGAGGGAGGAGAGAGGAAGGACAGGGAAAGAAGGAGGGGGAGGAGGGAAGAAGAGTGAGGGAGGAAGTGAGAGGAGGAAGGAGGAGGAGGAGGAGGAGGAGGGAAGAGATGGGGGGGGCAGAGCGTCACCAGCGAAGACACAGAACAACAGTGTACCTCCTTGAGGAGTTTTATCTCCGGTAGAGAAGGGATCAGGAAACTTCTGTGCTTGAAAGCGCATGGCCGAAGGTGAAGGCCTATTTTAAAAATGGAGATTGAGTGGCAGTTCTCAGAAGGTTCCGGGGCCTCCCACCTGCTCCTGCTGCTGCTCTCCCAGTCGGGGGCACTCCGAAGATTAAAGGCATGGTTTTTAGAGAAACCAGCCAAAGGAAAAAGACGGTTATGTCTCCATCCAAAGTGCCTGACCGGATCACCTGCCTGGCCCTCGAGTTAGTGGCCCCGCTGAGGTACAAAAGGCTCTCTCCGGATTTTATGTATAAAAGGAGACCCAAGACCCAGCAGAGGGCCGGCCGAGCAGTCTCAGAAGGGATGACTAGTGCAAGGAGGAAACGGGACTTGTCTCAGATGGTCGCTAAGGGGCTGGGGAGCCGGCTTGGTGGGTAAAGGATTTGCCGTGCAAGCCTGAAGTCCTGAGTTCAGCTCCCCAGTGACCACGGAACAGTGGAGTAGAGTGGTGTGCACCTGTGATCTCAGGGCCCGGGAAGCAGAGGCAGGCAATCCCTGAGGGCTTCTGGCCAGTAAGCTCCAGGGAGAGATGCTTTTCTCAAAACACAAGGTGGAGGGGCCAGAGAGATGGCTTGGCGGCTAAGAGCAACGACTGATCTTGAAGAAGACCAGGGTTCTGTTCCAAGCATGGACATAATGGTTCGCAACTGCCTGTAAGTCCAGTTCTAGGGATCTGACGCCCTCTTCTGGTCTCCAAAGACACTGCGCACACATGGTACACATGAACATTCAGATTAAAGGTGAGAGAACTGTCAGCCCGCAGCCTTGTGGGAAGCAGTGATCACCATTTCATAACATGAGCACCAGGGACTCAGCGTAGAGAAAACGAAGCACCTGTTTTGACCTTGCAAAGTCAGACATCAGCCTAGAGAAAGGGCAGAAGCGGCTGGCGTGCTGATTTGGCACAGAACGGTGGTTTTTATGTCCCTAGTCACACTTCCCCATCCCCTGACCTCCTCCTTGGCTGAGTCTTCAGGGAGGTCCCATTTCCCCAACTCATGTAGCCTAATCCCCTTCCCTACCCCCCCCCCGCCCTCCTGGGGCCCAAGAGTCCCTCCTTTTCTGACACAGGGGCTCGCTGAGCTGTTACTTTGTAATGCTGAGATAAACTGAAAAGCACCCAGACCAGCAGCCCTTCCCATCCACCCTGTCAGCTGGGGAAGACAGGGACTTCGTGCCTCTCCGATGCTTTCTCCATGCACCTCATACTGAAAACAGACCACAGTGATTTATCTGACAGCCTACACACACACACACACACACACACACACACACACACACACACACACCATAATTAAAATGGCAGTAAGTCTTTTCAGAAGCCAAATGACTTCTACCCAGTGTGGTTAGTTAGTCTTCAGGGGCTGCTACAGGGTTTATTTGGTGTGGGCTTCGATTTCCGCCCCCCTTGGCCATTTCTCTGTGATCTCAGTCATTTAGGGTGGTGCCTATTACAACTTTTTTGGTATGTTTAAAAATGGACCAACTTTGGAACATTCAAGAATTATACACACACAATGAGCATGACATCCTTTAAGGAACCAGAGAATTCAGACTCCGCATGAGAAAAATGACCCCCATGCAGCAATGCTAAGGGAACTCAGACACTGAAATCATGAGACAAGTGTTTCAAGAAGTAATTGTAAAGTACGCTTCAGCAAGCAGCTCTGGATACTTGTGTGTGAGAGAGCGAGCAATTATGGGCAAATGTGCATGCGTGCTGTACATACACGGAAGCTAGAAGATGACATCAAGTGTCCTGTTCCATCGCTCTCCACCTTGTCTCCTTGAGACAGGGTCTCTCGCTGACCTGGAGCTCAGCTGGTAGCCAGCAACACCCAGCAAACCACTCCCCCCGCCCTCTACATCCCTCAGAGTCCCAGGGTTACAGGCGCATGCGTGGACCTGCTCCGCTTTTTAAGTGGGTTCCAAACCCAGGTCCTCATGCCTGTGAAGCAAGGACTCTGACACACCAAACTGCCAAACACTTTTGAAACAAAGAAATAAAAAAAAACTCACCTAAGAGATAGAAGATGTGAAGGAAAAATCTAATGGGAAAGAGAAGACTGAAAAAAAAAAATAGCCAAAAGATGGAAGCCCATTGGAAAGCCAGTGAGATGACTCAGTAGGTAAAGGTGATTGCTGCCAAGCCTGATGACCTGGGTTCGATTCCCAGGACCCCATGGAGGAAGGAGAGAACAGACTCCCACAGTTGTCCTCTACCCCGACCCCACTCACACACATACTAGCATACACACACATACACACTAGCACACAAACTAATATTCATACTAGCATACACACACATTAGCACACACACATACACATGCATGAACACACATACACATACACTAGATTACACACATATTCACACACATACACATAAACATACACATGCATGCATACACATACACGCACACACACACACACACACACACACACACACCAAGGACAAGCTGATTTATCACTTTCAGAAAAAGATGAACCAGTAAACTGAAAAGATTATGGAAATTACACCATCCAAAAGACACAGAAAGAAGCAGATGGCAGGAAAAATGGATCCTGAGACCCCCCCTTGAAAAATGGAATACACCTGTCAGGAGAGCTACAGAAGGGGAGAAGCAAGAGCAGGGGGCTAGAGGGACAGACACACATTGTAAATTCCCGTTTCCTAAACTGAATAAAGAGTTCAAGTCTACAGATTCAGAGTATGCATGCTCCGAGTTTAAACAAAACGAAACATGCAAGCAGAGCATCGTCTCCTGACATGAAGCTGTAAACAATGAAGGCAGCTGGGGGAAGGGCAATGCTATGCAGGGGTGAACCCCTCTGAACGCTGGCGGTTTTCACCTGACCACGGAGGCCAGGAGGGGAGCCCTGACTGAACAGACAACAAGGGCCACACCAGAATCCCCCATCGGGAGGGAAGAGGAGCTGAAGGTCTGGTCACCCTTCAGGGAACCAAGCACTCATTTCTGATTCTTTAAGAGAGTTGCTCACCAGCAAATGCACCTTTAACTAATTGCCAAAGATTCTAAACAGAAAGAAAATGAGAAGACTGGCCACTTCAGGAAGGTCATGGGGGTAGGATGGGGTTGGAAACAAATGCAAAGGGCTAGCCTCCACCACGTGAGCTTTAAGAATTAAGTTTG
Organism: Peromyscus leucopus; assembly: GCF_004664715.2. Lineage (NCBI taxonomy): Eukaryota > Metazoa > Chordata > Mammalia > Rodentia > Cricetidae > Peromyscus > Peromyscus leucopus. The sequence continues at coordinate 40,610,805 of NC_051082.1, forward strand.
CTGATTGAAACAAAAATGATAACCCATCAACTTATGTGACAGTCAAGCTTATCCATGTTGTCTGTGACTGTCAACTTAACACAGCCTAGAACAGTGGTTCTCAACCCTCCTAAGGCTGTGACCCTTTAACACAGTTCCTCGTGCTGTGCTGACCCCCAACCATACAATTTTCATGAAAACTTCATAACTGCAATTTTGCTACTGTTACTAATTGTAATGTAAACATCTGATATGCAGCCCCTGAAAGGCTAAGAACCACTGGCCTAGAATCATTTAAGAAGGGAGCCTCAGTTGAGTGACTGTCTAGGTCAGCTTGGCCTGGGGCCATGCTGTAGGGATGTGTCTCAGTTGATAATGGTGAGGGAGGACTGGGGCGTGGCTCAGTTGGCAGACTGCTAGCCTAGCATGCACAAAGCCCTGGGTTCCATCCCCAGCACCAACTGTGTATGGTGGTGCATGCTCACACTCGCAGCACTGGAGAGGTGGAGGCAGGGGGATCAGGAGTTCAAGGCCATCACAGGCTGCGTAAATGAATTTGAGCCAGCCTGTGCTACATAAGACTCTGCTTCAAAAACAAACAATTCAAGGAAAGCTGAGCATGGTGCGTTCCCTGCCTCAGAATTGGGGCGAAACATAGACCAGGGTTGCCCTCATGAACATTTATCCCTGAGAAACAAACACTTGTGGTCACACAGAGCCATTGTGTGGTTTTTATTGTGGCTTTATTTGTAATAGCTCAAAGTGTAAACATCCCAAATGCTCTTACACAGAGGAGTAGTTAAACAACCTCTGCTCAATCACTTACACAATGGAATACTACTCACCAATGAAAAAAGAAAACTACCAACATGCACCAGCTCAGATGGCTCTCCAAAACTTTGTGGCTGTGAGGAGCCCAAAAGTCACACAGCATGGGATGACAGTTAATGACATTCTGAGGAAAGAGTGAGGAAGAGGTCTGTGGTTGGCACTAGCACAGGCGTATGATGGGGGAGGTGACCTGTGTGAGGAAAAGCCCAGTGTTTATGTTGTGTCTTCATTGTGGTGGTAACTGCACATGTCAGGATAAGTGCATGTGTGTGCACGTGTGTGTGTATAATAAATAAATAAGCCCTGATGCATCACAAATACATTGCAGCAGTCTGTATGCTGGTTTCCAGGTTTTGATCCTGTGATAGAGTGGGTAAGAGGTCACCATGGCAACAGCTTGTGATGCTATGAAACTTCTCAACTTTCTATAACTCTACATTTCAAATCTAAACTATATGACCATCAGGCTGGGGACCAGCTCAGTGTGAGTACTTGCCTGCTAAGCATGAGGACCTGAGTTCAGGTCCCCAGAACCCCCATAGAAAACTGGGCATGATGGGGCACACTTACAGTCCTGGCACTGGGCAGGTGGAGACAGGAGGATCTCTGGGGCTCGCTGGCCAGCCGGTCTAATCAAATTGATGTGTTCCAGGTTCAGTGAGAGACCCTGTCTCAAAAATTACAGTGGAGAGTGATCAAGGATGGCACTTGATGTTGACCTCTAGGCTGCAACCTCAAACATACACACACATTCACACAGGCACACACATTTATACACATCTGTGTGCGTGCACACACACAAGCACATGCACATAGACACACTCACACACCACACACAAATTTTGGGAAGTAAAGCAATAAGGCCGAGAGAGTAGTCCTGACAGAGTTGTCCAGAGAACCTTGCATCTGCCAGGACTTCCGAGTGGCGGGAGCTGTCCGTGGTGCTGAATAGAACCACCCTCTCCAGGAGACCCCTGTGACACTGACTCTCCGCCCTCCTGTACACATTGCCCACACCTACTTCCTTGCCATGCCTCCGCCTTTGCACAGGGCACCGCACTCTCTGCCAGGGAAGAGAGAGAACCCCTAAGAAGGGAGGCGGAGGATCCCAGTGGTCTTGAGTAGACCTCAAATTTCCATGGTTCTCGCTGGGTGGAGCGACGCTGTGAGCTCTGTTTTCTTCATGTTCAGCTGTGTTCTCAGGCTTATGTAATAAAAGGATTACTTCTGAGATAAGAAGAATCAATAAAACTTATTATGCTTTATAAAATACCATCGCAGGCTCCCTGGGGTTCGCAGCTCACTCGGATTTCTTCACACTTGCAAAGAAGTGCCCAGCCCAGCTGACGGCCTGCCCCAGTTTCTAACTGCAGTGACGGCCTGCCTCCCACCCGCCTCCCCGCTGGGTGTGCCCTGGGGGGTCCATCCCCTTTCTCTGGCCCCACCTCCCGCCTCCACGCTGCCAGCTCCTGTCTGTCCTTCAAGGCCTCACATGAGCATCTCCCTTGAAGAGTGTCCCTGTCCAGAGGAGACGGTGGCTTTCTCTGCCACCATCCTGGCTGGCATGTTGGCATCAAGGCTGGACCGTTCTTTACATGCTTTGCCTCTCTGACATTGAACATTGGTGCCAGGGTCTCCTGACCCTCACTGTCATGCCACACAGCTACTGAGGAGCTCAGAGGGTGATGAGGGAGAGATGGGAAGAGAGCAAGGGAGTAGGTGATTCCCCATCCTGCCAGCTGTGACCCACCCCCATGGTCCCTCTCCAGGGTCCCCTGGCCTGTCTCTTTCTCTTTGATCAAGTTCACCTTCCCTGTGGCCCCCTACACTCTTTTCCTACAACCAGGGTTGCTGCACCCTCAGGAATGGGAGTAGCGTCCGTTGATGTTTCCCAGAGCGGGCACAAGGTAGGTTCCTATCATTGCATGTTGAATAAATGAATGAGTGACCTAATGAATGAGTTCTGCTTTTGCACTCTACCCTTGTGGGGAGATCTCTGTCTGATGCCCAGTTCCCCCCCAACCCTGTCCTCTAGGAAGTGACCTGTCACTCTCCATGGCATTGGCCTGCTCAGGCCGACAGGGCACTGCACTGTATACTATATTGACGAATCGCCACCTGCTGTTTGAGCTCACTGAGAAGCTGGCTCAGAAGTGGGCTGTACCCTACCCTTCAGACCCAAACATGGCTGTCTCCATGTGTCCTCCAAGACCCCTTGTCTGGGGATGGGCTGGTCCCTCTAACTCTGTGTCAGGGAGGAGAGGACAGCAAAACAGCCCAGGAGTGAAAACGTCACACCCTCGAAAACAGCTGGAAACATCTCAATAGTGTTCATCCTGTGGTGTGAACGTGGCTGTAACAGGAAAGAAGCTCAGCCTGGACTCCAGCCAGCTGCCTCAACTTCCCCAGTCGGTGTCTGCTGGATGTCCTGAGGCCCCGATTGGAAGAGGTGATCTTTATCTGCTGCTGTTTGTTCTGTGGAAGCCTCTGGTTGGTGTCAGTCTGAGGGTGTGCTCCGCTCTCTGTGGGAAGCCCCAGCTGTCTGCCTCCATGGGACAGGGGTTGGGTTTTAAGTCCCTGATTTGACTCTCTCTCTCTCTCTCTCTCTCTCTTTCTCTCTCTCTCTCTCTCTCTCTCTCTCTCTCTCTCTCTCTCTCTCACACACACACACACACACACACACACACACACACACACATTGGATTCCTATATATTTAGTAAATACACTCATTCAAACAAAAGTATGGCTTTTCCCAGATCATTCTCTGCACCATACGGAGCAGACACCTATGGCTGATGTGACCCAGGGTTACTCTCGCGGGGCCGGGTTGTGGAAGCTAACAGGCATGTGGAGTAGGCTTTGTCCCCCAGAGTCCTCTCATCCATACCAGCCACCTGCAGCTGCCCTGTGTGCTGCTTTGGTGGCAGAGACTAACAGGTGAGACTGCCCTGGTAACAGGAGGAGGGGATGGGGTGCCATCCCCACACTGGATGGAGGAGATAGTTGGGACTTGGTGCAGGAACAGTCACAGAGCCCCTGATTCCAGTTTCCAGAACTTCCATTCCCCCCGGGAAACCACAAAGCAGGGGCCATGGGCAGAGTTCCCACATCCCTACTCCAAACTCAGCTCAGACCCCACTCACCTAGGGCCTGCCCTCCCTCTTCTTTCTCCTTCTCCAAGCCAGGTCCCACGACTTCCAGGAGCCCCCACCCTCCACCCCTGGCTTTCCCACTGTCTTCCATACATCCCTGTGCACTTCTGAGCTGCCTGCTTTCTTCCATGGCACGTAGCTGCCAGTCCACATGTTCCCAAGCTCAGCTGGGCACAGAGTTTTTTCACACAGTGGGCACTTGATAAATGTGTGGGTCAGAGCTGGAGAGATGGCTCAGCAATTCAGAGCACTGGCTGTTCTTCGAGAGGACCCAGGTTTGATTCTGAATACCCACATAGTGGCTCATAACCATCCACAATTACAGTTCCAGGGGATCTGACGCCCTCTTCTGGCCTCCACAGGTACCAGGCATGCACATGGTGCACGTACAAACAGGCAGGCTAAGTGTTTATACACATAAAAATAAATATAGAAATATTTTTAATGTGTAGGTCTTCCCCTGGAGCCTTAGTGACCATGCTCTAATAAGGATGTGGTGGGGTGGGGTCTTTGTCATCAGCTCACACCAGATGCAGAATTGACTCCATGGGCTCCAGGAGGCCCTGGGAGTCTAGGAGCTGCTGCTGCCTGGGCTCTGGAGCTGAGCATCCTGCCGGCCTCTCCTGCCTTTGCCCCTCTGCCCTAGTCCCTCTCCAGACTTGTGATTCTCCCATTATACCCCATCCTGGCGCCAGCTCTCTCTGTCCTGTCCCTTCACACACATGCACGGCCTGGCCAGCTGCCTGGCCTGCGAGGCTGGTCCCTTTGTTCTGTCTGTCCTGGTCCCCTATAAATAGCTATTTTGCCTCCTTGGTGACAAGGAGTATGTTGAGCAGGCCTGGCCACCTCCCTCTGTCCCGTAACCAGAACGGTCAGTGAGTGGCTATGTGTCCCTGGGAAGAGAAGGCCCTTCTCTGGGCCCCCACCACCAGCTCTGGATCCTACATTCCTCTCTGGGTGTGACCACTGTCTCTGGACCACAGATGGATCCTCTCTTGGTACTCAGGAAGGTACAGAGCTGGGAAGGAGTTGAGCTGGTTGGTGCCTGTTAGGCTGGATAAGAAAGGACAGGACATGTAGTCCTTGAGGGGGACCCATTTAGAGGGTTCGCTGGTAGGGTGCCTGTCAAGTGCAGCCTGGTTAGGAATCCAGCATGGGCTCTGTGTGTAGTTCTGAACTGGCCCCCAGGACTGTGTGGGTCTAAGGAAGATGCCTAAAGCTGGAGGAAAGAGATGAGCCTCGTGTCCCCGGGAGTATGTAAGCAGAGACCGCTGTTCCAGGGCTGCCTGCCCCTGGCCTCAGCCCCCCCCCCAGGCCTCATCTCCAGCTAGGCTGGGACCTAGGCCTATTCCCCACAGCTCATCAGACACCACACCTACCTCTTTTTATAACTGTGGCTCCATACTCAAGTCCCCAGGCACCTTGCTGGATCCAGGATATTGGCATCTTACTGGGTCCTTGTCAGCAGACCATATTAGGAGTTGTTTGCCCTGAGTGGGGAGCCCTCAGTGACTAGGGCCTCTAAGGGGATGAAGAGAAGGTCCTCAAAACAGTTGGGAATATTGATTGGGAGATATGCCTCCTGACTGCCCAGGTACGAGAAGGGCCTCAAGTTTCCATGGGTAGGAAGGAACAGGGTGTCCTTTCCCTCCACAGCACTGAACCTCTCTGGAAGAGAGCAGCATTGGGTGGGGGTGACCACGGGGCCCCTGGTGCTATTGTGCTGCTGGCATTGGGCTAGAGGTTTGCAGATGGGTGGTCCTGGACAAAGGTTGAATTATGGTCTCAATTACAGGAAGTACTGAGGCTAGCCTTGGAGTGGAACTTCCCCCTACCAGCTCCAGAAACTGAAGAACTTAGAAAGATCCACTGCTCATCCCTTGAGGATGGACCACCCAGAGAAGGCCACATGAGACACAGCGTGGTCAAGGAACAGGGAAGGTTTGGCAGGGTAGGGCCAGCTGCGGGAAGATGAAGGTTGACTTCCTGGTGCAGGCCAGGGAGGGGTCTCTCTCCATGTGGGTGGGGCTCTGGGTATGGAAGGACTCCCCCACAAACACACCCTCTGACCTCACATCAACCCCACCATCGCCACCAGCTCAGAGGAACATCTGCGTATTCCAGGCTGTCCCCACCCTCAGCCACCAGGCCTGCACACGGGCCCTGGTGTCCCCACAACCCTGCTCAGCCTCCTCCGCCTCTTATTCCCACCCCACCCACACTGCTTCCCACCCTCCCCGAGACTGGACACTTCCCTGCCCAGTGTGAGTCACCAACCTTCCCCCCGGGCTCCTGCTGAGCCCATCAGAGCCACTGTCCACAATCACATGCCTAGCTGAGACCCCAAACCACCACCCCACCGCCAGTAAAAACCCACAGAACACATGGATTTGGATTTTTTTCCTTTGCAGATTTTTTTAGTAGACATAGTCTTTTTTTCTCTCTCATTTTACAGCAAACTTTGCAAATATAGATTTTTTTTTCTGTACAATACAATAGCTACAGTGTACAATGGAGATGGGACTGGGGTGAGAGGGACCTCACAATGCTTCCCAGCCTGCACCCCTCTTCCCACCCTGTCCTGCCCCCAGGCACAGTCTCCATCTCCCTGCTGGGGTCCCACAGCCTCAGGAGACTGCCAGAGTCAGGAGGTCCATCCGTCTCAGCTCCACCCCTCTGTACTCCGCAGACTGGGAGATCATATTTAGGGCGTGCCATGAAGCTGGCCACACTTGGTCACGCCCCCTCCCCATGATAGGTGATTTAGGTCTTTTTTTTTTTTTTTTTAAAGAATTTCACTTTTATATATATATTTTTTTAAAAAGGAAGAAAGGAAAGAGGAAAGAGAGAAGAAAGAGAGAAAAGGAAGAGAAGACTCAAAACAGGAAAGATAATGGAAAAAATCCCCCTCCCCCACCCCCACCCGTAAGACACAGTTTTCCGAAGTCCCGTGTGTGTGTGTGTGTGTGTGTGTGTGTGTGTGTGCATGTGTATGCATGTGCATGTGAGTGTATGCATGCGTGTGTGTGTGTTTATGTGTGTTTGTGCATGTGTGCACACTTGTGCTGTGTGTAATGTGTGTGGGTGTATTTGTGTGTGCCTGTGCATGTGCATGTGCGCATGCACGTGCGTGTGTGCGTGTGTGTGTGTGTGTGCGTGTGTGTATGTGTGTGTGTGTGTGTGTGTGTGTGTGTGGCTTGCTTGCTTGCACCAGGCAGCAGGCACAGTACAGTTTACATGAAAGTTAGTCTATCTACTGTCCCGGCCACCTGCGGCCTCCTCATGCTGTCCCTGCAGGCCAGGCGCTGAGCCCCGCAGCCCCTTGTTTTGTGCACGTATGTTGGGCTTAGTGTTGAGTCTCAGTCAGGGCTAGCTGCTGCAGATGGTCTATCCTTTTTGGTCCACTGAGCATCACGAGTTTCGGAGAGGACAGGGCCGGGTTGCCTTGGGCCCTGCCGAGGGATGGAGGGAGATTCAGGACTTGTGCTGGGCGGACACACCTTTCCAGTAGTCTAGGATGTCATGCAGGTCCTCATCTTTGGCAAACTGGACCTTCTTGCGCAGGGCGTGGCCAGCCGCCATGAACTCTGCGTCATCCTTGTGCCTCCGACGGCTCAGTCTGAGGCGCTCCCAGATGCTCGGGGACGCCCTGCAGGTGTACTCGGGGCTGGAGGAATAGCTCAGGTTATGGTACTGCGGAGACAGCTGCGAGTAGACGAGGTCTCGGGGTCGTGGCCGGGTCAGAGGCTCCAGGATGGATGCCTTGCGGCCACCGAGCCCCTCATGAGTGGGTGGAGGTGGTGGTGGAGCAGGTGGCTCAGCAGGGTGGGAGCCGGGGTACGAGTGCCGATGCTCGCCATACTGGCGACCCTTGTCGGCCTCAGCCCGCAGCACGGTGGCCGCGGGTGTCACAGTGAGGATGGTCTCGGGCACAGGTGAGCTTTTTTCAATGTACTTGGTCTCAGTGGCTGGGGCCTTATGTGTGCCGGTGGCCTCAGCCCGGAAGGAGCGAGGGCTACGTGCAGAACCGCTGGATGAAGTGCTGGCCCTGGGGGGCCCGGGCGCAGCCTCCACGCTGTGGTGCCGCTGCAGGCCACCGTGGCCAAAGGCATCTTTGTATACAGGGGACAGGAAGCTGTGCTTGCTAGCCAGAGGCTCGGACAGCAGTACCAGCTGCGGCTCAGCGGCAGGCGCGGCCCCGGGTTTGGCGCCCTGGAAGGAAGTGGACTCAGACTTGAGTGCGTCGATGCAATTGTTAATGATCTGGTTGACCCGATCCACTTCCTTGGCGATGGTGGAAATCTCCGTCACTGAGTGCTGGGTTTCCTGGCCGGGCCGGCTCAGCTCGCAGCTTCTGCGTTCTGGCGGCTCCCCTGTGCGCACTTCAATGTAGTTCCCCTTGGTGGCTTTAGGGGTCTCGCTACTCTCCACCAGCTTGTACTGCTCCACATCACTGGTGGTGGCTGGCAGGTAGGGTATTCGAGTCACAGCCTCGGGACCCAGCAGCGGGCCCTGGGTCAGCGGGGCTAGCCCAGGCGCCTCAATCTCAGGCCCATACTTAAGTTCAATGATGGTCTTTTTCAGGCTGCCAGCCGCTGCCGCCACCGCCTTCTTATGTTTCTCCTCCTGCCGCCTCCGCTTGCGCAGGCAGTAGTAGACGGCGCCCAGAACCAGCACCATGCCGAAGAGGCAGCCCAGGATGGTCATGATGTAGTGGGTGGCTGTGGAGGGGCTGGGCACGGGGCCAGGTGGGCTGGGCGGTTTGGGCAGGCAGATGGTAAGGCAGGTGTGGTTGTGATGGGTGCCAGAGCTGGTGGAGACCACGCAGTATGTGTAGTTGGTGAGGGTGTAGAGGTTGGTGAGGCGGATCTCCTCCTGAGGCTGGGTCAGCTTGGACACGGTGAACGATTTGCTGTTGTTGTACTGCTCCAGCGTGTACATGCGGTTGAACGGGCTCGGCAGCTGCACCATGATGGTGGCCGAGTTTTGGGTCAGCTGCTTGACTTTCATGGAGGGACGGGCCTCCATCTGAGTGGCCAGGGTAGTGAGGACCACCAGCGGTGTAGTGCCGTCACCAGAGAAGCACTCATCATCGGCACAGGGCATGTCGCTAGGCTCCGGGGGAGGTGGTGGCGGCGAATGTCCTGGCTGTGACCGGCCTGGCACTGGGCGAGGTGCACCAAGCACCTCGGCTGTGTAGGAGTCCTCAGTACACACAGACTGCAGTTTGCTGAGGATGCTACGCTGGTGGCCATGGCGGCCCTGGCCCAGCAGGAAGTAGCCGGCGTAGACTGGAGGTGACTCACACTGTACCCGGTCGTGGGTCTGCGTGGCATTGGTGAAGGCGGCCAGCCAGCGCAGGAAGCCCAGCAGCTCACAGGAGCAGTAGAAAGGGTTGCTGTAGATTTCACACACCGAGAGCTTGGTCAGGCCGGCGAAGGTGCCGCTGCCCAGCTGCTGGATGCGGTTCATGGAGAGATCTATGTTGATGATGTTGGGACACTCCCAGAAGGCGCTGGCCATCACCACCTCGATGAGGTTGGCTTGCAGGTACAGGTACTCAAGCTTGCTCAGGCCCCGCAGCATGCCCTCCGTAAGGTTGCGCAGCCGATTGTAACCCAGCTGCAGCACCTGGAGGTTGAACTGGCCGGAGAAGGCCCCGTCCTCGATGTAGCCTATCTCATTCTTGGTGAGGTTGAGGTATGTGAGGTTCCCAAAGCGGCTCAGGGAGGCATACTGCACACTGCGGATGCGGTTCTCGTTAAGCCGCAGGTCCACGATGGTGTTGTTGATCTGCTGGGGGATGGCCTCATAGGGCGGCTGGTTCTGGCTGCAGATGGCCAGCCACACGAAGCCCTTGTCACCCTCGATCAGCCAGCAGTCACCTTGGGCCAGCCCGCCCGCGTGCAGTAATGTGGCGGCTGCCACAAGCACCCACGGTGCAGCCCACCCATGCCCAGCCATCTCGGGACACTCTGCCTGTGGGGACAGGGTGGAGGGCTGGGCAGTGCCCCCCCAGGGGACTTAGGGGTGGGATGGGTCACTGCCTGTACTGTCCGAGGTGTCCTGTCCCAAGCTGCATGGCGCAAGTGCTGGGAGGGAGGACGGCTCCCTCACTGCCCGCCACCCCACGTCGTCCTCCCCGGTCCTGAGGTGACCACGGCCTGCTTTCCCATGGGCCTGTGCGTCCTGGTGGCTTCTCCCGGCTCCTCTGCCTGAAGTGCTCTCTGCTGCAAAACAAGAGAAAAGAGAGTAAGTCACAGAAAAAGCTCACGTCCAAGGTCACCGGGTGCCTGTCTGAAGGATTCGGCAGAGCCGTCCACCCGTGTCTGCTGTAAAACGAAAACCCTGATACTTGTCCTAGATCATGGGGCTGGGCTGAAAGAGTCCGGGATCACCAAGGAAAACAGACGTCACTTTGGTCATTTCTTCATGGGCAAGGTGGACATGATGTCCCCTGGGTGGCCAGCTCAGAGGTGTTGTGAGGGGTGGTGCAGTTCAGTGAGCATAGCCTTGGATCCACAGGGTAGCAGCCTAGAGAAGGGACTCAGAGTTCATCCGGCAACGAGTGGTAAGGCTGGATAAGGGCAGGACATCCATCTCATTGACTTATTGGCACCACGCCTGCCACCTGGAGTGCTTGGATGTCACTTCTCCCCGAGAAGGGCCAGCCACAGCACCTTCAGAACCGCCTGCAGGAGGTGCCGGACACCCAGCCAACGTCCCCAGCCGGAGGCGGATTAGTTCTTCTTCTGCCCTCAAGGAGGCAGGCGGGGAAAGCGGCCCGGCACAGCCAGGGCTTGAAACTGGTAGAGCTCAGAGTGAAATCTCCCACCACATGGCCCAGCAAGCCACCTCCCTCTGGGCCTCAGTTTCTCCAGATGAATCAGCTGCCTGATCTCTGAGGCCATCTATGTAGATAGCACCCGGGACTTCGACGCTGTCCCCGCACGGCCGTGGAGGAGTGACAACCCACGTTGCCAAGAAGTCCTCCTGGGATTGAGGGAGAAGGACGGCTCATCAAATCAGTGTGACTACTGCCAAGCCTGAGGACCTGAGTTCAATCCCCAGGACCCACGTGGTGGAAGGAGAGAACCGACTCCTGCAAGGTGTCCTCCGACCATCACCCCCCAGCACACACAACTAATAAAGAAATGTAAAACAATTTCTTTAATTAAAAAAAAATCCTCTCCAGGCTTAACAACAGCATCCTCCACTTCCCAGGGCCATGCCCACCTCGCTCCATCCGCCATGCATACAAGCAGCCTCACCTACCCATGACCCCCCCAGCCATGCACACCCCAGGACCAGGACTGTGCCTCCCCCAGTCCCCAGAGCCCAGAATGCACGAGACTAGAACTGTGGGGTGATGGGAAGAAACCTCACGGGAGAACTGGGGTCCTTTATACTCTGGTCCCTTCTGCCCACTTGCAGGATGGAGAAATGGGTATGTGCTTGTTAATACAGGGATTTACAGCAGCCTTGGTCACTGCTCAGTGGCCTGGCCAGCAGCCAGCTGAGTGTATTTCACCAGTATTGACAGCAGCAACTAGGCTGAACTGAGGCGGCTAAAATGAGGAGGAATATATATATATTTCTCTCCTCTTTGCAAACTTCATAAATGGGACCTGGCTCCCGAGGGAATCCATTTCTAACGGAGAAAGATGAACAGAACAGATTGGAAGCCCAGAGGAACTCAGGCACTGCCTTGGAGTTCAGCAGCCTCAGGTCTCCTTGGACCTTACAATCTGGAGCTGAAAAGGGGACATAGGACATCAGAGTGGCAAGATCCTTGGCCAGGAGGGCCCGGGGATTCCTTTGGGCTCCTCATCCTAGGTTTTGACACCAATGTCAAGTGCACCGTGGTGGTACAGTTTATCCACGACGCCTTGAAGCCTGAACTGATAACCACAGGAGAGTTCAAGCCAGAGAAAGGCCAGTGGAGTTGGCCTTGAGGACACTGACCGGGTGGGCAGGGCCTTTCTGTCCCAGCCTCCGGGAGGGGTGGCGCCTGGTGAGAGATCTTAATCAGCTGTAATCTCTTGCTCAAAATAACTGAAAGTCGAGTTAAGCAGGATTACAGGCCCAAAGAGGCGCCGTGGTGTCTCCTGCAGTGCGCCAGCCTCCTACGCACCCGGTTGCAGGTGTGTGTACGGACATTTGCATTTCTGTATCCTCCTGGGTATGGGTTTGCATGTGCATGCTCACCTAGACACATGGGACAGGCTATGTGGGGACCCTGAGGTCCTCTGTTGTCCCCTCTTACCTCTTTCATACTCCCACGTCACCATGTCGCCCCCTGCACGGCTGTCTAGTCATTTGTGGTAGGACTCATAGTGTGGAAACCAGACCCTGCTCCCCATCACCCCCACTGCACTGAGCCTTCCAGTATGACAGTGGGAATACAGAATACAAGGGCCCCTGACTCCAGCCATGGTCCTCTGTACCCGCCCGCTCCCCACCCCCAGCCTTCTGCCACCCCACACCTAGGCTTGTCAACAGTGCAGAGATCTTCAGTGCAGATCAGGGTAGGAATCCATGGAAGTTCCATCTGCCATGGCCAGCAGCTCCTCAAGCACGAAAAGACAGACCCACCTCTCATGTAGCCTCTGCTTCACAGGGAACCCCACAACCTCAGCCTTGTGGGCTCCTAAATTCTCCTTCCATACTTAGCTTTACAGATCGGGGAAACTGAGGCCCCAAAAGAAAGACTCATCCTTGTAGTAGGTAGCTGTTCCAGCTTTGACCTGGAAGTACTACCCTCAGTAAGGCTTCCGGTAAATGCCATGCCTACCTATGACCTGCCCCTGAGGCGGGGCTGAGACGGGAGCCCTTAAGAACTGAGATCCGGATGTGCCAGCTCTCTTGGCTCCTGGTGATCCTGGATGCTGGATGGTAGACCGAACAGAGTTCTCCAGAGAACCCTGATGGACTGCACTTCACCTCTCCCAGAGCCTTTACTTGTAAGTTACCCCAAAATAAACCTCCCTTTTAACTACATGGAGTTGCCTTAATACATCTCCCAAAACATCCCCGGGTCACACTGTGAAGTGGCCCAGACAGGTTGAGAGGGTTGGCCCAATGGCACCCAGAGCCATAGGCACAGAATTAAGTGGAAGACAGGGCACACACCATGGGTCTGGGTGCAGAGTACTGAGGCCATGCATGGAACGCTATGGGGAGTGGTTACCAAGGGAACAGGCCAAACTGCCTCAATGGGTTTTGATGGCCCAGGATGGTGTCCCACCTCTAACCCAAGCTCCGCCATTCATCCATTCCCTCATTCCATAATTCATCCATTCCCCTGGTCCTCACCTCCCCTGCAGCCCCTCCTCATCATTTCCCTTTCACCCTGTGCTTAGTAATTCACTCATCAATCCACAGACTCCAGGGTGGAAGGTAGTACACAGACCCTGCATGAGGGAATTGCAGCCTGGCACCAGACCCGGTCTCCCCATCTGGAACAGACGTTCTGGGCCATGGGCCACATTCAGTGTCAGGGTTCCTCTGCCCACATATGGATACCTAATGTCAGAAGTGGAGCCAATGGCCATTGGACCAAATCCTGTAATCTCCCACTGAAATAAGCAACGCACGCAATCTGTGTACCCCTTCCCTACTCAGCTCGTCCTGCCCTTCAAAGCAGACTTTCTCAATAGGGTGGCCCATGTTTCCATCTGTCTCTTGACTTCACCTTTTTCCAGGTATTTCCACCCTGGATCTAAGAGAGTGATGTCTCCTGTCTCTGTCGCAGGTGACCTCTGGGCCACTAACTCCTGACGGTTTGTCTTGCTCCCATCACGGCAGCCGTTGGCACGGGCGCCCCCATCCTGTCCCTGAAGCTGGGTTCTCAGGTGGGCCTGTGGCTGACCTGTCCAGCGCTGTCCCCAGCACTTTCCAGTTACCTGAACTGCAGTGGGTCTCCACAGCCCCGGCATTTCCCGGCGTGTGGATGAGGTGTGCAGATGGGGGCCCCCCCAGGGAGCTCCAAGGCCTGGTTTGGAGGACAGACTCCACCCACAGAGCGCAGGGGCCGAAGCCAGGTGCTAGCTCAGCTCCCTGGGACTAGTTGACAGCTCTGACCACTGAGCTTCTCGTGACGGGGAGGCCTTGAAGCCGGTGCTGGGAGCTGAGGGCCAGGCCGCATGGCCTGGATGGAGATGGCAGAGGTCCCTGAAGGAGTCTACTAGCCATTTAAAGAAATGTCACAGCGGGAGACGGCTTAGTTGGTGACACGCACCATGTGAGCATGAAGATCTGGGTTGGGATCCCCTTAACCCACGTAAGAAGCTAAGCACAATGCTGGGGAGGCAGAGACAGGAGGATCCCTGAGGTTTGGGGGCCAGACAGCCTAGCTGAATTAGGGAGCTCCAGACCAGTGAGACACTGTCTCAAAAGAAAATAAAAATGAAGAGTGAATGGTACCTGAGGTGGTTGACCTCTGACCTCCATGTGCAGGTATACTTGCATGTGCATGCATGCATGCATACACATTTGCACTCACATGAACACACACACAGAACGAAGGAGGGAGGGAGGGAGGGGGGAGGGAGGGAGGGAGGGAGGGAGGAAAGGAGGGAGGGAGGGAGGGAGGGAGGGAGGGAGGACCTATCACAGGCCACAGAAGCATTCAAAGATACCCCAGGGGTGAACAGAGTGTGGCTTTTCTAATAGGCTTTCATTAGACAACTGACTTGCACATTGACAGGCCTGGGTAGCAAGACAACCTCTGGTCCCACCCTGCTCTATGCGACGCTCTCCCCACAGCAGGGGATGCTGGGCATGGCGTTTAAGAACAGCAAAGGACCCTCAAAGGGCCATAAACAGAGGGACACAGTCTGGCAGGAAAGAAGAGAGTCTGGGAGATACAACGGGCTGATGGGCAGGGCAATAGACAGAAGGTCTTAGGGGCTGAGTAGGAGTTCGTGAAGCAGAGAGGAGGCTGACCACAGCAGGCAGGGGAGGAGGCAAGGGTGCAGGGTCCTGTGGTCAGAGCCATCACTCTCCAGGGACTGTGGGGTGTTCAGGGGAGAGGGGAGTAGGCAGTGCCAGGCAACACACCAAGCTCTAGTGAGTGGCTACAGGGACAAAGGTGGAACTTAGTTCCCATCCACCTCTTCCCCTCACTGCTTCTCACCACGTCTCTCCTCTTAGGGGCCAGAGAAACTGAGGCTAGGCAATCAAGCCTGTGCTGTCCAAGTCTTCCATTTCCAACCTCAGGCCTCAGTTTCCCCACCTGAGTTTCCTTGGGGTATCTGCAAGGATTCTTCATATAGTGAGAGGACCAGCACCTCATGTCTGGGGATAACTCTTGAACACACACACACACACACACACACACACACACACACACACACACACACACCTGTGGGTGCTCACGCAGGACCTTTGTAGCCCAGGGCACCATGGGGACAATGGATGGCGCTGTGTTTGTCTTGCCACTCCAGCCCTGCAGCCCTTCACTGATGATGAAATAGAGTGTGGTGTTGCCGGCTTTTAAACTTCTTACCATCAGATTTGCGTAATCATGGCGGACGAGTGGGACTGATCACATGTGTCTAAAAATACGGCTCTGTCCTCGATCATAGAGCTGGAAGAGCCGCCGGGGCAGAGCTGGAGCCAAGCCAAGGCTCCTGCTGATGGAGTGGACTTCCTTTCCCATCCTGCACCCCCAGGAGCAGTGCAGGCTGAGGGCCAGGGCGGGACGCAGAGAGATGAGTGGAAAGCTATCAATCGATAACTTTTCACCGTCCCAGTGTTTTGCCAATAGATCATGTTTACTGCGAATGCCCGCCTGCCCGCCGCTGCAGCAGGGCTCCAGCCAGAACTGTCCAGCACTCTGCCGCAGAGCCCGCGGGGCTATGATGAGCAGGTCAGGGAGGATGAAGCTGCATGGTCCCGGCCTGGCCAAGAGCAGACGGGGGCCAGCCTGCTCCCTTGCTGCTCATCTCAGGTTGGGGTGCTAAAGTTAGTTTGGCCAAGCTCGGGCTGGGTGACCTTGGGAAAGTTACTGACCCTGTCTGAGCTTCTTTTTGGCTTCCTAATCGGTCAAATAGAGATGAGCTTGGCTCTGCCTCCTAGGGTGGCGGTGAGGAAGCATGCTCCTGGCTATTTAAGGTTTCTAGAACTTTGTACAGGGTTGTTCTCTCCATTCTTCATGGGTGGTTTTCTAGACAGCCTGGGTAGAAAGAACATTGGTCAGCCCTGGCTTCCCATAGGAAAGGCCCCAGAGACCCCCCCTCCAGTTCTCAGGGTTTCCTCATTGCCCACCAAGGCTGCCTGGATCCTACCTGCACTTTCAGCCCCCCCCCCCACACACACACACTCATTCAAGCTCAGCATGGCCAGGAGTGCAGAATGGCTGAATCAGCAGCTAGGCTCCTTGGGAATTGGCCACAGGGTCAGGCCTGGCATGCCCTGGACCTTGCCTGGCCCTGACTTTGTCCTCCAAATGGCCAGAGAAATGGAGGCTAGAAAATACCCTTGTCCACACCATGCCCCTCCCTGTGAGAGCTCAGAGGTCACCAAGGAGGGTTAAAGTGACAGGGAGACTCTCCAATGCCAGGTGACCTTGTAGGAGAACCCACGGGTCTTGACCCATCTATTCAGAGAAGTACTCTGTAAGCATAAACTGTTTTCCTCCCACAATCTACATTTATTGAGCATCTACTGGATACCAAAGCCATCAGTGATGACCTCAGCACAGAGAGAGAAAAGGGGGGGCGGGGGGGGAGAGAGGAAGAGGGAGCGAGCAGGGGAGGCTCAGAGAGAGAAAGCCAACCAGGAAACAGACTAAGCAGGAGAATTCAGCAGGCAGTTTGTAGATGAACAGTCTCCTGATTCACTCCAAAGTTCCAGAGGGGCCCGTGGAGCTGGAGCCAGATGCACAAGGCAGCCAGCCTCCCCCTGAGGCTCTGGCCTGGAGATGCAGGGAGGAGGGAGTCTGGTCTGCGGTTTCCTTCCCAACCGAAGCTGGGGGCCCCCAGATCACTCCCTGTGGCCCTCCCTCCCCCCCTTGCTGCTCCAGGCTGCTCTGAAGTTAATTAGGGACCCAAACACTTAATGGTCTCTTAAGCTTCCACCGGGCATCTTTTTTAAATTAAAAAAGATGATGTATTGCACCATTGGAGGGAGAAATCAGTCCGCAAAGGCTCCCTGCTCAGGCGCTGGCAGGCATCTTCGGAGGAGGATGCCAGGCTGGTCCCTGAAGATGACAGACAATGTGTGACCCTCTCCAGGAACTCTGCCACACTCCCCATCATCAGAGAGAGCGCCTCGTTTAAAGGCAAGCATGGGTCTGGGTGTCCCATCACACCCCATAACTCTGGCAGCCAGGAGGTTCTATCTTTAGTCTGACCTGAATCTTTCCAGTTGTTCTGAGGGCTGCTGTTCTCATCCTAACCTGAGTTCCAGAAAGCCCCTTTCTGATTCTCCTGACCTCGAAGACTCTGACCCTATTTGGGGGTTTGATATTAGCCCGGTGGGAAGGCAAGGAGTTATTGTAGAAGGCTGGCTGGCACCCCGGGGGATGACATGGGCCAGATCTCACAGTTTGTGCTCCACCAGCCAGGCCTGGGTACAGACACAGTGACCATCCGCAAGCTATTCACCAGGTCAAGCCAACCCTCAAGTCATCGGCACCCTGGCTGTTGGATCTGCATTCATTTTTCATTGTACTAAAGATTTGGGGGGGGCGCGTCACTATTTTTGAGCTAAGGCTGTAAATGAGCCACTAGCCCTCAGATTTTACAAATATCTGGCAACTAGAAAACTACACAAGGGGAGATGGATCAGTGAGCAAGGTGTTTCTGTGTAAGCCGGAGGACCTGGGTTTGATCCTTGGTCCCACATTAAAGCCAGGCCTCATGGCGCATGCTGTAATCCCAGTGCTGGAGAGGTGGAGACAGGACCCATGGGGCTCGCTGGCCCCATGGATCCTGTTGAATCAGAGAGCTCCAGGTTCAGGGAGAGACCCTGTCTCAAAAATACTGTGGAATGACTGAGGAAGACAGCAGACATGGCCTCTGCATACAGTCAGGACCACACACACGATTCATTAATGAGCAATTAGTCCTCCAACATTGCATTAATTAGGGAAATTAAGAAAAACACCGACTCTATCCTGCGGGTAGTGGCATTGAGACATGTATGGCTGGAACCAGTGTGTGACTGTAACAGCCCTCCAGCTGTTCCTCTGTGGGACACACCTCCCAGCAGATAGGGGTCTATGACCTTCTGACAGAGTCCACAGCCCTGACAGGAGTGGGTGGGAAGAGAAACGGCCCACATCATTCCCTCACGCCCATGGCTGCCCACATGCCGTTCGTCCTGAGAACCACCAGCACGCGGCAAGTTCTACAGAGGTGAATGGGATGACAGCTTTCCTCCTATCTGGGGTGCACCCTGCTTCTCGACTATGGAATGGCATCACTCCTGCCATTGCCAGGATGCCCTGTCCCCTAGGAAGCTCCCGTAGTCACCTGTCACTTCTCAGAGGCCACATCATGTCCACCTCAACAGGCACCAGGGAACGATGGTCAGCCACCAAGGCGGCTCCTCCGCGCCCGGGTGTGGTGGTTCACAGCTGTCATCCCAGTCCCCAGGAGGCTGAAGCAGGAGGACTGTGCATTCATTGTCACCAGACACTTGGGGTTGAGACTTCAGCCCTGGCTCTCACAGCTGTGCGGAGTGGAGACAGGGGCCTGCCCTCGGAGAACACCGCCTTACGTTTGTGTGACTGGAAGTCTCATGTTTGATGTTCCCGTCACGTGGGATGTGTTTTCCTCTGCATGGAGAAAGGATTGGAATCGACTCCATCCCCCTCCTAAGTAGCAGCAAATGGGCTTGACAAGATGTATCGATTAATCTATTTCTTCTGGTTGATTTCTGATTCTCCATCCTCACCCTTTCTGCCTCCCTCCGCAGCCTTGCACGGCTCCCAAGCGCCCTCAGGACCTCTCTGTGTCATCATAAATGATCCCACCAGGGCTGGGGAGGTGGCTCAGGCGGTATAGTGCCTACTGTGTGCAAGCAAGAGGCCTGAGTTCTGTTCCCAGAACCCACCTAAAACTCCAGGCCCAGAGCTGAGGAGGAAAAGCCAAGGCGCTCCCTGGGGCTCGCTGGCCAGTCAGCCTTACCTAACTGGTGAGCTCCAGGCTAGTGAGGGATCCTGTCTCAAAAAAACAAAGTGAATGGTACCCGAAGACCAGCACCTGAGGTTGGCCTCTGCCTATACACTTACCTACACACACACACACACACACACACACACACACAACACACACACACGCACGCACGCACGCACACACGCACGCACGCACGCACGCGCACAATTAAACAAGTAATAAGAAGTGCACCAGCAGCTATAACAGAAGGCAGCCTCACAGGACAGTCTCCCAGGACACTTCCTGCCTCTCCCTTCTCGCATCAAACTGTATACTTTCTGTCACTGGTCACCATTGTCCTTCATATATTTAGCTCCATATCTGCTAAGAAGACAAACATTATAACTAAATTGTTTATATATCCTGATTTCTTAATTCTGCTTTTTTTTTTTTTTTTTGGGACAGGATCTCGTGTAGTCTAGGCTGGCCTCAAGCTCACTATGTAGCCAAGGATAACCTTTAACTTCTGATCCCCCTGCCTTCACCTCCCAAATACTGGGACTGCAGGCATGTGCCACATACCCCATTTATGTGGTACTGAGGGTGGAATCCAGGCCTCATACATGACAGGCAAGCACCCCACTAACTGAGCCACATTCTTAGTCCCAGTTCTTTGTTTTAGTTTTTGAATATTCATTTTTGGGGGAGGGAATAGTTGTTTTGAGACAATGTCTTCTGTGTAGCACAGGCTGGCCTGTTCAATCTTCCTACCTCTACCTCCTGGGCACTGGGAGTCCACCACACTCAGCTCTGAATATTCGGCCAGATGAACCTTGAGGACAATTCTCTGCTGCTTTTCAAAACTGGCCACCTAGTGCTGAGGGACTGTGTTGAAACTGTAAATTAATTCTGGAATTAACTCCCAGGGAATGTTCTGGCAAGCCTCTTCGCATTGTTATTTTTTCTTCCTGTCCCTCAGGAAGACATTATCGAGCTCTTTATAATGATCCTAAATTTTTCTTGTCAAATTTTCTGGAAATTCCTTGGGGCTTCTATGCTGTTTTTTTTTATTGTACCCATCTCAAGCGGGGACCAATTATTTCATTACTTGTTCAGACCACTTGTTCTTTAGCGCAAATGAAAGTTATTGATCTGTGTTACGTGTTTTCTCTCTGGCTCTGTACCTTCATATTAAATTCATATATTAAATTATTTTTTTCAGTTGCTTCTCTTGGGTCTCAAATCACACAGACAGCAAGCAAATAATTACAATTTTTCCTAGAGACAGCTGTTCATTTCGCTTTCCTGTCTTATTGCTATGTCTACCATCGCAGTACAAAGAGAAAGGCACTGTCTTTTTTTCTAATAAAAGTTTTTGAACAGGAATGATTTTTTTAATGCCATCATTTCTAACAGTCTTGGCTGAGGCAGATCCTCAACTCTGATAACAAAGTACCTCCCCAGACTATTTTTAGCTGTTCCTTTAAAACCAGAAGTTGGCACCAGGGCTTGGTCAAATGCCCTTTGTCATTTATTAACACAGTGTGCTGGCTGACTGGTTGGTATTATATATTATATTAATAGATTGCTCTAGCTCGAGGCCATCTCCGAATTCTTTGTATGAATCCTGTATAATCAAGGTGGATCATCTCTCTAATATTCTTCCGACCCGCGACTGTCTGCTCTTGTCTTCCCAAGGAGGTTTTGATGGTATTCATGGGCAAGGATGGTGTGGGGTTTCATTTCTGGGGTGTCTTTGCCACTTTGGGAGTGTGTGGCCTTTTCTACACTCTCCTCTAGGTGGTCATGGGCTCAGCCTCCGATGTTCTTGGAGAGGAGCCCCTGCTCTCAGGGGTTCGGGTTCTTTTTGTGGAGCTGTGTAGGTAAACATCCCTAGCCTAGGCCATCACCATCTGGGGGCAGCCCACAGAAGGGGAGGAGACAGGGTGATCTCTGAGCATGCATTAGGAACTCGGAAGGACTCTTTATTGGCAGATGTAAGAGCAGTTAGGGGGACTGTGGGGACTTTGGGGAGACAGTCCCCAATTAGTGAGGTCTGATTTGGGGGCATTCCCTGCACCCCTCTCCAGGGCCCACAGGGCTAGGCTCAAGGACATCTGTGCATGGACATGTGGATACTTTAACACACCCCAAGGGTACTGAAGATACACAAGAAGAAACAGAAGACCCTGACTCAGCTCATGGTTCATCCCTCCTAACAGACAGACAGACAGGCACCATGGACAGCATCAGGGCTCCCAGCAAGGGCAGTTTATGAAATACAGCAGCAATGTCACCTCCTGTGGTTGCGTGGGTGGCTCTACCTTACCAGGCCACCGAGCTAGCTACATCAGCCAGCATCAACCTGCAGCATGTCCTGAAAGTGACTTCCATGCCCTCCTGCTGTGGGTGTGCAAGCTGCTTGGGTGGGAACTGGGGGATGGAGGCCAAGGGCCTCCTCAGTGACTAGCTGGGGGCAAGTACCGAGGTTGAGCAGAACTAACAGTGCTACCAACCCCTTCCCTGAGCGTCTGACTCACAAACCTAGATGTGGAACAGCTGCCGGACCACTTGTTACGCAACAGCAGCAGCAGCACTGGTCTGCGTATCACACACCAGGGGCAGGCAGGTGGCGCCCCCCCCTCCCAGCTTCCGCCCTCCCAGTCTGCTATCTGCTGGGAGGCAGTCCCCAGCCCTCAGAGACATTCTGAGCAGCCTCACGGTTCCCGTGCTGAGGCGGAGGCTGGCACGGGGACTCTAGACAGCACTATTGGCACAAGCCAGGACCCTAAAGCTCCTCAGCCTTTTTTCTCCTGCCTGGAACATCTGCCAGCTGTAGGCTTCCCTGCAAACCACCACAGTAACGACCTCTTCTCCTTCTCCGTGGGTGTGGGGGAGGGCCAGAGGTAATCTAGCCTACCATCCCTCAGGCTCTGTCAACATTATTTTTGGAGAAAGTCTCTCACTAGCTAGCTAGGGTAGGCTGGCTGGCCAGAGAGCTCGGGGGATCCTCCAGTCTCAGCCTCTCCAGCACTGAGATTACAAGCATGTACCTCCACATGCAGTTTTTTATATGGGTGCTGGGGACCTGAACCCACTGACCGAGCTGTCCAGCCTCAAGGACGCTCCTGAACATCTCTGACCCTCATTTCACCTTCTGACAGGCGGACCCACTGACAGAGCCACCATGACAGCGAGTATTGAGGTTTTCTGTGGCTGTGCACGGCACAGGAGAAAGCCAGTGTAGTGTGCACGGGGCACGGAGTGGGCAGCCGCAGACCTTCAGCTCCCGGGGGGGAAAGCACTCAGTCTTTCTGACTTCTCTCTCCTCCCTTTAAAAATGGGGACAATGGCGTGGCCTCCTAAGAGAGTCACCCACCCACTGAATTCACACCGCCACATCACCGCTCCGCAAGACGGCTCCTAGGCACTTAACCTGTGACGGGAGTGGGAGACGGAAGGGAGAGAGGGAATATGGCTGAGGCTCAGGAGGGGAGAGGGTGGGAGAGGACAGGGTGGTGGCTTGCTGGAGGGACAGCCGACAGCACCTAGCCGGAGCCAGGTGTGGCTTGCCATGAAGTCACTCAGCTCTCCAAGTCTGAAAAAACAAACAAAATGCAACCAATGCCCCAGAGAAGCAGGGAGGGGGTGCAGAGGCTGGTGAGCAGGGCAGGCAGGGGTGCAGAGATGCGAGGAGGACAAGGGCAGGGGTGCAAAGCAGAGGTAGAGGGACGGAGCACCATCATCTGGTCCCCTACATGAGCTGGGAAGGCGGGATGTGGAGGCTGTGGGTGGGTGGGGCTGGCCTCAGGCTCACATGCAGTCCTTAGGGACACAGCTTCCTTCTCAGCCAGGCCCAAGAGGTCAGGGTCCCCGGAGCGCTGGCTTCTGAGCCATTAGGCGGAGGCTGCTAGTCAGGAGGCCGAGGAAGGGTGAGGCTGGAGTCTCCAGGTAGACAGAAGAATCTGGAGTCAGAATGTGGGGATAGACGCTCTCCTCAGGGGCTGGTGAGAACTCTGGGAATTACAGAGTCATCCCTGGGGGGTGGGGGAGCGGGTTCCGGGACACTGATGAACACTTGGGAGTCATCAGCTCCCTTCAGTCTTTTTCACTGGATAGAATAAAAGTTAAGTCTGGCCAAGTTACACCAGCGTCTAGCAATGTCAGAGCCTAAGGAGATCTCCCCACCAGAATAAAGGTCTGTCTCCTTCATGCTCCTGGGGTGGAGTGGCCACAGATGAGAGTCACAAGTCCAGAATTTTCTATCCTGAGAACTGCCAGGGCCAGTGTGTCTGCTCATGTGATTTCATGAGCAAGCATGTCACCCTTGTCCCTGACTCCTGCTGTACCTGACCCCAGCCTTCGCCACATGCTGCACACGTGAGTCTGCCTCCTGTCCCCGACCCCAGCCTTCACCACATGCTGCACACGTGAGTCTGCCTCCTGTCTCGCAGTAGGAGCTCGGCCGCCTGCCTGGCAGCTGGGAACCTTCCATATTTGGTGTCACAGTTGGGTCTGGAAGCCACCCAACTGGGGTGTGAGCACAGCCCCAGGGTCGCACCAGGCTGGCTTCCTGATGAAGCCCTTGGGGGTTTAATCCTGGCCCGTGGCTCCCTGCCTATCTGCCCATGTCTCTGAGTCCCTGTCTGTCACCTGCCACCCGCAGGCAGCAGCCTGTAGACCATGCACCTCTTAGCCAGAGCTCCCAGTCTGTCTGTCACACACACACACAGACACACACAGACACACACACACAGACACACACAGACACACGCACACACACACACAGACACACACACACATACACACACACAGACACACAGACACAGACACACACACATACACACCCCAGAAGCTCTCCAGCAACACACATGTCCATCTTTCTGCTCTCTGCAGAAGACCCACATGGCTGCTAGGACCTCAGGGCTGGCTGAGGCAGGATTTAAAGCTGGCAGCCTTCCTCTGAGGCCACCATCCTATTCCCCAGGTTCTTTCTACCAATGCCAGGCAGGTGTCTTGCACCCACCTTAGGGGGCTGGGCAGAATCACTTCCCACCTCTGTTCTGGAAGACCCTGGACAGCCTCCCAGATCCCAGCTCGAACTCTCTTGGACCTGATGAGTCTCAGGGCAGCCTATGGGTTCTGTCCCCAGCCAGCCACACTGTGACAAGCTTGAAGGTCCTACAGTGAGATCCAGAGCTTCCTCTTAGCAGGGTTAGCGGCTCAAGTCGTCATGTGCGATTGCACCACAAAAGTGCGGGCAGAGAAGTGTGGTCCCATGTCACCCCCGGGGAACAGGAACTTCAAGAGGCAAACTTGGACGATGTCATAGAGATATACTGAGCAGAAGAGGGAAGACTGTGCTCTGTGTGCTGGCTCATTTTATATCAGCTTGACACAAGGTAGAGAGACCGGAGGGAAGGAGCCTCAATAAAGAAAATGCCTCCGTAAGACTGGGCTGTAGGCAAGCCTCTAGAGCATTTCCTTAACTAGTGATTGATGGGGGAGAGCCCAGCTCATGGTGGGTGGGGCCATCCCTGGGCTGCTGGTCCTGGGTTCTGTAAGAAAACAGGCTGAGCAAGCCATGAGGAGCAAGGCAGAAAGCAGCACCCTCCATGGCCTCTGCATCAGCGCCTGCCTCCAGGTTCCTGCCCTGCTGGAGTTCCTGCCTCCAGGTTCCTGCCCTGCTGGAGTTCCTGCCTCCAGGTTCCTGCCCTGCTGGAGTTCCTGCCTCCAGGTTCCTGCCCTGCTGGAGTTCCTGCCCTCACTGCTTTTGATGATGAACTGTGACATGGAACTGAAACAGTTCAATAAACCCTCTCCTCCCCAAGTTGCTTTTGGTTATGGTGTTTCGTCACAGCAACAGCGACCCTAACTAAGCGCTCGGCACTCAGCTGAAGTCAGTTCTGACCTTGAAGGACATGAAGAGGTCTGACTCACATCACCCTGCTGCACAGAAGATGACCTTCTGAGAATTTCACATCTGTTCATACATGCATAGCATACAGTCATCCCGTGAGGCTGAGGGGGCAGTTCGCATTTTATAGATGGCGTACCTAGAGGCTCGTTCACCCGCCTGGGTTCCCACAGCAGTGAGGTCAGAGTTCAAGTCAAGCAGACTGGTGCAGAGCCTGCGAATAATAATCTTAGGTCACATGACCTGCAGGTCAACAGAGTGAGATCCAGGATGAATGGGCAACCTTGCTGGGGGAGACATAGAGGCTCATGGGGAAGAAGAGGTTGCCTGGGAAAAGTTCCTTGGGGCCTGGAATCCACAGAGCATGTGCAGGGCCACAGCCCCAGGCTGCAGGTGAGTACTGATTTCTCCAAGCCTTCTTGATGAGTGGGAAACCTGCGCATCTGGGAAGAAAAATGCAGGAAAAGACACACGTGTCCGAGAGCCAAAATCCCAGGCTGGGTCTAATCCCTGACGAAGCTAGAAGAGGTGTCAGAAGATACACACAGCAGTATCATTCATGTCAGCCAGAGAAGGACTCCAGGAGTCCACAGGGTATGGAGTGAAGGTGTCACAGGGAATGCACACTGTGGAGCATTATACAGCAATGAAAAAGAAACAAACCACCCCGCCAAAAGATAATTTGAAAATACTCGCTATACTGTCCCCTGAGTCAAAGTTTTAAAAATTGCAGCAGTGTCCTTCATTGGGCTCGGGTAAGTATAAATGTAAAACTGTGTGAGGATTTAAAAAAAAAAAAATCACAAAATCAAGGAAGGGGGAAGAGCTCCATGTGGCCTTCCTCACTAACCCAGTGGCCGTGGGGGAAGGTCCCCAGCTCAGGGGGTGCTGGGGAGATGCTTAGTGGGTGAAGTACCACACAGGTGTGAGATTCTGAGTTCAGTCCTCAGAACTCACCTGTAAAGCCCTGGAGGAGGGAGGGGCAGAGACAGGAGCTCCCCTCCGCCCCCCAAACTGCGCTCACTGGTCCGAGAGTCCAGGCAAGTCAGTGAGTTCTGGGTTCCGCAGGAGACCATCTCAAAAGATATGATGGAGGACAGTCACTAGCCTCCACGTTCATTCACACATGCACACGAGTGTGCACACACACACACACACACACACACACACACACACACACACCATACATAGAAATAAATAAGATCCTCCTATCATCCTAGTACTCAGGAGGCTGAGGCAGGTGGATTATAGGTTTGAAGCCAGCCTGAGCTACAGAGGGAGCTCGTGATGTGTCCCTCTCCAGATGCTATCTATAATGGCAAATTCTGTTTTGAGGACTTCAGCGAACTCAAAATCAGACAGGCAGAGAAGAGGGACAAACCCGCTCCCGTGCGCGGGAAGCCTCCAGAGTGTGAGCAGCCACCTGGGAGGGATCTCCACTGTGTTATTCTTTATACCTTTGGTCATAGTAAATATTTTATAATTAGTGAAATATTTATTAGGGATTCCTTAAATATTTGAGATGTCTTGAATATTTTATAATAAATTTTAAAACGTTTTGAAAAGGAATGGCCTGTGGTGTCGGACTGAGTTCCCCGTCCATGGGGGTGTGCAAGGACAGGCTGCCCTCAGGGGGGCCTTGAGCCTCAGAGGGGGGCGGGTTGAAGCAGTGGTTCGTGAGGTCCTGCTGGGGTGGGTGCAGAGTGAGGATCAGGTGTCTGTCTGTCTGTCTCCAGCTCTGGCTGAGGGACCTTCTGGAGAAAAGCAGTTTTCTCTCAATCTGAGGACAAGGCTGAGTTGCCAAGTCATCTCAGGGTTTCAGCCCAGAGGGGGCAAAGCGCTTCCCTGAAGACACACAGCCAGATGGGGTTAGAAATTAGCTGAAATCTTGACCTCTCTCCGGGGTGTTTTCTATCCCTTCCCAGTGACATGGGGCCTGGAGACATCTCCTTGGCAATGGATTCTCCCTTGCTCTGTCCCCAAGGTTTGCAGGGGCCGGTGCTTGGGCAGGTGACGGAGCAAGGAGTTGGAACTCAGGTTTTTCCGGAACCCTTAAGTGGCTATCCTTAGCTTTATTATTATTTATGTGTGTAATGTTCGTGCTGTGCATGGATGCAGGCCTAGTCACGTGTATGAGGGAGAGCACGTGTGTGCCGTCACACATGTGTTGGGGACAGAGGCCAACTCCAGGTGTGAGCCTTGCCTTCCGCCTTGCTCAGGGCAGGGTGCCTTTTTCGCCCCTGCACACACCAGGTTAGCTGGCCCCTGAGCTTCTTGGCAGTCTCCAGTCTGTGCCTCCTGTCTCCCTGTAGGCTCGCGGGGAGTAGAGACATGGGCCACCACATTTGATGTAGGTGGAATTCGAACTCAGGTCCCATGCTTGAACAGTAAGCATTTTATCTGCTGAGCAACCTCCCCAGCCTCTCTCGTTAATTTGAGTGTCGCCTCAAGCCTTTGGACCTCCAACCAGAGCACAGGCGGAACGTCCCTAGCTGACCACACATCCTGTGTGATGATTAATGGCCCTCCCTCTACGCTGACGTGCTGTGTGGACAGTGGACACAGGCCTCTCTCTCCGGTGCCCTTTCTTTCCTAAGTATAATAGTTCATTCTTGTTGGGAGACTCCTAGCAAAAGAAGGCGTCCTGGAGGGGCCACAGAGAGCCTGGGAAGTGACACTGTGCGGGCTCCTCAGGCGCCCACATGTCTGCTGGCTCCTGCCAGGTCCCAAGATCCAGGGCATCCATGGAGAATCTATGTCCAAGAATTCTGGCTGATGCACCAGCTTCTATTCTCTTCATAGCCTTGAAACTTGAGGGTTGGTGAGATGGATCAGCAGGTAAAGGGGCTTGCTGCCAAGTCTGACGACCTGAGTTCAATTCCCAGGCCCAGCATGGGGGAGAGAACAGCATCAAGTTTTGCAGTATGCGTGTGTGCGTGCGTGCGTGCGTGCGTGCGTGCGTGTGTGCGTGTGTGTGTGTGTGTGTGTGTGTGTGTACCCAGCTGGGATCCAGACACAGTGGTAGGAGTCAAAGTAGTTACTTTGGCCCCAGACAAAGAAACCACAGGTGGAGATGCCTGCCCCACCTGGCCTGGCCACCCACCTCTGGGCTGTCGTAGGTGGGATACAAACATTTATCTTATTTGCCAAGTTTTGGCTCATTCTCTCGTCTTAACACAGAGGAAAACCTTGCTTAGGGGATTTGGTTACTGGGGAGGGGGCTCAGCAGGAGCATGGAGGGTGGAGGACAGGAAGGCAGGAACACACCCCTACACCTCAGCTTGTCTCTGACGGCCTCCCTCCAGGGCCCGCCCTGGTGAACCGGTGTCGGCACACCCACACGCTCCAGAGATGGCCCCCGTGGAGCACACCTCAGAAGCTGAGCCTCAGGCTGCCCACATCCTCCACTGAGTGCAGCCCCCCTGGATCCGCAGCCCTACTGGGTGCTTCAAGACCAAGCAGCCATCAGCCACGCCTGTGATCTGGGTGCAGCAAGCAGACGGCTGGGCCGGAGAGACGGACGCCTGCGCTGGAGTCTGGGCAGAGGCCAGCTCCTCTCTGTCCTCACAGCCACAGCACGTGAGTCACTTGGGCAGCACTCCTGAAGGGCTCAGGCAGAGACATCCGCGCTACGAAGACACAAGTGAATGCTACCCTCTGCTCCGGGCCGTGTGTCCCCACATCGCAGCTCTGAGGAAGCCACAGCCGATGATGACAGCCTCTGGCGCTGCGTCCTCAGCCTGCTGCCACTCAGGTCACTCCGAGCATCACTCCAGTCCCCTCTCCTTCTTCATCACGGCCCTCCCCTCCCCCTACAGCTCCATCACAGCTCATGGTGATGCCCTGAGGCATGCTGGGATGGTGAGGCAGGGGAGGGGGCATGCAGGGAACAGGGGCATAACCACCGGGAAATACGGGTTACAGCCATGCATGGGCTGGTATAGTCGGCAAACTCAGCCCGGCCGACAGATGCATCTACAAAATTCCTTTTCCTTTTCCTCTCTCACACTCTCCTTCTTTCCTGCCTGAAACACAGATGCAATGGCTGGAGGTACAGCAGCCGTCTTAAGACCACGAGGACAAATGCTCAAGATGACAGGACAGGAACCAGAACCACTGGCTAGTTCTCAGGACTGTGCCCTGTCACCATGCTCTTCACAGGAGACAGGAGCCCTGTGTGGAGTTCAGCCCTACAGGGCAGGCCTCTGTTTTACACACTCTAACTGGCATAACATAAAAGAACACTGAACTGTTTTATTGGGGAGTGGTTCCCAATTCGAATTCCCTGCAAATGCTTCCGACTCTGTTGGGTGGAAAAATCTCAGGCCAGGATTGCTAGGTCTTAATCTTTCTCTCTCTCTCTCTCTCTCTCTCTCTCTCTCTCTCTCTCTCTCTCTCTCTCTCTCTCTCTAATAAAGCAATAGCAAGCCTTGGGCTCTGAGCCTCCCCAGGGCTACAGCACCCAATGAGAATTTAATAACATTGTTTTCTTTCCATTGAATTTATTTTTATGATTATGAATTCTATTTATGGCCGGGGAGACCTGTTTTCCATTTGTGTAGTGCTATAAAAAAATGTATTTAAGTTTTTAAAAAGCGGATTGATTTAGAGAGAAGCTGTAAAGGGTGTCGTGGTGGGAGAGGTGGGGGCCATGGGGGCGCAATGAGGGGTGTCTGGGCCCATCGCCCTGCCCGAGATCACTGAGTCACCTCTGGGGGTGAGGCGAGCACAGGCCATGAAGGTCACAGCTGCCTGCTGGGGACACAGCCTTGATGCCCAGGGGCCCGTCCAGCCCCGATCGCTTTGGGGGAGTTTCTAGAAAGCCAGTCTCAGAGTCACGAGTTGGACAATTTGGGGCTAGGTGGGGGCAGGAGTCTGGTCATCCCAGCCTTCTCCAAGCTGCTTTCCCTGCCTGTGGCAAGACTTCAAAAGCAGGGACTCCAGGAGCCGCATGACCTTTCGCTAATTAGCTGGAGCTGTTTGCTGCGCTGTCTCCAGCCATTCCCTAGACAGTGGCTCAACAGGCCAACATGGACGCTGTCACCCCCTGTCGCCCTGGGGCACATCAACAGTTCTGAGCTGGAGAACAGCACAGCATGGCAAGCTGACTTCTGCAGCATGGGGCGGGAGGCGGGGCAGGATCACCAGGGCGGCCAGTGGCTCTGGACAAGTCAGCAGATGTTATCTGGATAGTATCAACCCTGCTGGAGAGGTGCTGTGTCCATTTCTCAGACAAGGAAAGAGAGGCAGGGAGGGGGGAGGAGCCTTCACAGGGGGTCTGGGCTTCATCATGTCAGCTCCAGGCTGTTCTAACCACAGCTACCAGACAAGCTCAGGCCCTGCTCATGAATACAGAATCCAGCCAAGGACTATGTAACATGGAGGGGTCTTTAATATGGCTTCCAGGGATGGAGTTTCTGTACTAGGAGCAAGAGAAAGTCAGGAATACAGAAGGTGGGATATGGCAGCACCTGAAACAATCAGGTGTAAGGGATCTTGGGGAATGGAGGCAGGGCTCAGTGGTAGAGCCCCTGCCTAGAATCCCCCAGTGAGGGGCTGGGGTATGGCTCAGTGGTAGAGCCCCAGCCTAGAATCCCCCAGTGAGGGCCTGGGTGTGGTTCAGTGGTAGAGCACCTGCCTAGAATCCCCCAGTGAGGGGCTGGGGTGTGGTCAGAGCTGACCTAGTATGAAGGAGTCCCTCAGTTCCATCCTCAACACCTCCAAATTATAACTCAATACCGGCAACTGAGGAACAATGTCCCGCCCCTGGGTTCCTGAGGAAGCCCAGTGGAGCATATGTGTGCCTCCTTCAGACCTGCAGGAGCCTGGAGGCCATCTGCTCTGCCACCTGCCTTTCTAGGTAGCTGGCTGGGAACTGTTCCATCCTCCATTCATTCAACAAACACTCATTCAGGGCCTGTGTCTGCCAGGTCCAGGAGGCTGCATTTTAATATGTGAACTGTCAAGCCCGAGGGAAGGAAAGGGGATGGGCCTAAACGAGGCCCTAGAAGGGCAGGGGTGGGCACGTCTCCAGGTGTAAGTGCTGCATGTTTAGCACGGTACTCTGCTTCCCCATTTCTTCCCCTAAGGACCCACGCATCTCACAAATACTCACACTAAAGAGGCTCAAGAAGCCCTGTATAGATTTTGGAGGTTGGGGGTGGGAAATGACTTCCCCACAGCCCAGTTGAGACACTCCAAAGGCAGGAAGGCTTGGAGGGAGTGGAAGGCAGGTGACGGCGTGAGAAGGCGAGGCCCAGGGCAAGGCCAGGCTCTGTAGCCTCGGAAGTCAGCACCCGTGGCTGTGCTGAAGGCCTGAGGTCAGCGCAGCCAAATCTGCTCAGCATCATGGCAGCCACCCATGCCCGCTCCCCCATGTGGGTCTCAGCCACATGTCAGGCTGTGTCTGGGGATCCATGTTACTCGAGCATCTACCCCCCTCCTCTCTGGGTGTGGCACCACAGAGACCAGGGGCCTGCTGTCTGCCTTCCTGAACCCCAGGCACTGGGAGGGCATCTCCATCCCTGACTCCTCGTCCCTGAGACCTCCTGGACCATCTTCCTGAAAGGTCTGGTGGCCCTCTGACCTCCAGCAGAGAAAGGCACGACATGGGCCCATCTCATCCCCATGTGACCCAGAAGAGCACCCCACAAGTTTCCAAATGCTTTCCTACTGCAATCTGGGAAGTCAAAATGTAGAATCCTTCCGAGCTCAAATGTTACTTGCCTAAGTAACATCTGGAGAAAATCCCACTCAAAAGCCAGACTTTCTGGAGACCTGCCTTAGGTCCCAACAGCACCTCCTGTTGGCCGTGTGTGGTATTACATCCCAGCTCTGCCAGACAAGGCAGAAAGCTAACAGACGGCATAGAACTCAGAACAGAGGAATCCAACCCCATTGCCCCAAGAGGGCACATCTCCATGATCTTGTCCAACCTCTACCACCTGTAGGTGGGCTTCTGGTCAAAACAGCACCTGGGTAGTCCCAGAAACATCTGCTAATGGCAGAAGCCTCATCCGACTTTCCCACCAGGGTTCAACTATACCTGTGGCTGCAGCTCCAGACAGCTATGGCTGCATCTTTCAGTCCCAAGTCCATCCCCTGTGGCCTCTGTCTGTTATCAAGGGACAGAGCTTCTGCATGGAACTCCACGAACAAGGCGCCTACCTATCCAATGTCTGGCTCGGCCTCTATCTCCATGAGAGACTGACCAAGCAAAGACCACCACCACCACCCACTAGCTAACCTTCCCTTCATCCCCAGGGCACAGGCTGTTTGGAGCCAGCCAGGGACGATGACTTGGGAAAACTAAGTCAGGAGAATGAAATCTTGCCTCAAGGGTATTCCTGTAGCTGAACTAACCAGTCTTGAGGAAGGTGGCCACTAACAGGGCTCTACATCTACCCAGAAGATGACCTCATTCATGCAGGTGTGCTTTTAATAGTTCATGCATACATTCACTCACTTGTTCATTCATCCATTCATGCATTCATTCACTCATTCATCCGTCCATCCATTCATCCATCCATCCATTCAATGCATCGGCTTTTAGTCCCTGAGCATCTAGAAAGTACGTAAATTCTCTGGTAACCATGTCAGTTCATCCTTTTCATTCAGTCTAAGAGGCCCTGTGACTGCGAAGAGGAATGAATAGCATCCTCCAGTGTCTTGCACCTCAGAACATCTTGGAGCAGGGGACTTTGAAGGCAAAGGGTTTTATGAGGGGTAGCGAGGAGGCTCTGGGATACTTGTGCCCCTGGAAGGCTGGCAGAGCTGGAGGGCCAGCTGAATCTGTACCCGTGCCCCCAGCTGCATTTCCCAGGCTGGCAGAGAATGTTAAAGGCGACAAGGAACCTGTCACTGGAGGACTCTGTGTGTGTGTGTGTGTGTGTGTGTGTGTGTGTGTGTGTGTGTGTGTAAATAGACAGTGAGTGGCGGTAATTACCTAAAATTGTGGGTTAGGAGCGGATGTACATAACCAAAAAATGTGCGGGGAAGTGGGGGAGCACTCATCAATTAGAACTAATTACTTAACAGCTAATTCAAATAATAATGGACTGTATTTGAATATGCTAACGAGGCCCAAACCTGCCTCTGTAAAGGTAAGTGGAACAAATATAGCAGGGGGGCCTCAGGGCTGAGATGAACCCAGGGAAAACAGTCATGTTCCTTCTCTAGGCCTGGCCCTGGCCCCCACCTGCTCCCCATCTCCAGGCCTGGCCCTGGCCACCACCTGCTCCCCATCTCCAGGCCTGGCCCTGGCCCTGGCCCCCACCTGCGCCCCATCTCCAGGCCTGGCCCTGGCCCTGCCCCTGGCCCCCACCTGCTCCCCATCTCCAGGCCTGGCCCTGGTCCTGGCCCCCACCTGCTCCCCATCTCCAGGCCTGGCCCTGGCCCTGGCCATCACCTCCTCTCCATCTCCAGGCCTGGTCCTGGCCACCACCTGCTCCCCATCTCCAGGCCTGGTCCTGGCCTCCACCTGCTCCCCATCTCCAGGCCTGGCCCTGGCCCCCACCTGCTCCCCATCTCCAGGCCTGGCCCTGGCCCTGGCCATCACCTCCTCTCCATCTCCAGGCCTGGTCCTGGCCCTGGTCCCCACCTGCTCCCCATCTCCAGGCCTGGTCCTGGCCCTGGCCATCACCTCCCCTCCATCTCCAGGCCTGGCCCTGGCCCCCACCTGCTCCCCATCTCCAGGCCTGGCCCTGGCCCCCACCTCCTCCCCATCTCCAGGCCTGGCCCTGGCCCTGGCCATCACCTCCTCTCCATCTCCAGGCCTGGCCCTGGCCCTGGCCCCCACCTGCTCCCCATCTCCAGGCCTGGCCCTGGCCCTGGCCATCACCTCCTCTCCATCTCCAGGCCTGGTCCTGGCCCTGGCCCCCACCTGCTCCCCATCTCCAGGCCTGGCCCTGGCCCTGGCCCCCACCTCCTCTCCATCTCCAGGCCTGGCCCTGGCCCTGGCCCCCACCTCCCCTCCATCTCCAGGCCTGGTCCTGGCCCTGGCCCCCACCTGCTCCCCATCTCCAGGCCTGGCCCTGGCCCTGGCCCCCACCTGCTCCCCATCTCCAGGCCTGGCCCTGACCCTGGCCCCCACCTCCTCTCCATCTCCAGGCCTGGCCCTGGCCCTGGCCCCAACTTCCCCTCCATCTCCAGGCCTGGTCAAGGTCCCTGCTCTGGGCCACCTGTCCATCCACGGCAGCCCCAGCTTCCAGCACTTGGCAGAGAGAGGCCTGAATGCAGCAATGCCCAGGGGAGAAGGGAGAGGGCATGCCCAGTTAGCCCCACAAACAAGCCCGAGACAGGAGAGAAAATTGAGTTCTGAGGACAGCCTGCCAAAGACACCAACCCAGGCAGGGCCGGAACACAGTCTCTGCCACCATCAGACTTCACAGCAAAGCTGTCCAAGACAGAACACTAACACCAGCACCACTACAAGTGTGAGTGGAGGTCGGGAGACTGGGGCAAGGCCTCTGAGCCAGCTCTGTGTTCTCTCCTATCTGGTGCTGGGTGCTGCCACACCCAAGTCAAGGCAGTTGCCAGGAGTCTGTGGCGGAGCGTGAGCACAGGCTTGCACATGCGAGTGCACACACCTGAGCACAGGAAGAAGTCAATGTGAGCTTCAGGCCTGGCTCACTGGCCCTCTGGGAGATGGTTGCGTGGCAGGTCTCTCAGGTGCGTGATCTTGACAGGCTCAGAGGTGATTAAGGGCTTTAGGGGGCCCCTCACACGTGTCTGAGTGACAGCATGGATGACAGATTGGTGGCTCTGCTGGAAGGGACACACACACACACACACACTCACACACACACACACACACACAGTAGGAGGCTCAGCTTGTGGCTGAGACCTGGATGGCTCGGGCTGTAAATTGCTTCGGGTCAGACTAGGAAACAGAGCTCATGGGTTCCGACTAGAGGAAACAGTCCTGCGGCCTCACCAGTGTGTGGTGGCCTTCAAGTGACATCTCTGGCTGGTGGGTCTGTAATAAGCCCCTAAACTGCTTGCTGTGCCTCAGTTTCTCTCCCTTGGGCCTACCTAGGAGCCTCAGCCATCATCCTGGCTGCAGGATCAGAACCCGGGCCCAATCTGGAAACATACATATTGTCCATGATACTCGGGAAAAGAGAGTCAGACCAAATTCAGAGACTCCAAGATGGGAAACTGAGAGCTGGAGTTTTCACTAGTATTGCAGTGGGCCAGTTAAGTGCCTAGGGCCATTATATGGGGAGGTAAACTGAGGCTCTGATGCCAGATCTGCCGGCTGGCTGGTGGGTATGAGGTTCTTCCACAGATGGGTACCTTTGGAAAGGTCATGGCCTCGGGGTCAGTGCACTGGCCGGAACAGGTGGTGCCTTGTGTTCCAGCTCTCTCCGATGGGGGCACCCCCAGTGTTCCCGGGATGAGGGCTAACTGATCGACTTGCAAATGTCCGGGGGAGAGGGTGGGGAAAACCAACAGCGCCCAGAGTTGACATTTGCATTTCAAACACTTATATCAGCAAAACAAATAACAGTAATTATACCATTTGCATATTTGTGCCGTGATTGTTTAGCGTGGGGGGAGGAGGGGCGCTTGCTGATGCCAGCAGCCCAGCCTCTTGCACAGCTGTTCCGCCCGCCACTGCCTGCCTGCCACCCCCTGTCCCCAAGACCACACCTCGGGTTCCCTGCAGGGAGGGGTCGTGACCCACCAATACCTGACCCCGTGACCCCAGGCGGCACACTGGCTCCTCACCCTACCCCCCCACCCTGTGCTCACACCCCCACTCAGAGTGCCCCACATCAGGACCACCAGCCCGGGAGACTCAGACCTGGCTGTCTCCAGCTGACCGCCCTCCTCCATGGCCCAGCTTGGTCGGGAGGGCGTCTCCACCACCACCCTGATGAGAACAAGCAGCTCTAACTCCAGGCCACCCAGGACCTTGAGCCTTCCCTGGATGGGGCTGCCAGCCCTCCCGTGTGGCACAGGCAGCCTAGGCCAGTAAAGGATGACCCACTCAAGCCCTTGCCTTCCACTGAGAGCTGGACATGCAGATCAGGGCACTGGGCATTGCACAGAGCTCGGAGGGGAGAGCCGGTGTGGTCCCCAACTGGGAAGGGGAAGAAGGGCAGAGGGACTGATCTCCCCACCTGACTCCAACCCCAAGTTAAGCTCAGGAAAATCCCAAACGCTTCCCCAGGGCTGTGCAGGCAGGTCTTTGCGGTCACCCTGGAAGAGTAGGAGCCCAGCTCTAGGAACCCACCTCTGTGACCGTGTTTCTGCCTCACACGGGTCTCCATCTCCCACCTGCCTTACCCTAGGTGCAGAGCGCACAGGGACATGGGAGGAGCCAGCTGGCCACTCCTGCCCCCTCGCCAGGGGTCAGGCTATCATAACTCAAGTTTCAAGGCCAGCAAATGACGGAGGGGTCCCCTTGTAACAAGGTGTTGGTTACAAGTACACACATTTGAGAGTTCAGCTTCTCCCAGGAGCCGTCGGGCCACAGGGCCGAAGTGCCAGAGCCTCGTGTGGGATCCCAGTACAGCACAAACATCCTGTGGCCACAAAGGAGGGGAGCTGAGGAGACTGGGGACAAACGCAGCAGGATTTAGCTGAACTGAGGAGCTGCCTCAAGGTGGACAGGGACAGCATAGTGACCAGCAGGAAATCGGGGCAAGGCCAGGCCTAGTGAGAATAAGACAGCTGGACGCGGTTAACTCCCAGGCCAGCTTGACACGGAATCTGAGCATGAGTGTGTGTGTGTGTGTGTGTGTGTGTGTGTGTGTGTGTGTGTGTGTCACTGTGTCCATGGTCTGTGCCTGTCTGCTATGTGACTGTGTGCACACAGAGGCTCTGACTACATGTAGAAGGGTGTGATGTGTAGGTGTACACATACACACATATGTATTCAATCCCCGTCTATGTGTCTGTGTACAACCACATGTACTCAGAGGTCTGGTTGCATGCATGTGTGTCTATGTGTGCCACGTGTGTGTGTACCACCTGGCCACTCCCTAGAGATGGACACACTCTCCTGAACAAAGATCTTAGCAAAGACCACAACTGTAGATGCCACCCTGTTAGAGGGGGCGCCCCAGACCATGCAGCTCTCACTGACCGTGACTGTCATTGTGGAGTGTCCTATGGAACCATCCACCATGCCTTCTGTGGTCTCCACCTTCAGATGCAGAAACTGAGGATCAGAGAAGTCAGGTCACTTGACTAAGGCCACACAGCAGAGCTGGGGTTTGCCGTGAGCCTGCCTGGTCCCTGTCTGCTTACAGGGCACGCACAGCAGCCAGCACACCTGCTCCTCGTGACATCTCTTAAAGGCGAAGCGGTGTCATCAGTCCCTTGATTGGGTGTGCATGCATGTATGTAACAAGTGTGTGCAGGTTTACACTACTTGTAGAGAGGTCTCCATGTATATGTACACACGTGTGCACGTGTGTGCGGAGGTCGGAGGTCAACCTCGCATGCAGTTTCTCAGGTGCCATCCACATTGTTTTTTGAGATAGTGTCTCTCGTTGACCTGAAACTTCACCAAGTGGGATAGGCTAGCTGGTGAGGGAGTCCCAGAGATCCTCCTGCCTCTGCCTCCCCACCGCTGGGATTACAAGCGTGCACCGCAGTGTCCAGCTTTTTATGTCAGTGCTGGGGATTGAACTCAGATCCTCACATTTGTGTAACAAGCGCTTTACCCCCACAGCCATCTCCCCAGCCCCTGTTTTGTTTTTGAAACAGGATCTTACTCTGTTGCCCAGGCTGGCCTCATATTCCCCATCCTCCTATTTCTGCTTCTCAAGAGCTGGGATGATGGGTGTGTAGCACCGAGTCCATTTCACAGAGAAGAAACTGAGTCAGAGCCGGGGTTACACAGCCTATGGTTGAGCTGGACTGAATGCTCTGCTTTCAACTTCAGCTCAGGCAGAGACGGCGGCCAGAACAGTCGCTGTGGTAATCATGGCTGCACAGTCCCCATGCCGTCTGCGCAGCCCGCCACCTCCTTCCTTCCTTCAATCTCTCCCTGCTCAGCACAGGCGCCCAAATCCAGACCCCAGAGACTCTCAGGTGCAAATGAGGCCCCATCCGCTGGTAAACTTCCAGCTGCAATTAACCCCTCACCCCACACCCACGGGCCCACAAATTCCAAATGGAGTAAACAGTTAAATGTGAAATATTAAGCCATAAAGAAAAAAAGCTGGGTGGAAACACAATCCAATCCTCATGAGGTCTCAAGAGAGAAGCCGGCTTTCCAAGCTCAGGAGGAGTGGAGAAAAGTGTAAAGGAAGAGAGAAGCAAATTTGGCCAAATAAAAACCAGGAAAAGGCACATAAAAAAGAAAACAACAAAAAATGAAAATCTCTGTGGTACAGAGAGGAAATGTCTGTGATATATTTGGCAGAGATGGAACAACACCCACTCATACCAGCATTGAAGCCCCAACAATGTGTGGACATGAGCAAAGAATCAGACTCAGAGAGTCTGTTCACACATACATGGGTCTGTTCAACCTTGTGCCTCAGGGAGATACATTTTGTAAGGGTGTGTGTGTGTGTGTGTGTGTGTGTGTGTGTGTGTGTGTGTGTGTGTGCAGTGCCTAAAGAGGCCAGAAGAGGGCATCAGATCCCCTGGAGCTGAAGTCATAAGTATTGTGTGAGCTACCCCATGTGGGTTCTGGGATCTGAACTCAGGTTCTTCTCAAGAACAGCAATTGCTCTTAGTCACTGAGCCATCTCTCCAGTCCCAGAAATGCATATTTTAATGAAATAAGATGAAATTCAACTTGTGCTCACCAAATAAGGATTGATCTAAATACCAAACAAACAAACAAACAAACAAACTAAGCTAAAGCTAAAACTCAGTGCCCAGCAAAGCTCATTAGACTGTGGTAGACTTGGCCAAAATCATTTCAGAGTACAAATTAGAAGCTCTTTTGAGTGTCCCTTGCTTCAGTCGGGAGACTGAGGCAGAAGGATCATGAGTTCCAGGCCAGCAAAACTGCGTAATGAGGTCCTGGCTCCAAAGAACAAAGGAAGCCATGACTGGCTCAGAGCAGAGAGCACACCTCACGGTGAAGCTGCTCTGAAACCAAGAACATGGCAGGGACATTTCTATTTGACACCGTCCTAGTGACTTCAGCCACTGCAACAAGGCAAGAAAAAGAAATGGAAAGTCTAAGGCTCAGAAAGGAAGAAATAAAACTCTAGACATTCCTCAAGGATATGACTATGTATATAGAAGCCAAAAGTGTGTGTGCATTACAATATTAATAGTAGGTGTTTGGTCAAGTGGTAGATGTAAAAATTCACATACAATTGTATATTAGGTGTCTATGCATTTACAGCAAAAAGCAGGTTAAAATTGACTGAATAAAAAATCTTGGTCTGGAGGGTTGGCTCAATGGCTAAGACAGCTTGCTACTCTTGCAGAGAACCTGAGACTGATTTCCAGCACCCAAGCAGCTCACAACCATCTACAACTCCAGCCACAGAACTGACATCCTCTGCTGGACTCCAACACACACACACACACACACACACACACACACACACACATAACGAATATATCTTTATTTTTTTGATTGACCTTCTCCAGATAGATCTACAGGTTCAATCAGATTCCAGTCAAAAATCCAAGCAGATTCTTTTCTCTTTGTAGAGCTTGTCCAGCGAGTTCGAAGATTTGTGTGCAAGAGGCATGGCTGAGAGAACAAGGTTCGGTGGGGTCTGTATGGATAGCTGGCCATGGAGCTATGGCAACTGACATCACATGAGGTTAACACAAGTTTAAATTAGCATTCCCACATGCCTGCAGAGCAGATGGACCACCTAGAGATGCATCTGTGATCTACCTTGGAGGAGGTATAACAACCAACAGGGAAAGGTGACAGCCCTCTGTCAATCGGGTGTCTAAACGCAAACACTGTGAACCTGAGTCAACCCTTCCCATCCCATCCAACCAGTCCAGCCTGAGCCGAGACTCACACGGCCCATCGTGTTGGTGATTGTCATGTGCTGTTTGAGCTCACTGAGAAACTGTCTCTGACACTGGGGTTCATCCACCCCTTTTCAAATCCATCTGTTTGTCTCAAAGTGTCCCCCACAGTCTGAGGATGAACTGTCCCCTTAACTCTGTGACTGGGAGGGAAGGCAATGACTAAATGGCCCCAGAAGAAGAACATTGTGTCCTTGAAAACAGCTGGAAGGTGAACTATTTCCAGAGTTCGTCCCATGATGGGAAAGCGCCTGAGGTGGGAAAGAGCCCTGAAGTCCAGCCATGGAGAGAAAGCTCAGTCACGGCTCCAGCTGACTGCCTCAACTTCCCCAGCTGGTTTCTGCTGGGTGTTCACAAACCCTTGGTTTGATGACGATGATGATGATGATGATGTGTGTGTTCCTGTGCATGTGTATCTCTCTCTGTCTCTCGTCTCTGTGTATGCCTGTCTCTGTCTCTCTGTGTGTCTCTGTTTCTCTGTGTGTGTCTCTGTGTCGATCTCTCTGTCTCAGTTTTTCTCTCTCTCCATCCACTCATCATCTACTTATTCTCTTACTTCAGTTCGTTGTATGCTTAATAAAGTCGGTCATTCAAAACTGAAAGTATGGCTGTGTGAGCCGAGTCCCTGAACCATACAAAATGTGTGGAAAGAGAACTGCGCATCATATGATATACTAATATATTTTATACATAATGTTATCATGTTTGAAAATACACTAATAATGTGGTGACAGGGGAGAATTCCTGCCCACCCACACAATTATAAACTAATAAATATCACTGCTAAAAAATGAGGAATTTCTGCTCTTAAAAATACACCATATGCTGAGCATGATGGAGCAGGCCTGCAAGCCTAGAAATGGGAGGCTGATAGAGGAGAACCACAGCTTCAGGGGTTGCCTGAGCTACAGAGTGAGCACAGGGGTAACCTGGGCCACTTAGTGAGATTCTGTCTCAAAATAAAAAAAGTGAGATGTGCTCAGTGGTAGAGCACCTGCCTAGAATCCCCCAGTGAGGGGCTGGGGTGTGGCTCAGTGGTAGAGCACTTGCCTAGAATCCCCCAGTGAGGGGCTGGGGTGTGGCTCAGTGGTAGAGGCCCTGCCTAGAATCCCCCAGTGAGGGGCTGGGGTGTGGCTCAGTGGTAGAGATCCTGTCTAGAATCCCCAATGAGGGGCTGGGGTGTGGCTCAGTGGTAGAGGCACCTGCCTAGAATCCCCCAGTGAGGGGCTGGGGTGTGGCTCAGTGGTAGAGCCCTGCCTAGAATCCCCCAGTGAGGGGCTGGGGTGTGGCTCAGTGGTAGAGATCCTGTCTAGAATCCCCAATGAGGGCTGGGGTGTGGCTCAGGGACATAGCACTTCTTTAGCATGCACAAGGCTCCAGGTTTAATCATCAGTGCATAAATAATAAGTAAATAATTCCTATGCTAAGCATGGCGGCACAGGCCTATATTCCCAGACTTGGGAAACTTAGAAGGATCATGCTCTCACAGCCAGCTTGGGTTACCAAATCCTCCAAAATGAAAAGTAAAAACCAACCAACCAACAAACAAACAAAACATAGGCCACACACAGGATTTTAGGAGGTTGCTGTCCCTGCCCTGTGTCATCTGAAGCAAATATCCTTCTTTCAGAATCCAGAAAGAAATCTGGCAAATTGATTAGCAAAACTCAGAAAGCTCGGCTATAAAATGAACAGATATTTGTAAAAAGGCCTTCATTTCACAGATGAGGAAATACAAGGGGTCATAAGCCCCACCCCTGATGCTCAGTTCCAGGGTGCACCAGGGAGATTAGGAAGAAATTTTGGTCAAGCACCATGACACGCCCACCGGCTGGCAAGCTTCCACCAGCTTGTGTCTGCCAGTGGGAGGAAACGACGCCTAAGGCGCACGGGCAGCCACACTGGGATGCTGAGGTCCACCGCGTGGGAAGCAGTCGGGCACGAAGCTGCATGTATCTGAGTCCATGATTTCTCTCCAGCGTGTAAGTCTTTGAAACACTTTAAATGTGTGACATATATCTTATAGAAGGAATGCTTGCTATCAAACTGCACAGCCCCGTTCGCTCTTCCAGGAGATTCTTCTCCGGCAATTAAGACTAACGACTACTAGTCATGGCAGAAGACAATCGTTGCAGGGAATCCTGACCCCAAGTATAAACTCAGGGAGAAAAAAAATTCACGCCATGATTTCCAGTGCATGCAATTTGGGAAACAACCATGCAGAGTTA
The DNA here is from genome assembly GCF_004664715.2 of Peromyscus leucopus. NCBI lineage: Eukaryota > Metazoa > Chordata > Mammalia > Rodentia > Cricetidae > Peromyscus > Peromyscus leucopus. The sequence goes on from NC_051082.1 coordinate 40,652,990, forward strand.
TCTAACCCTCTTGACAGGCTCCAGGCCAGTGAGAGACTACCTCAAGACACTGGGTGAGGGGTGGATCTGAAGTGTCAACCTTTGGCTCTTCACAACATATGCACACACACGAACCCAGAAACATACACAGGAACACACACACACACACACACACACACACACACACACACACACCAAGCAAAATATATTAATATAAGGTTTTTGGTTTTTTTTTTTTTTTTTTTTTTTTTTTTTTTTTTTTTTTTTTTTCTTTGCTTTCTTTCTATATAGTTTCGAACTCACAGAGATCCGTTTGCTGAGTGCTGGATTAGCTGCAAACGCCTGGCTTTTATGGATGCTAGTAGGCTATAGAACTTGCTCTGTAGACCAGGCTAGCCTCAAACTCACAGAGATCCACCTACCTCTGCCTCCTGAGTGCTGGTATTAAAGATGTGCCCCATGCCGGGTTTATATTCACATAACTTTAAACGCTAGGCTAAAGAAAAGCACCTGCACTAATTGGTACTGTTTTATCCTTTTGAGACAAGGTCTGACTCTGTAACCCAGACTGGCCTGAAACTCTCTGATCCTCCTGCCTCAGCCTTCCAAGTGTTGGGATTATGATTCTTCCAGGCTTGTGCTTACCAGTGTTCTGTGACCTGAGAAGGCCCAAGTGCTCTGTGAGTTACTGGAAGCTTACTGTGCGGCAGTAATGCTGGGGGCCCCTCACCCCACCTCCTCGCTCTCTCCCAGTCCCAACATCAGCTCCTCACCCACCAGGAAGCTGATAGTGCTAATTTGCTCCTGGAAGCTTGAGGCGGATTCTCCCTCTCAGGACGCTGCTGCAGGAGAAGCAGCTCTCTGCAGAGGGGAGGCAGGAGGATTGAGAAGACATTAACCTGACGAATTGTGCGTGCAAGCTGTACATTTGAGAAGTGCTTATTAGAGAGACAAGAAAATGAGGCTGGAGTTTTGCTTGTTTGCCTGAGACGAAGCTAAGTTTCCCTTGGTCTCTAATGGGCTAAAAAAAATTTGGGGGTGAGATGTTCAAATGTAGGCGTAGAATAAAAGACACATCTAGACACAGGTGACGTATCAGGAGATGGCAACAGTTGTATTGGCCCCATCTAAATGTGCTCATCAGGAACAGGAAGGGTCGTCACATGCTTTCTGTCCCCTCTTGCCATGCTTCCTGCTGACATGAGCTTTCCCTTCACGAACCTCTCCCAGGAAGGCACAATGTCAGCCCTGTCCAGGTAACCACCAGACCCCTGCCTCTTCTCACTTCTAAGAACCCCCCAAGCAGACTTTGATTCTCCCTTAAAGTATTATCGATCGAACCTCTCATTTATCAGCTCTCTCTCACCTCGAATCTACCAAACCTATCTTCTGTTTGTCATTTGAGATAGGAACTCACGATGTAGCCCAGGCTAGCCTGGAACTTGCGATCCTTTTGCCTCTGCCTCTTGAGTGCTGAGATGATGGACATGGGCCACCTTGAATGGCTACAGATCCTTAGAGTCAAATGGCAGGTGAGGAGTGAGCAGGAAAAGCGTCCCGGCCTGGGGTCAGCACCTGCCTCCTGCCTTCGAGCCCCGCCTCTCAGGATGCCCCCCTGTGGGCTGGAGGCATCTGGGAAGAAAGCCTTAGAGTTCTGCTCTGCATCCCTGCTCCCACCTGGTGGATACCTTTTCAAGTGACCGCAGGATGCTGAGAGATGGCCTGAACATGCTCATGGCAGAGGATACCGGTGACTGTAAGAAAGAGGGTTCCGGGAAGAATGAGGTCATGTCTGTGCCTCAACCAACACACAACACACACAACACACAGTAGGCTCTTTAAAAAAAATCACATACCCAGGAAGACATGAGCTCTGTTTTGTAACCCCAGGGTTGGGGTACGGGGTAGACCCAACAAGATGTGCAGACTGACGGAACTAGGAAATGCTCAGTTGGTAAAGCACTTGCTCTGATCACGAGGACCTAGGTTTAGTCCCCAGAACCCACATAAAATTTAGGGGTGGTGGCTCAAGCTTGTAATCCCAGCACTAGAGGGAGGTGAGCCAGGAGATTTGTGAGTTTGAGGCCAGCCTGGGCCACAAAGTGAGACCCTGTCTCAAAGAAGATAAACAGTATAGCATTTTCCAAATAGATGATTGTGAAACCTGAGTTGGTCCATCCAGAACTAGCTGGGTTTTTTAAAGGTCACATCTGGGAGAAGCAGTGTGCCTTTGCCTCTTGCACAATTGGCCAGGAGACTACATTTTGCCCCATGCTTCCAAGCACATTCACCCTCCGGGAATCTGAGAATAGAGAGTGCAGCCCAGGAAGACAAGGTCCCTCTCTGGCTTGGAAACAACAGCAGTGGAGGCAGGATGCAGCACTCAGGGCAGCTGGGGGTACCAGTGGAGGCAGGATGCAGCACTCAGGGCAGCTGGGGGTACCAGTGGAGGCAGGATGCAGGACTCAGGGCAGCTGGGGGTACCAGTGGAGGAGGATGCAGCACTCAGGGAGTGGCAGGATCAGCTGGGCAGTGGAGGCAGGATGCAGCACTCAGGGCAGCTGGGGGTACCAGTGGAGGCAGGATGAGCTCAGGCAGCTGGGGGTACCAGTGGAGGCAGCGCTCAGGGCAGCTTTGGTACCAGGTGGGATGCTGACATCACCAGGCTACCTGGCACACGGCTCTGGAGCTAAACCTGGGACCTCTCATGGCCCCCACTGTGCTCTTTTCCCAGGGCTGTGTCCGGAGCTATCACACCCAGCAATAGCGACCAGGCCAGCTACAGGCCGGTGCCTTTCTACAGCCAGAGCAGAGAAGCTGCTTTATCCATGCCCAACAGGGGGCGCCCAGGGGTCCCAGTGCTGCTACTGTGGATGTCCTGATGTAGTCCTGAGAGCCTGATGGCGCGCCTCCTTGCAGTCAGTTGAGCCAGATCAAAGAGAGACTAAGAAACTCCAGTGCCGGCTGGGATGCAGCTCAGCGGTAGAGCTTGGCTGGCACATAGGAAGCATGGAGTTCCATTCCCAACACCGCATAAACCCAGCGTGGTGGCACACACCATCATCCCAGCACTCGGAAGGTGGACGCAGGAGGATCACAAGGTTAAGGTCATCCTCAGCTAACTAGTGAGTCTGAAGCCAGCCTGGGCTACACAAGACCCTGTCTTAAAGGCAGGCAGGCTGGGGAGGGCAGCTGGGGAGATGGATGGCTCAGCAGGTAAAAGCGCTTGCCACCAAGCTGACAACCTGAGTTCAGTCCCTGGAACCAAGGTGATGGAACGTGAGAACTGAGAACCGATTCCAGCCAGTTGTCCTCTGACCTCCACAGGACACACACACACGGACACACACACACACACACACACACACACACACAAACACAACACCACACACACACGGACACACACGGACACACACACACGGACACACGGACACGGACACACAAAAAAAAAACACACACACGGAACACGGACACACACACACACACACGGACACACACACACACACACACACACGGACACACACACACACACACACACACACATGGACACACACACACCACGTAATAAAAGGAAGCTCAGGCACAGCTCCCATGCCCCCACAGGAACAACGCTCAGTGAGCTGCACAGTCACGGGCCCTTGAAGGCTGTCACTCTGAGTTTGGCAAGAGCCGCTGGTTAACCAGACCAGGTGACCGTGACATCTCTGCTTCTGAGGCTAACGTCCACCTCCTCACTCCTGAAGGGACTTGGCATCTGGAGAGAAGGGCGTCCCTCACTCCTCCTATCTCTGAGGACTGTGTGGGGAAGCATCCAGGACTTGTTCCTAGTATCACTGGCTCGTGCCTACTGGTAACAAGTGGCCAAAGCATTATTTTTCTAGAAGGTGGAAGAGAAGCCAGGAATCCCCTCCTCAGCCTCACCCCACACCTCCCTCCGGCTGTCCTCCTCCCGCCTTTGTGACGTCACTGCTGTTGCCATGGGAACCCTGCCAGCCTGAGCTGGATGACTTCACAGGAGGGTGGGGAGGGCCTGAGCCTTGGGTCTCAAGGCAGAGATCTCCACAACCAGCTAAATAGCAAAAGGAAACAGGGAGCCGCTAGGTAGCTGGGTTTTAAGGCAAGGGCTCCACCCACTCTACCCATGACTGGAACAAGAGGTGAGGTGGGGTCCCTTCCTCTCTCTCCACGGAGGTGGGAGGGGAAGCGTGAGAGACCTGTGTCCTTTACCTTCCCAGAAAGTGGGATTGAGACCCTCCCCCCCCCCATGCTGCTGATCTATCACCAAGGACAGTACTAAATCCTGGCCGAATGGGCCTGTGACTCATCCTGTAGGAATCACAGATGGGGGGCTTCCAGAAGGTTCTCCTGAACCCAGAGCCTCTGCCTGAGAACCCCAGCTGGCCCTGCCCGCCCACTGTGGGGAGCCCATCCCTTGTGACTCCCCCAGCACCAACAGAGATCTCCCGACACCTGCTCTGTGTCTCACCAGGACACACTGCTGGGGTTGCCATGGGGACGAGCAGGAGGGGCAAGCGCGGGTACACACAGCTGCGTGTGAGCCCACGGAAGCGGGGATCACACGTCCGTGGACACTTGACTCTGCATGTTCACACAGGACAGCAGCCCCTCGGGGTGACCCTGTAACTACAGGTATCTACCGAAATGTGGGCTCTGTTAGCACGCACATGTGCACACACAGCTGTGCGTGTCCTCATGGACGACGTGCTCCCTGGCACACGCAGGCAAGCTGTGCACACAGCACACAGCACTGGGACTGTGCCCGCCTTCGTCACCCAACACTAATGTACCTGCCCAGATGGAGGACGCAGGCCTCCCTGGAGCCCCTTCAGGACACCTCACAAATGTCCCTTCTACCTGGTTGGGGTCTCCTGGGTTCTGAAGAAAACCCTCCAGCCATAACCACCTCCATGGCTGGATTGTCTCTGTCCCAGAACCCCCTGGAACCTCACAAGTCACACCTGCTCCAAGCCAGACCCGCAGAGGGAGTCTGCTTCTAGACCATTTCCTGGGTGATCCACATCCCCCCAAGAAGGGCCCACGATGACCCCCTGAGTTTGTCTACATTCCCAGTACTTAGATGACAGGCACGCGCTACCATGCTGGGTTAATGGGGTGCCAGGCAAGCACTCTACCAACTGAGCTCTACCCATTACACAGACGACAAGACTAAGGTTCCGAGGAACAGTCCAGGCCTCGTGGTGCGGACTAGGGGGGCCACACAGGCCCTTACAGGCGCTTTTGCTCTACCCTGCAGAGCGGAAGGAAGAAGCCTGGAGCTTCTCCGACCCCCACCTGGGCTTCTGCTTTCATTCGGCAGCTTTGGCACTCAGGAAGCCAGCCTTTCTAGTTTCTAATTAAGGAAACAAGCCCAGAGAAGGAAGGTAACTCGTCCAAGGTCACAGAGCCCTGGGAAAGTCTTACAGGAGCTGGTGGGGGTTGAGAGGCAGGAGTTGGGGGGGGGCTCTAGAGGGCTCCACGCCTCAGAAAACTTCCTTGGCCCCCCAGCTTCTAGGCAGAGGCAGCTGCCGCGGGGGCGGGCGGCGGGCGGGCGGGCGGGCAGGTCACCCGCCCAGAGCTTCCTGCTCCTGCCTTTGCATCTGATACATTCAATGAAGACCAGAAGCCGCCTAATGCAATTTAGAGCCCTGTGGCCGCGGCCGACTCTAATGATTAGCTCTGATTTTTCTTGGCTGTCTCTTTGAGGCTCCATGCAAATGAGCCTCCTCCTCCCAGCCCAGCCCCTCCTCCTGGCCCCTAGGATGGACAATGAATGAACATCTCAGACTAAGGGAAACCTGGCAGGCCAACCTGTGCCTGTAGCCCTCGCTGCCAGCCACCATGCCGGGAGCCCCGAGAGCCTAGCCTACTTGGAAGTGCTGATACTATTCGGATCCTGGGATCCCTACATCAAGAGGCAGGAGGGAGCCTAGAGTGCAACATCCTTGAGAAGCTGCAGCTAAGGGGCAGCTCACAACCAGTTTCCACTTCTGGGAGTGGGAAAGGGCAGGTGGCTCAGCTGGTAGTGGCTTGCCCAGCATGCACGAAGCCCTGGGTTCCATCCCCAGCACTCCATAACCCTATTGTAGTCATGCCTGGCATCTAGAACTCAGAAGGGAGAGAAAGGAAGATAAGGAGTTCAAGACTATCCTCCGGTACTTAAGGAGTTCAGGGCTAGCCTGGGCTACATGAGACTGTTTCAAAAAAAAAAAAAAAAAAAAAAAAAAAAAAAAAAAAAAAAAAAAAACAAACAAAAAGAGCAAAGGTGTTGACACACACAGGCATAGGTAGAAGTGGGGAAACTGAGGCCAAGAACTGACTTGTCTGAGGTCAAGACTCAGGAGTGCCTAGCCTGGGGTCAATCAGGTCACACACAGTGCTCTAGAAACACATCAGCCACCCGACCCCATTCCGCGCGACACGACGGGCCTGCCAGGGGCCTGGCGGACAGACACCACTGGTGGAGAATGCAGAATCGGCCTTTAAATACCTCAGCGATTTCATGCCCTGCCGTCTCCCATTCCCGAGCCGCCCGAGGCGCCGGGCCGAGAGGCTGGGACCTAATGAGCTGTGAAGGTCTATTTTTCAAAGTTAAACATCTCCAGGCTCCCTGGCCCAGCCTTTAGACACAGCCTAGCAACACCCCTGTGTGGAGCCAAGACAGGCTCTTCGGGAGGCTGTCCTCTGTGAGATTCCCGCCATGCCTGCATCTATCACCACCCACAGATGCTGCCGGAAGTGCGGTGCCAGTAGCTGACTTGTGGGACACAGAGACGGGACGGACAAGGCTGGAGATGCAAAGGCACATCCCGGGAGCGGTGACTCCCGGTCTTCAGGGACATGGGTTCTAACCTCATGCTACATAAATGTGTGTCGCGGTGTCCCCTAATGTGAAGGACCAAAAGACTCCAATTCTGAACTCTCACGGTCTACCCCGAGTCAGGTACACAGTAGGTGCTCAGCCAAGGCTTCGGGCCAGTTAGTGGCCTCAACGCGTGGCGCTGTCAGACCTGGGCTGTGAGGGCACAGACTGAGCTCTTGCCTTCAGGGATCAGTCAGTCCATTGGAGTCCTGGCCGGGTTAGGTTCCACATCTCAGGAGGCTATGCTGGAAGGAAGCTAGAACTGGGTTCAAGTCTTACCACAGTGACCGTGTGAACCTCATAAGCTTGGTCAAGCCACTCCTCTGGGATTCAGGGTCTCTGCCATATGCTATTTGGTAGCATGAGCTACTCTCTCCATTTGAAGGGATTCTACACTTTCAAACTTCTAACCATGGTGGCACTGTTTTTCAGACCCTGCAGGGGTATAGACATCTACCATATAACAACTCATCCCTATCACATACCATCATCTAGCCAGTTGTCTCCATTCTGTACCAGTCCCATCATCCAGCCATCCATTATCATGGTGGATACACCTATGGTCCATGCTTGCTATCCGTCATCTGTTTACCCACTCACCTACCCAGGCATCCACCTACCTACCCACTCATCCAACCATACATCCACCTATCCATCCATTCATTCAACCGTCTATCACCCACCCACTCATCTACCCACTCGACCATCCATCCACCCACTCAACCATACATCCACCCACTCAACCATCCATTCATTGAACCATCTGTCCATTCATTCAACCATCCATCCACCGACTCAACCATCCTTCCATCCATTCAACTATCCTTCCATCCATTCAACCATCTGTCCACTCATTCAGCCATCTACCACCCACCCACTCACTCAACCTTCCATCCACCTATCCAAACATCCATGTTTGCTATCAGTCATCTGTTCATCCACTCACCTACCCACGCATCCACTCACCCACCCATTCATCTACCCACCCATCTGTCATCCATTCAACCACTCAACCATCCATCCATTCATTCAACCACCTGTTTCCATCCTCCATCCACTGATCCTTCCACTGACCCACCACCCATCTATCCATCCTTTTATCCACTCATCCATCTACTTACCCATCAGTCCATCCACCCACCTGCTCATCCATTCATTCACCCATGCCTCCAACCACCAATTCATCCATCCTGACACCCACACAACCATTCATACAACCATAAATCTGTCAATAAAATGCAGCTGCCCACAGGTAAATGGAATATTCTCTCCACACAACCAACATTTAGAGAGCTCATATACTTCTGGAGATGGTTCCATTCAAGTCATGTACAACGCTGCAAAATGGCACGTGGATCAAAATCGGAGTGCTTGCCCCTGACAAGGAGGGAAAGGTGGGGACAGGAGACACTTGCATGGTGTCCGGGGGTGGGGGGCACATGTGCCATGATGGATATGTGGAGGTTACAAGACAACTTACAGGAGTTGATTCTCTCCTTCTGCTGTGTGGGTCCTGAGGATCAAACTCAGGTTGTCAGGTTTGGGAGCAAATGCCCTTCCCTGTTGACCCAAAAGTTTTGTATTTAAGGCAGCACCAAGGAGGTGGTATAGATCTCAAAATCTTTTCTTCAAAACCCAGTTTGCCTGGGTGTTATGGTACACATCTTTAATCTCAGCACTCAGGAGGCTGAGGCAGGGGAATTACAAGCTAGACAGAGGGCTCAGTGGATAAAGGGCTTTCTTGTACAAGCGCAAGGACCAGAGTTCAGATCCCCAGCACCCCCATAAAAGCTGGCCATGCTGGAACACATCTGTAACCCCACCACAGAAGGGGGTGGAGACAGAAGGATCCTGGAGGCTCATTGGCCATCTAATCCAGCTCAATCAGTGAGCTCTCCATTCAGCAAGAGACCCTGCCTCAAAAAATAAGATGGGGAGTGACTGAGGACACCTCCCCATTGACCTCAGGTTTCCACACATGCCTGGGAACACAAAGACAGACAGACAGACACAGACAGACAGACAGACACACACACACACACACACACACACACACACACACACCAGCTACAAAACTAGTCAAAACTCTCAACGGTGATCATTCCAGCATCCTAGAAACTAACCAAAGAGATTTATTTGGGGGAAAGCACTGACCGTGGATAACAAAGGTGTCTGTGCTGCTCTTTCCTAGAACTGCCTCTCTCCCCACCCAATCAGCTGGTGTAGCATTTAAACAGGGTTGCACTGAGCAGGCCATGAGGACCAGAAGCTTCTCTGCCAGGGGTTGATGTGACTCTGAGCAAAAGGCACATGACCCCGCTGGCCAGGAAAGTGCAGGAGCCTCGATGGTGGTGGATGGAAAGCCAGCAAGGCTGCTAGCTGGAACTGAAACCATGACAGGGGCAGGGACAAATCAGGGACTACGCATGAGCAGTCACACAGAGACCCGATCTCGCCACACAGCTGGTGGATGGACACCGATGTGGGGAAGCAGAGGCCCAGATAGCTTAAGCTCTTGGCCCACTGAGAGCATGCAGGTGCCACAGAAGGGTCTGGCAGGAAGCAAGGGCCAAGAGACACACAAAAGCTGACTGATCTTTGATGTGCTCCCTAACGCACCCATGAGTCTGCCCACTGGGCACGGAGACCGACAGGCCCCAAGCAGGCTACACAACCTCCAACTGATCACAAAGCTGGGCATACATAGAGCGGCCCCTAGAAAGTGATAGAATGGAGGAGAAGGGGAGGAGGAGGAAGGGGTGAGAAGAGGAAGGAGGAGAGGGAAGAAGGCAGAGGAAGGAGAGGAGGTGAAAGAGGGTGAGGAAGAGAAGGAATCGGGGAGAAGAGGACAGGGAGGATGAGCAGGAAAAATAAGAGAACATTAGGGGAGGAGATGAGGAAAATAAAGGGGAAGAGAGAAAGGAGAGAAGAGAAAGAGAGGAAGGAGAAAATAAGAGGAAGGGAAGAGAAAAAGACAAACAATAGGAGGAATTAGAACTGAAGAAGTAAGGGGGAGAACAAGTCTATTCCACAGCTTTAGTCCAATTAAGTTACTAAACAAACAATAAAAACAGCAGCATAAAATGCCAGCGCTAACAACTCCCCAAGGAAAAACTCAGCCTCTAGATCCACTCTGAGACAATTGTCCATTCTCTATACAAAATTATACAACAGACAAAATCAGAAAGAATGGCTCCTACTGGGAAAAAGGAAGCAGCTCATAAACACCATCCTGGAAGGTCCTCGGATGTCTGGTATGGCAGAAAAATACTCTAAGGCAGTTACATATTATAAATTGGCTCAAAGAAACAAAACCGTGTTTAAAGAGTTAAATGAAAGTATAATAATAAGTGAAAGTGTGCAACCTCTGAGCCAGTCAGAGTGCACACCTTTAACCCCAGAACTCAGGAGGCAGAGGCAGGCAGAGTTCAAGGCCAGCCTGGTCGACGTAGCAAACTCCAGGACAGCAAGGACCACACAGAGAGACCCTGTCTCAAAAATAACAACAAAAAAGTGCAATCTCAACAAAGACACAGAAATTACTTTAAGATTTTATTTTTAAGTGTGGTGTGTGTGTGTGTGTGTGTGTGTGTGTGTGTGTGTGTGTAGGTATGGGTCTGTACACATGTATGCAAGTGCCCACAGAGGCCAGTAGGGGTTGTTAGCTTCCTTAGAGCTGGGGTTGGAGTTGGGAGGCACCTGACATGAGGGCTGGCAACTGAACCCTGGTCCCCTGGAAGGGCAGCAAGAGCTCTTCTGCGGCTTGAGTCATCTCTCCAGCCTCGCAGGAATTATTATAAAGTGAGACACTTGGAGCCAGGCATAGTGGCTCCTTCAACACACCTTTAGTCCCAGCATGAGGGAGGCAGAGGCAGGTGGATCTCTGTGAGTTTGAGGCCTGCCGGGTCTACTTAGAGAGATCCAGCACAGCCAGGGCTACATAGAGCAGTCCTGTCATGAAATAGGAGGAGGGGGAAGTGATAAATTTGGAGTTGAAATTCCACTGGCCAAGAACCAACAGAAGTAAAATATTACCCAAAGGCATTTCCAAAACACAAAAGGAGGCAGCAAAGGAAACAAGAGGGGAAAAAGACTTGAGACACAGAAAATAACTGTGTAAATAGAAACTTCAAAAAATAAAATAACTACAAATGGGATAAACAGTCCAAATAAAAGGCAGAGACTATCAGAGTGAATTTAAAAGAACAAGAGCCAAATATAACATACACTGAATAAAAGGCATATTTTAGCATAAATGTATAAACATGTGGAAATTAAAGTGACAGAAAAATAATTGTATGAAGGTAACCAGGGCAGAGCTGTTGCTCGGTGGATGAGCATGTACCTAGGTTCCAATCCAGTGTATCACAAAACAAACAAATGCGGCTGAGGTGGAGAAGAATACAGATTGGACAACACCATCACTAGCTGACCGATGTTTCCAGAAGCCACTCTAGCCAGGGGACAGTACATTCTTTTCAAACACACAGGAATATGAAGAAACATTACAATCAGACGAAAGCACCAACACTTTCAATGAAGTGGACAGATGTGGACAGATGCCTAGACAGGCACAAGTTTTGACAAGCAACAGAAAACCTTCAGACTCAGGACCCAAAGAGACAACTGGTTTGAAATCTTCCCATGGAAAGAAGCCCAGACCCACACGGCTTTAGTAGTAAATTCTGGCTAACAACTAAAGAGACAAAATCAAAGAGAACTCACCAGAAAAGAAGATGAACTGGGTATGGCTGTGTACTCTGGTGATCTCAGCATTCGAAAGTCTGAAGTGGGGGGTTTATGGCTTGTCCTGGTCTACACATCAAGACCCTGTTCAAACTAAACAAAAGCTAAGGCTATAACTCAAGTGGTAGAATCTTTGCCCAAGGAACAATAGGGAGAGAGAGAGACAGAGACAGAGACAGACGATAGAGATGGAGACAGACAGAAACAGAGACAGAAAGGCATATTCATGAAACTGATGGGTTTTTCTTTTTTCCTGGCAGTGGAAGTAAAACATCCCCGTAGAACATAGATAAGCTTCTCTGTCTCCCAAACATTGATGCAAAATCCTCAACAAAATATTAGTGAGCCAAGCTAGTAACATAAAACAATAGATAAAAGGGAAAAACCACAGGGTCACCTTGGCAAATGTGGAAAAAGCAGTTGACAATACTATTATGGGAAAACTTGCAATCAGGTATCAATGTTAGGAAAATTTTAAACCCTAAAATAAAATAAAATCCCACATCTTACTTCATCCTGAACAGTAAAGACAAAAACACTTTTCTCCACGATCATGAAGCATCTGTGCTGTTCAACGTGACTCTAGAGATGCCAGCCAAAGCAATAAGGCAAGATAAAGAAATATGAAGCCGGGCAGTGGTGGTGCTCGCCTTTAATGCCAGCGCTTGGGAGGCAGAGGCAGGCAGATCTCTGTGAGTTCAAGGCCAGCCTGGTCTCCAAAGCGAGTTCCAGGAAAGGCGCAAAGCTACACAGAGAAACCCTGTCTCGAAAAACCAAAAAGAAAAAAAGAAACAAAGAAACATGAGACATGCAGTTCAAAAAGGAAGGTGCTAATCCCTCCATGTTTGCAGACCAATGATCCTGTATGAATCCACTAACATCTGCTAGAACGGATGATCAATGGTCACATTTAGCAAGGCTATGGAACAAAGAATCAATATGTAAAATTTGGGCTGGGGAGACAGCTCAGTCAGTAAAGTATTTGCCATGCAATCCCCAGAACTCAGATTTGAAAAACTCTTGATATAAGGCTGAAGACATGGCTCAGTGGTTAAGAGTGGCTGTTCTTGCAGAGGACCCAGGTTTGGTTCCCAGCACCCACACTGTGGCTCACAACTGCTTGTAGCTCTAGTTCCAATGGATCTGATGCCCTCTTCTGGACTCTGTGGGAACTGCATGCACATGGTGCACATACACACCTGCAGACCAAACACTCATACACATAAAAACTCAAATCTTTAACAATAAATAAATCTGGATGTGGCAGTGCTTGACTGTAATTCCAGCGCTGAGGAGGCAGAAACAGGTAAATAATTCTAGGACTCGATGGCCGGCCAGCAAAGCCTACTTAGTGAGTTCCAAACTAACACGACAGAGACCTTGTCTCTAAAAACAAGTTAGATCCTGAGGAATCACACTCAAGGGTGTCCTCTGCCCTCCACATACATGCAAACGTGCACACACACATACATTTTGTGCATATCTAACCAATATTTATCTATACTGGCAGTAAACACTGCAAAATTAAGAAATAATTCCATTTGCAATAGCTTATTCTAGAAAACAAAATATTTACCGTGAATTTCCCTAAAGACATTCAGTTAAGCTGGGCGTGGGTGTGCTCACCTGTAACCTCACCATGCAGAAAACAGAAACAGAAGAACCCTGAGTTTAAGGCTAGCCTGGGCTACATTATGAGACAGTGTCTGAAAAGTGTTCAATTCACAATAATTACATACAGAAAATGACAAAGTGCTTGGAGACATTAAAGACCCAAATAAAGAGAAGCAACGCTCTAAAATGTCATTAGCAATCCTAAATTGATCTATGAATTAAGCACAAGCCCCTCAAACTCCCAGTAGGCACTTTCGGAGACACTGACAGGTGGATCCTAACCTTGGCAAGGGGTGGGGAGAAACTAGGGAGAGTCAAAATGAGTTTGAAGAGAAAAACAATTTGAGTGGCCTCTAACTTTTCATTTCAAACCCTGCTGCAGAGCGCCAGTAGTGCAGAGCGTGTGGCCCAGCCATCAGAACAGACAAGGGATGGATGACAGGGCCGGCCAGATGGCTCAGTAGGTCAAGGCACTTGCTGTTAAGTCTGATGACCTGAGTCCAAACCTGGAATCCATGGAGGAAGGGGAGAGCCCACCCTGTGAGTCGTCCTCTGACCTCCACATTCACATCACAGCACACGAACACACACACACACACACACACACACACACACACACACACACACACTAATAATACATAAATATAACATCTTTTAAAAAAATAGACACCAGTGGAGTAGAAAAAAGAATCCAAAAATAAGCTCCTACATTTATAGCCTCAAGAAAATATAAAGCTGAGGAGAGTCTTTTTAAAACACACACACACACACACACACACACACACACACACACCGAAAAAAAATGAACTTCGGTCCTTCTACATCATAAGCAGACATTAACTTCAGATGGCCAATAAATCTGAGTAGCACAGCCCAAACTCTACAACTCCTGGGGGAAAAGGGAGGAAAATCTTTGTGACCTTGGACTAGGCAAAGAAAGCAAAACACCAGATTCGTGAAAGAAAAGAAAATGAATAAAATGGACACTGTGATAGGAAAATCCTGTGCACCAGAAAGATGCTATGAGGAGAGCAGGGGCTTGAACTGCAGCTCCATGGGAAGAGAACTTGCCCAGGACTCAGGAAGCCCTGGCTTCCTACCTCAGCCCAGAATAAACCCTGGTGTGCTGGCACATGCCTGTAATCCCAGCATTCAGGAGTGGAGGCAGGAGGATCAGAAGATCAAGGTCATCCTCAAGCTGTGTAGCAAGTTTGAGACCAACCTGAGGTACATGAGACCCGAGAGAGAGAGAGAGAGAGAGAGAGAGAGAGAGAGAGAGAGAGAGAGAGAGAATATCAAGATATGGCATTTATAAATCCGTTTCTTACAAAAGACTCATGTTGGAATACGTACAGAACTCTCTCACAGTAAATTTGAATAATTTTGAAAGCTAATAATGAGACAAACCCATTAAAATGGGCAAAGATTTGAATAGACATTTTATCAAAGAAGAAACGTGGGTGCCTACGAGCTTAAAGACGTTCAACGTCGCTGGTCAGCCTGGAGACTGCAAATTGGACCCAGCACCAGATAGCACTGTACTCCGACGCGGATCTCTGTAATAAAAAGACTGACCGTACCAGCTACCAGAACACACCAGACCCTCAAGGATTGCTGATGAGGACGTAAACTGGTCCAGCCAATTTGGAAGTCTGGCAAGTTGGCAGTTTGTTAAGAATTTAAATATAAACTTACCAAATGACTCAGCAATCCATTCCGAGGGATCTACCCGAGAGAAATGAAGGCTGGCGTCCACATAAAAGCTGGTACACAAATGTCACAGTGTGATTCATTACGACCCCAAACTAGAAATGATTCAAATGTCTGTCCCTCGGGGATGCAGGGAAAGGATAGGCGTTCCATCAAGACAGGGGAATACTACTTAGCAATTAAAAATAAATATGGGATGACTCATGCAGCAATAGGAGCTAACTTCAAAACCATTAGACTAGGGTGGGGAGGCGGCTCAGACGGGAGGGTGCTTGCCCCAGGAGCAGGAGAGCCGGAGTCTGATTCCTAGAAGCCATGCTTTTTAAAAAATGCTATGGTGCCACATAGCATAGTTCCAGGGGAGTGACAGTGTTGGGGGCTGCCCCTTTCCTACATTTCTGTTTTGACCCGCAGTTGTGTGAACTGGGTGGATGTACACCCTAGAATTCTTTTCTGGTTTTATTTGCGGGGGTGCAGAAGCTTCCCCCAGCTGGGCGCATGTGGTACCAGAGAGAGGGGGAGACAGACAGACAGACAGAGACAGAGACAGAGAATATCTTGGGCCTGAGGAGGTGGAGACAGGAGTATTTCTGAGGTTCATTGGCCTCTGCAGGCTTGCACACAAATGCCTGTGTACATGTACACACACACACACACACACACACACACACACACACACACACACACACACACACGAGTCACTAAGAAAGAAGCTGAGCTGAGAAACCCATGCCTGTCATCCCAGCACGAGAGGTGAAGCAGGAAGTTGATTGGGAGTTTGCGGATAACCTGGGCTACATCCCGACAACCTGTCTCAGAACTAAATGAATGATACAGTAGAAAAAAAAAACTGATTTTTGAGGCCCTGGTTGTGTGATTCTGTCCATGTCTAAGCCTGCAGAATCATACACTCACAGTAGGAGAGGTAACCCACAGTGGGTTTGCACAGGCGGGACTCCACAGTATTTGTAGTATGTAAAAAAAAAAATCACAGCTCAAGCTGAGTGGTGGTGGCTCATGCCTTTAATGCCAGCACTAGGGAGGCAGAGACAATCGGGTCTCTGTGAGTTTGAGGCCACCCTGGTCTACAAATTGAGAACCAGGACAGCCAGGGCTACACAGAGAGAAAGGTAAGGTGCACTCTGTGACTGGAGCAGGCACCGTCCTAGCCAGCCCTGCCTCATGAATGCCCAGGCTTGGGAGTTTGCCCTTCCTGAGGCCAGGACTTCCTGTGTGGCCATCGGCTCACTGGGTTTCACTCCCAGAAGTGACCTTGGGGACCTTGGCCCAAATCCAACTCACATTCCTGTCCCTTTGGTGACCTGCCTTGGACACACCTCCGACTCAAGGGTGTCCTGACACAATCACAGACTCAGAGGGACCAGGGCTTAAAGGCTCCCCATGCAGCGTGCAGAGCACAGGGCACAGGCTCGGAGGGAGACATCGACTTGGGAGGAGTAGGCAGAAGCGGCTTTGTCTTTGACATGCGTCCTGGCTGCTGCGCACCATGTATGACGTACGCAGGTTCCTCCAAGCTCACTGCTGCTCCTTGGCCACGGCCCTATCTCCACCTGTCCCTCCCAGGGAGAGCATGGGGAATCCAACCAAGGACTTCAGCAGGGCCTAGGGATCCACCTAACCCAATGTCTTCCTCTCCGCCTCACCCGCCCCTCATTCCCAAATGTACAGTCACTCGTACCTGACACTGGCCAACCTGCTGAGCCACTCAGCTGGGGAGGCATGATGGAGCAGGGGGGAGTGCCTCAGAGACCACAAGGGGGCCATGGGGCGGGGGCATGGGAGGAAAGCTGGGCGACTAAGACCACACACACACAATTGGGTGTTCGAGGCTGAGGTGGGGACAAAGCCTGGACTGGGGACTGGGCTGTGCGTTCAGCACCTCCTGAGCCTGCCAGGAGCAGGTAGGGACAGCCTGTGAGTAATGATGTAGACCTGGGGGCTGTACGGCAGGCAGTCGGATGCTACTAGGGTAACCCTCCATTCACTGTGAGCCAGCTGGAGCCGGCTGTGGCAGGATTGGAACAGAGGGTCCCATCTGGGCACAGGGCTGTTACCCTGGCCTTCTGGGTGGGAGGAGGGGGCAGTGAGCCCTTGTGTGCACCTGGCTAGTCTTGCCTGAACATTGTGAGAATATGTGTGTGTGTGTGTGTGTGTGTGTGTGTGTGTGTGTGTGTGTGTTTGAGAGAGACAGAGACAGAGACAGACAGACAGACAGACAGACCGAGAGGCCAGAGGTCAATCTTGGTCCTCAGGTGTGATTCATCCTGTTTGTTGAGACATGGTCTCTCACTGAACTGAAGCCCACCACATAGGCGAGGCCCCAAGGATCCAGCCCCCGTCCCCATCTCCCCAGTTCTGGATTACAAGGCAGGGCCCACCACACCCAGCTTCTTCCAAGGGTTCTGGGCATGGAGCTCAGGGCCTCCCTCGCTCACAGCAGCCTCTTTATAGACAGTGGTTCTCAAACTGTGGGTCATGACCCCTTTGGGGTTGGAAGACACTCACAGGGGTCGTGCCTAAGACCATCAGAAAACACAGATACTTACATTACGATTCATAACAGTAGCAAAAATCGAGTTACGGAGTGGCAACAAAAATAATTTCGTGGTTGGGGGTCACCACCACATGAGAGATTGTACTAACGGGTCTCGGCATCAGGAAGGCTGAGAACCGCTGCTCTAGACTGAACCATCTTTCCAGTCCCGACACCCTGGCTTTCTGACAAGCTGTTTTTCTAAAACGCCATCCCTGGTGAAGCGCATCCCTCAGATCTAACATGTCCTTGCTCTGTGGGGACACCAGACGGAGAAAACCAAAACAAGCCCAGATGTCTGTCAGGCGGCGAACACCTCAGAGGCCTGGCTCTTCCCTGAGCTCCCAGGCAGCACTCAGACCCAACAGGTGAGGCTCACCCTCCAGCTTCACCTGCTCTGCAGGATCTGAGGACAGGAAAGGGCCCAGCGCATGTTCACGTTACAGAGGCTGACCTGTCAACATTGCTCCTGCCCGCACACATGTCTGCATGTCCTGTGACCCTGGCTCCGAGACAGATGCCGGTTCCTAAGAATGTGCACCCCAGGCACCACTGTCCCCAGCACCCACAGGAATCCTGGGGGGCACATGTACCCCGTTTCCATCTCTGAAGCATTAATGGACATCGAAAGGAAGTGAGATTCACTTTCCAAAATCTTGTTCACCACAGGTGTGCCCCTTATTTACACACACACACACACACACACACACACACACACACACACACACACGGTGGGGGGGGAAGGTTTTGCTTTATAGAATGTGGCTCCAATTTAAGAAAATTACATTGCATTTATTGGAGGGGGTGGGGCGTGTGCATCTCCTTCCATCATGTGGGTCCTGGAGACGGAACTCAGGTCGTCAGGTGCCTCTACCCACTGAGCCGTCTCGCTGGCCCAGCTCCAACTACTCAAGCAACGTCAAAAGAGAACTCAGTTTCTCCATCACCTGCGTCGTCAGCCCAGATCATGAGACCCTCAAGAATCTCATTTCTGCTGGTGCCTGGAACATACTTCTTCACCGCAGGGCGTGGGAAGAGCTTCTTATCCGTTTGCTCACTTTGAAACAAGGTCCCTCTTTGCATCCCAGGCTACCTTTGGATTTACAAACCTCCTGCCTCAGCCTCCTCAGCATCACTGTGACTGGTTCAGAGAGGCCTTTTAAACATGTCCATCAGCCTGGTCTCCGGGATGCTACAAATTTCCAGAAGTTTCCCTGAGCTATGAGAACAACAGTGACCTCTCCCCATGAACTTCAGCCTGGGGTCAGCCGGAACCTAAAAAAGGCCTTCTCTTTTGACTTTTTAGCCTGGTTGCTCGTCCATGCTGGCTTTGCTGGTCCTCTGACAGTCCAGCCTGTGGCCATAGCAGGGTCTCAGTTCTTCTTCCTCCTCCTCCCCCGGCCCCCTCTCTCTTTACATTCTTACCCCCACAGGACACAGAAGTGCCCCCACCCAGGATGTCAAGGGCCCACAGAACAAAGCACCAAATCCAGGGAACTAGTCCAGAGGTACGGCAGCCTTGCCTCTTCTATACAGACACACTGTGAGGGTCCAGCCAAACCCAGGCGGAAGTCATGGCTCAAAGGAGGGGAAGGGACGCAACCCGGCCACACCCCACATCAAAGGCTTACAATCTCAGCCCCCTGCCCTGGAGCAGAGCACACTAATCCACCCCATGACCATCACCACCACCACAACCATCACCACACACACACACACACACACACACACACACACACACACACAATGCTTTCAGTCCTCTGTGTCACCCGATGCCTCAAACTCACTTGACAAATTAAAACCTAGAGGTACAAAGAGGAGGACTTTCCTCCCAGGTCACATGGCTGATACGGGATCACCCTTGAGCTTCAACTCACCCCTCTCAGAGGCTCCTGGTTGAGGGATCAGCAGTGGTTCTGATGTAAATGTCCCATGAGAGAAACATGGGGCGGGGGTAGGTGCACCACTCTCCTGGGGTCCCAAAAAGCCAGGAGTTAAGGACTTCGGGGGATTATAGCTCTTTCAGGGATAGCATCCAGGGTACCCTGATGCTGCTAAGCACTAGAAAGGCCCCTAAAATATCCACCTCGCATGAGACAGTCAGGAACCAAGATCTAGCACTTTACCAGGCAGGTCAGGAGCTCCCAGTCCGTCAGCTGGTGCCCTTCCCGGCTCAAGGCTCTGACCTCCCAAGGAACATACGTGAGAAGCCTCAGGTCCTCTGGAATCTGTGCTGTGGGCACAGTGAGGACTCTGACCCGAGATCCTTTGCCAGGAGAAAGCACTACAGAAATGCATGGCCGTCACTGACTACAGCCAGAAGGGCATGGCTGGCCACAGAGGCCACGCTTTAGCACTCAGTGTGTACCCTGGAAGGGTCTACAGTCCCTCTCCAGACACTATCCTCATCCCCGCACCCCCACCTGACCGGCCGGGGCTGCCTTCATCCCTGAATGCGTGCCTGTGTGTTGGGACTATGTGGCAGCCCATACGAGCTTCCTTCCGTGTTTACTAAACCAGAGGAAGTTAATGACTAAGAGTTGCCGGGGTTTGATCCTACTGAAAATAAAACTGGGATTTGTCAGTAAACACAGCGAGTCTCATGCTGTCAGTCATTTCCCCGGGGTTCCCATGATAGGCAGGATTCTGTCTGGACCCAATAGCTTCCAAGGTAGGGGTGGTGCTGGGGGGGTGTTGCCTGTGGTGGGGACAGGCTCTCTGAGCCTCAGTTGTCCTGTCAGCATTGACTGCACCAGTGGAAAGCTCTCATGGAGGTGTGATCGGCTGGGGCAAAGGGCAGACGTGTGCCCCTGAGGCCAGAGGGTTCTGGGGGACACCACAGGCAGTGAACCCTCACCTCCAGGATGGAGACCTACAGGCAGGGGTGGAGTTCCCATCTGCAAGGCTGGGAATCTGGCTGTGTTCGTGTTGAGGGGAGAAGTCAGGTGTGGGGGTGAGCGTGGTCTGAGCGTTCTGTCTGCTCTGACCTAGATTGCCATGGCAACAGTCTGATCTGGGCCTCAATTTCCCCATCTGTCATGTGGAAGGGTTGCTTTGAAAGTGGAGCTGAGCTGCCAGGCTGAGTTGATGGAAGTTTCCGGGCCAGCTCATGCCTTCCCACCTTCATTTTTTTTCCTGAATTTCAGCTTCTTTGGGGGACACCAAGGTCTTGCAGATGGACCTGGCCCTGCCTGTGCCCCAGAATCCCTTCTAATTGTCTCTTCCTGTGACCGGAGTCCATGCCTGGGGCTGGCACAGGGAGACTCTTGTGGCAGAAACTGCAGGGGACAGCAGATGTTAGAAGACCACATCGGAGGGTACGCTAACACTCTCCAACGCCTGGCTAAGGCCATGCCTGCCCATCCCTTAAGGACCGGGAGACCCTCTTCTGCAAGCCACACCCCTCCATATTGGGGGCATAAAAGCATGGAACTGTCTCACAAGAGAGGGGACCCTAAGAGACAGGTCACAGTGGTGGGGACCAGAGGGAGATCAAATCATCAAGACAGGTCCCCACCAAGGGCTAGGGGGCAGTGGTCCCAGTGCTGGTGAGCGGAGCCAACCATGACTGTTTTCCTCTCATCCTAAGCCCAGAAGGAGCTGGGAACTGAGTCCCCCACCCATTCTGTATTTGCCTAAGGAGGCCTAGGCTTCCTAGCTCCTTCCAGTACTGAGGTCCTGGCCCAGTGGGGCAGCGCTGCATCGAGGAGGCAGATCTCGGCCTCCAGGGGTTTAAGTCCTACAGCTCATGACTCCTGACCTTGGATGGTCCTAGACCTTTCTGGAAAATGGGACCAGATCGGTTGATCCCCATTAGAAAGAACGACATTGGCTGGGTCCACCTCCCTCTAGCTGCACCCCGGCCTCATTCCCAGGCTCGGAGGTCAGTCCCCGTGAGCTGAGGTGGCTGGGAGTCCCAGGCTGGCCCTCAACTCCTGCCTTCCTCTCCCCTCCAGGAAGCTGGCCTACAGCCTGCGGGGGGGGGGAGACAGAGTAGGGTCCACAGAGTCAGGTGCCCAGGTAGGAATGCAGAGGGGTACCACAAGACCATGAGCAGCACCCCACTCCTTGCTCATCTCCGGCACAGATGCAAGAGAAAAACAGGTGTCCCCAGCAGCCTGAGCAAATAACTACTCCTCCCAACCCGGCTTGCTGTGCAACTCTGGACACCATCCTATGCCTCTCTGGGCCTCCTCTACTCATGTGAACTTTAGGAATGGACAATGCCCAAGTTCCACGCAGGGGACACCTGTCATCAGTCACCCCAACAAAGACTTCACTCAAGGCCAGGTGACATTCTATGCGTTGCTGGGAGAAATTAAATCCAGGACAGATAACAAAAGAAGAGCAATGGAGGGTATGTGACAAACGTATCCAGTGTCTGATGGTACACCATCATCTCATCCAAGTTTACACCCGGAAATTGATGGGCCCCATTGCCGGTTCGGGAGATCCGTCTCCTGCCTGTCAATGTGGTGGCATCCATTTCATGTCACTCTTTCTGTCCCTGTCTATCTGCCACCCACCCCGATGGCTACAAGGCTTAGCCCCTTTCAGCTGAGAAATATGAACCCACGGGGCCAGGGCCTCTCTGCTCGTAAATATCCGGGAGGCTACAGTAGCTGTCTGTGTCTTGCTGCTTAGAGTCGGGTCTCCTACAGATGGGAACCGGGTTCCTCAGGGGCAGGACAGTGACGTGGCAGGATCTGAGAAAGACTTCCTGGGTGTTGAGGAAACTTCCCTAGAATCTAGCGGTGGTATCTAGATACTGGAGACCAGCAAGGGTCTCAGGGCGCGCACGAGAGGCCCTACTGTGTTGTCTGGTCCAACTCTGTCAGAATTTTAGTCCCACTAACCGGAGTGTGGACTGAAGAGTGTGAGTCCAAGGACTTACATTCCATGATTCAAATGGCACAGTTGAACTAAGGTCCCTGGCTTGGGAATCTCCAGGGGTCCTCAACCACCTGGGTTTTTTTTGTGGGGTGGGGTGGGGTGCAAGGGAGAAATGTCTAGCAGATTCCCCAACCAATGTGTAGGAAACCCACCACGGCCAAGACACTTTGGGGAAATGGGTGCTTTCTGGAGAGGGGAGGGACGATCGAACCGCCTGCTCACTCTCCTGAGGTCAGAGCCCCCTGATCTTTCTCCCCGCTCCTTCTCAGAATGGGGGCTCAGGGAAGGGGCCCATCCCAGCTTTTCTCGGAGTCAGCGGACAGCCTGCACTGGCCTGCTGTATCATGCCAAGTGACACACACACACCCAGAAGGCTAGGCACCACGGGGGGGGGGGGGCACACTAACCCTTAGGGAACAGAGAAAAGAACATAGCAACAGACCTTTCTCACCTGGGGACCCCAAGGGCTTCTGCTGGGCAGAGTGGGGGACTTCAGACGTCTTCAACCTGCCTGGACCTCTGAGGGTCCAGGGAAGCAAAAGATGAAGCTGTGAGATCCCAGCCCCCGGAATCCAGAGGGAGAGGAAGAAGAAGAGTATTCTCTTACACCACCCTCAGCCATCCGGACTTTAACCCTCCACCTTTGGTGACTTGGGACATGTAGATGGGGTGGGACTTAAGAATCTGTCCCTTCGACACTTGTTCGATTACAAGATGACAGCTGAGGAGGCCAGGGGAGGCACAAGAGAAGAGGTTATTTTGGGCTTTTCAGTGACATAACTCCAATTTGATCATTGCCTCTTGAGGCTGGGGGGTGGCTCTTTTAGAACGTGTCTGTAGGAGAGATTAGGAAGAGGGCTTGCTTTTTATACCTGCTCCCAGCTCTGACACCTTCCAGAACTCCCATCCCCAAAGACCCCAGGCTTTCCTGAGAGTACTTCTCTCATAGCCCTCACAACCCAGCACAGTGGGGTGAGGGGTAGGTACACACCCAACAGCTCCATCTGGGTTCTGCACTCCTTGGTTCCCTCTGCCCCAGGCTGGAGAAAACAACTCCCCACATCCATCTTCAGTTAACCCTTCACTTCTCTGAAAGTATCATCCTATCCCCATTTTACGGATAGGAAAACTGAGGCTCAGCGATGTCATCCGACTCAAGGTCGCCCACCCTCTACCTGGAAGAGCATAATTTTGATCTCAGATGTTGTCGGGTCCTGGAGGGAGTGGTGGTGGTATGAGCGTGGCTGTAAACACAACCTGAGACACCCTGTGGCCCCAGTTTAACGGACAAGCAGGTTAGAAATCGTGAGAGATCAGGTTCCCAGGCTTCTCACCCCAACCCCTAGATGATGGTCATGACAGCTCCAAGTTTGTGGGGAGGGGTTCACCAAGTTTCTAGTAAAGTCCTCAGCTCCCACGCCAGGGTTTTGCCCACTGGCTTCGATGTAGACCCTGGCCTCTCTGATAGGCGGCCGAACAGTCCCCAGGTGCCTTGCCAATAGGTTCTCCAACCGTGAGAAGGATGGCAGACAGACTAGGGATGTTGATACCGGCTGGGTGGCGGTCAGGGACTCGGGAGAGGAGGTGCGTGGACAGTGTGGAGGTTTCCAGGCAGGGCAGCGGCTGTGGGGGGTCGTTGGCACTGGGGAGCAGGTTTGGGTGCAAGCAGCGAAGCATAGTGCTGGGGAAGGGGCTGTTCATCTGGAGGCTGAAGGCTGCGGCAGTGACTCTAAAGCGACATCCGTACCCCTAGTCTCTGGCTCTGCGGGACTGAACCGGCTCAGATTCCTCTACAGCCAAGTTGCTACAACTTTACCGGCTGCACCGCTCCGGGTTCGTGCGCGGGGCCTAGGGCGCAGCCAGAGGGTCAGGGGCGCACTCTGCGCGTTGGCGTGAGAGAAGCGCAATGTCGCCCGCCGGTCGCCCGCGGAGTGGCCAGGGTCCCACGGGCCCAAGCTCGGCTTCGGGCCACGCTGCGACGCAAGATCCCCGAGCTTCACGCTTACCTGCCCGGCCCGGCTCGGCCGGCGTTCCGGGGCTGCACCCGCCACCGCCACCACCGCTGCCGCCTCGCCTCCGTCCTTCAAGCTCTAAGTTCGCTCTCGGATTGAAATTCCTCCCCAGCTTCGCCCATCGATCTGCGCGCGTGCCCCGCCCCTCGCCGCGCGGCCTGGGAGGGGGGTTCGAAGGGGGGGCGCTGGTTCCCGCCGCCCGCCCTCCTTCCCCTCCCCCGCCCGCCCTCGCCACCAGTCGGCTCCCTCCACCCGCTCCGCCGGCGCTCAGTCCGGCTGCGAGAGCCGCGCGCCCTCCCTCCTCCCCGCCTCCCGGTCCCCTCTGCGCTGCCGGCTTGTATCGCCCTCAGGATCCGGCTCATGGGAGCTGGGGATCGAGGAGGAAACTGCGGGGGAGGGGGGCACCTGACCGTCCTCCTGCACGTCTAAGTAGGAGGGGGCATCTGCTGCCTCAGCAGGGGCCTCGCCCGACCCCATCACCACCAACACACCAAGACCTTGTCAGGAGCCAGGTCTTCCGGTGGAACTGGCCCAGATCCCAGACAGCTGGGACCTAGGGACGCAGAACGACACTCCTGGCTCTGACCCCCAACCTTCACTCGCTCACCCCAACCTCTGAGAGGACTTCAAGGGCTCTCCAGCACCCCCTCCAGCTTAGCCTACCATTCCCGACGTGCGCCTGCTTGTGAGGAAGCCCCAGGAGAGAAACCAGTCAGGACCCCAGGTCACCAGGCCCAAGAAGACCCCTAGCTAGGCTCGGAGCCCTACAGAGTCCTCCTCACTCTGGCCAGGACACTGATGACAGCGTCCTGGATAAGTCCTGTTCGCAGCCCCACCGGTGCCTCCGGCAGATCCCTTCTCCCCACACAGCCCATCTCGTCCCCACGCGGCGCCCCCTCCCCATTTCCTGTCCCCCGCCCGCCCGCTCCTGATTCCCGGCCTCAGTACCCCCTGCACGCTCTCTCCGCTCCTCCGCTCCTCGCCAGCAGCTGGGCAATTCACCGAGCATACAAAAGAGTTGACTCAATTCAGTGGCTGAGCAAATCAAGATAAATCCTATAGTGTGTGGGGACCGAAGAAGGAAAGTGAATGAACGCCCACAGCACCATCCAGTCGTGCGTATGGACTGGCCCTGCTCAGGGGGTGACAGGCCTGGGCTCCCTCCTGGCCTGGGCACCTACAGGAGCTGGAAGTGGGGTGGTGGGCTCTTAGCTCTCTTCCCCCTGCCAGGCCTTCAAGCACTGAATGAACTTGGAAATTGAGGGCTGTGAGCCCTCTCAGTCCTGGCTGGACAGGGCTCCTAGGAAGAGATACCCAATGTGGGCAATGTGTCTTAGAACTGTGTGACCAATATGATCAGGTTAGATAGAGAGGGCAGCAGGACCCTTGGGCCATCGGAGATGTACGTAGTTTCCCAGGCCTGGCCTCCTGTCATGGCCAGGTCCCAGGCTAAGCACATCAAATAGATAAAGGCTGCTAGCCTGGATGTTCCAGGCTATGGCCCATGGCCCTGGGATGGGAGGTGTGGGACACCTTTTCCTCACAGCTGTATCTAGAAGGAGTTCCCATCAGCTGATCTCCAAGGACAAGATTGTGTCTGGGGCCTCCCAGTCACTCTTGGATGGTATTCTGGGGCTGGCCAATTCTGTGCAGGGGAAGAGGAGGGGCCTGCCACCAGTTTCCCGAGGCAAACTCCAAGAGAGGGGGCAGACTCTCCACATCTCTAGGGTTCCCCCTGACCTGCCCTAGCCGAAACCGTGATAACCAAGAGATTTAGGGTGAGCGCGGCTGTGTACCAGGCACTGTGTTATTATTACGTGCCTCCCGGTTCACTCAACTGAACTTTGTCTCTCTGATCCCTTCGACAACGAACAAGCAAGCTGAGGTCCAGGTCCCCAGAGCGCCCTTGACCAGTACAGCCCCACCCTCCAGGCTTCAACAAGGGTCAACAGTCTGCAGGAGAGGAGGAAAATCCCAGGAGGTCAGCTTGAGGGAACACTGATAGTCGTCCTTCCGTGGAAGGGTCCCCCAAGGCATCCATTATTGGAGCTTCTAGCTGGGGGATTGGGGGGGGGTAGTAATATGGTCAGGTCTTCCAGGCTATGTCCCCTAATCTCCAAGCTGCTCTGCTGGTTGTAACCAAGATCCGGGAGTCCCATGGGGCCACCCCTCCCCCGGGACCGGACAGATCGGCCGTTTGCTTGTAAGCCATTAATTCTATCACAGAGATGCCGGCGCCGCCACGCGAGGACATCTGTCAGGGACCCATCGCTGTACTCCACGCCCCCTGCCGCTCCCCAGACCCAGAGCAGCGGAAAAGATGCGCCACCTCAGCTCTCCAAGCTCTAAGGTTGCTGAAGCGGGCTCGGAAGCCGTGAACCCAAAGGGGGCGGGGCCGCGGCACCCTTGGGACAAAGAGTCCCCAGCTGTTAGGGGTCTGGGCTCTGCGACCTCTCATCCCAGCAGGAAGAAGTGCCCAACTCCCTTGTTCCCAAATGCTAGAGCCCACCCAGGTTCTGACCTGAGATTTTGGGTGAGGTGGGGAGGGGGCACAGAATCCTTCTGATACCTCAGGGTGTGGGAAGGGGACACTGGCGGGGGAGAGGGGGGGGGGGCGCAAGAAGACACTGGCTCTTCCCCTCACAGGGAACGGAGTACTTTCTTTCCCCCAAACCCTTTCAGGAGCTTCGCAGGCCAGTCTGCTCTCCACAGCCCCTAGGCAGCTGCTGGTGAATGTGTCACGCGTGGGCGATGGGTCGCAAGGACTCGAAACTGGTTGAGGGTGATCCCCATTCATGCTAGGCACGGTGGCCCTGGGGACTTCACACCCATAACCTGGGGGGAATTTGGAAAGAGTGCTTGGGTGTCAAGAGATCGGCCTGGGCTCTTGACCCCAGGTGGTTAACAGTCCAGATCGGGCTGTCTGGGAAGAGAAAAGTTAGGTGAGGGGAGATGACACCTCACCGAGGCCTGAGCGGAGTGAAAGGAGAGGGGTGGGCAGGCGATGGAATGGGATCCGTGAGAACTGAGGAGGGTCAGCTTCAAGGCGCCGCCAAACCCAGCCCAGCCGCTTTCCCAATCCCTCCAGGCTCCTGTCACAGGCGCCTATTAATAACTAGGAGTCAGTCCTTCCAGGGAGCTGGACAGAGGCAGGACACCCGGCTGGGCTAGGGCGCGGGTCTCACAATACCCTTCCCAGGGCTCCGGCGACTGGAGATCAAAGAGCCACACGTACGAAATCAAAGTCGTCCCCACCACCCACTTTTTCTCCTCCTTGGACTAGGAGTGGAGGTATTCAGACTCGGGGATGCAGCTTCTGGGGCAACTTGGGGCACCACGGCCATCGCGTGCACCTCAGAGCAAAGCGACCCCTCTTCTCCCCTCCCCCACCTACACAGCACACTCAGCAAAGTTTCAGGTTCCCGGTGGTGCTCCCTAATCCTAGAGGGTGGGGGGTCCTAAGCTTAGGCTCTCAGATCCGCGGAGTCGGGGAGGGAAGTTTGTCCGGCCGCGGAGCTCGCCGATCGAGAACTTCGGGTGCACCCGCCTAGTGAACGCCAGGAGTTGGGGGCGCCCTGGAGTCTCGGGCTCAAAGCCCTGCATCCGAAGCCCCCACAGGCTAGGAGAGGACTCGGCCCAGATGCGGACACCCAGGGCAGGGCGCGGGGGACTGGGGCGATAGAGGAGATCAGGGCTGTGGGAGCCGTTGGGGACTCCCGCGCCACCCGGGAAGCCGGCGAGAGCGCATCCTCCCCGCCCCTCCCCCTCCAGGGGCGGGGACCTGTAGACCCCGCGTCTGCGGCAAAGGGGACCCCCGCCCGCTGCACACCCCTTCCTACCTGAACGGGGCTGCGGCCCCCGGGTCTGGAGGCTCGGTCGCCGGCTAGCAGAGCGCGCGCGCCCAAGTCCCGGGAGCGCCGCGGCGGCGGCGGCGGCGGCGGCGGTGGCTGCCCCTGCTTCCTCCTCCTCTTCCTCCTCGGGGCTCTGGCTGGCTCCAGACAGACCTCCTCCCCCGCCCGCACTACCCGCCCCTCCCCGAGTCCGCCAGGCTTGGGATCGGCCTCTCGCCGGGAGCGGAGAGGAGCCTGCGGGAGCCGGGCTGCGGCGCTCACTGCGTCAAGAGCCGGGGACCGCGCGATCGGAGCAGCCCCGGACCGGCCGGGCAGGCAGGGCGGCCGCGGCGCCGGCGACGCCGAAGGGGCCGGGCGGCTCCGGCTCTCGAGCTCGGGCGCGGGCGCGGCGGCAGCGGCCGCGGCGACGCGAGGCGGTGGTTCATTTTGTGAGCGCGAGGCAGGTCGGACGTGGGAGCCGCACGGGGAGGGGACCTGAGCAGGGGCGGGGGCCGTTGCACGTCCGTCGGTGGCCCGGGGAGGGGGTCAGGGCTCCCCGAGGGGAAGTTGGCTGGAGCTGTAGGGACATCTCAGGACGCCGACCCAGCCTCTCCTCCTTTTCCTGGCCCTGCCGGCATCCCCAGGCCACCGAACTGCGCCGTGGAGCCCAAGTCCCCGAGTGTCATGGGGTTGGGACCCTTCCTGGCGATGGGAGGTGGGTATGAGAAACGGGGATGTGCACGCGCGTACAGTCACGGCTGTGCACACACACGCACCCGCGCGAAGCCATGTAGAAGTTGACCCCGAAGTCAGACCCTGTGTAAGCGCGTGTGTCACAGCACCACCCGCAGGGACAGTTGTTTCACCCGGCGGGCGCGGGGGAGGAGAATAGGAGGTGGTACAAGGTTGTCTGGCCCTGGAGATGGAACATCCCCTCTTCCCACCAGTGACTTGTTCTCCCCCTAAGGTCACCGACCCACTTCACAGTCCCTCCCCTCTGTATCACTTGTCACCACCCCCTTGGGCTGAGAGACCCGGAGGCGTGAGATCAGCCTGGCACATTCCCGGAAGGTTCCGAGTGGTGGATTTCCCCTCCCACTAGCCTCTCCCGATTCTCGGGGGATCCAAGTCGCCCCTCTGGGGCTCTGGGCCCCAGGCAGTTCACCCCGCCCCCTTTATCCTTCCCAGAACACTGACAGAACCGGTTGCCTGGTCTCCCGCTCCCTACCGCGCCCCTTCCCTAGCCAGTAGCTTTGGCGTTGGGTTGAAATTCAAAATTAAGTTCAAGAGCGCCCTCGCCGGGCTAAGGCCTTGTGCGCAGCTTCCGAGCCTCCGTGCGCTTGCAGAGCTGGAGGACCCCCTTGGGCAGAGCGGATGTGACCCTTTTGGACCCCACCTCCTAGCCAGAGCACCCCAAGAGTCGAGCTCTGGGAAGCAGCGCCGACAAAGCCAGGTCGCGGAGGCTAGAGCTGCAGTGCGCGGCTGGGGACCGGGACCCGAGCCCGGGACGCCCATCCTGGTCCTCTGGCCACGCTGCACCAAGCCTCACACCACTCCCATACCCAGACGCGACCAGAGGACCAGGATGGGTATCCCCGGGCTCAGGGCCGGTGGCCTGTCCTGAGACTCTCCTGTAGGCCATAAACTCCATCCAGCCTGCGGCATCGGCAGGAGGCCCACACTTGGCAGGACCCTAGGCCTCATCCAGCCCATCTTTCATTTGGAACACAGGGGAGTGAGATTCCAGTTGAGGCCGAGGATAGAGGAAGGTCTACACCCCGCCCCTTCCGGTGGATTCTTGGACACAAAGCATTCCAGTCAAGGACAGAGCTGTCCCGTCTAGTCTATCCTTGCTCGGGGCACTCAAACCTCAAGAAGAACCAGGTTGAGACTGAAGCCCCAAAGCCCAGGGTCTTAGGGTCTCTCTTGCCGGCTCCCTCAGAGTCTAGCTGTCAGTAACCTGGACAGATATGACCATTCCTCCTTCCTCAGCATTCTGGGAACCATCCCTGCACTTAGCCGGTACTGTCTGTATGCCCACCCTCAACCCCACCAACACACACAGAGCTCTTTAAGATGTGGGGGGGGGGGAGAAGATCCCATGATGCTTGGCTGGCCGGAATGATGCACCCCCACCAAAAAAAAAAAAAAAAAAAAAAAAAAGTCAGGCATCCCTCAAGCTGGGAAGGCTGGACCACAAAGCTAACTCCAGGCCAGAGCCAAAGGGATGAGGTGGGAGAGAGGCTGGATTCCGATAGTTTCCACCTAGTGAGAGCCCTGGCTCTCTCAACCGTGCAGCCACACACACACACACACACACACACACACACACACACACTCCACGATCCCTCCACCCCTCTCTTATTTGCCTGAACCTTGTCATCAGCAGACATATGGACCCCAGAGCATCCTGCAATGTGGACATGATGGATATTGTACCCACACATTTGCAGAGAAGCCTTATACCTAGTGGGCACACCCCATAGTTCATCCCCAAGCTCACCCTCATGGAGAACATCAGTTCTGGCAGAAGTAGAAGGACTCCACACACACCTCAGGAGCCTCGTTGAGACATGGCGGAGGAGGGCCTGTGAAGTCAGTCACCAAGGCACACCCATTGCACTCTGCTCCCAGATCACGCATTCCCTGGGTCCAGAGGGTGCTATCAGGGTACCTGAGCTTATAAACTGGCATGGGACTGCAAGCATCATTCTCAAGAATGCAAAAGGGCCAGATGTTTGGCCTGTGGTCTATCAGACTGGGTCCCAACAAAGAAATCACCCCACCCCACCCTGCTTTGACTCGTTCACCACCTCTTTCCCTTTTCCTCTACTTCATCAGCTTCCTCTCTTCCTCCTCCATATCCATCTACAGGCTCTTGATCTGTAGCCCAGGCTAGCCTGGGACTCCAGTGCCCTGCCTCAGGCCCCTGAGGGCCAGAACTATAGGTATGTGCCAACGGGCCCAGCTTGCCCTTGACGTTTCTTTATCTGCTCCCACACAGGTTCCTGCACACATCTGCTTATACCCTTCATCCCCCCACCCCACACAGGCCTCTTAGGCAAGAACCAGATGCAGCCATGACAACTGTCCTTCCTGAGATGAGGGTGAAGGGGCGGGCCTAGAACGGATTTAGAAGGATGGGCTCAACTCTCCCACTGGATACATGTGGGACCCCAAGCTCAGAGCCACCCACGTTGATTTCAGCAGGCTCAGCAGAGGCCCAGCGGGGGGGTGGGGGGGATGACTTTACATCCACTGAGTCAGTGCGATCTCATTGCTGTGGAAAGCTGAGAAGTGTAAAGGGACATTTCCACACACCACCAAAGGAAGTGCAGCCTAGAGGAAAATGGTGACCATCCCTCCAATAGCCAGAACTTTGCAGTGACAATCCACAACCCCCAGAAGACCCCAAAGCCATATAAGGTTCCTCATATATAAAGAGCTCTTACAACTCAATAAGAAAAGGGTGATAAAGGCATGGAAAGTGGGAGAGAAAGCAAACAGAAAAGGAGGGGGCGGGGAAGATCTCTCAACAAAAGAGAAGTCATCACACTCAACACAATGCAAATGAAAGCTCAGCATGACTTTTCACTCCCAAGTTGGCAAAGGTTAGACAGTTTCCCAGCTACTCTGAGGCCACAGTACAGAGAAGGAGATGCTCTGGGAACTCCTGAGAGGAGGATGTCAGAATTCCAAAGCCACACACCCTTGGGCCTGGCATTTTCTTCTAGGAATGTGTCCTCTAGATGCTTGTCACGAATTCGAAAAGTGATATATGACTGTGTGCAAGGTTGTTTGCTGGGGCACTCTGTAACAGCAGCAGATCAGAGGTGTCCTAAATACCCACGGATGAGGGCGGACTTATGTGCCTCGCAGCACAGCCAGCAGAGCAGGGCAGCCAACAGAGAGAGACCGGACACTCGGAACCCAGCTCCTCTTATCTACTTACTTATTTTCTTGTGCTGGGGACTGAAGCCAAGGCCTTGCATGTGCTAAACAAACATGCTACTACTGAGCCCTTTTGGGGGGATTCCAGGTAATTATTCTACCACTGAGCCACACCCCAGCCTCTCACTGGGGATTCTAGGCAGGTGCTCTACCACTGAGCCACACCCCAGCCCCTCACTGGGGATTCTAGGCAGGTGCTCTACCACTGAGCCACACCCCAGCCCCTCACTGGGGGATTCTAGGCAGGTGCTCTACCACTGAGTCACACCCCAGCCCCTCACTGGGGATTCTAGGCAGGTGTTCTACCACTGAGTCACACCCCAGCCCCTCACTGGGGATTCTAGGCAGGTGCTCTACCACTGAGCCACACCCCAGCCCCTCACTGGGGATTCTAGGCAGGGGCTCTACCACTGAGCTACACCCCAGCCCCT
This sequence comes from Peromyscus leucopus, assembly GCF_004664715.2. Taxonomy (NCBI): domain Eukaryota; kingdom Metazoa; phylum Chordata; class Mammalia; order Rodentia; family Cricetidae; genus Peromyscus; species Peromyscus leucopus. The sequence continues at coordinate 40,685,590 of NC_051082.1, forward strand.
CATTGGGGGATCCTAGGCAGGTACTCTACCACTGAGCCACCCCTAGCTACTTTTTACTTTTTATTTAAGACCAGGTCTCACTAAGTCTAATGTGCAGGCTTTAAACTCACTCTGTAGCCCAGACTGGCCTTGAATCTGCTGTCCTTCTCACTTAGCCTCTCTAGTAGCTGGCCTGACAGGCCTGTACCACCAAGACCCAGGTCTAAGATTTTCTTTAGAGGAGAAAAAATAGCAAGAAGCACACCAGTATATCTAGTTCGTGATTTTTGCGTTTGTTTACAAAAGACGGGAAGGAAAGGACAGGAATTTTTGCTGTGCACAGGGATTACTTCTCTAGCCATAAGGACCTGTGGCCAGAGTTTGAGGAAGGAGCGGGTAAAGAGAATTAATTTTTAAAATTATCCTTCAGCCAGGCGTGGTGTGCAGATCTTTAATCCCAGCCCTCAGGAGGCAGAGGCAGGTGGATCTCTGTGAGTTCAAGGCCAGCCTGGGCTACAGAGGGAGCTTGAGGCCAACCAGGGTGATAAAGTGAGACCCTATCTCAAAAAAAAAAAATCATCATACTTATTTATATGGACAGCAAAATGCAGACTTCTGTGTCCGGCTGTGAACGTGGTGCTGAGTTTTTTGGTTTGGTTTGTTTTGATTTTGTATAAATTATGTTTACTTATTGGGGGAGGCACCTGCTATGGTGACGTGTAGAGGTCAGAGGGCAGCTTGCAGGAGTTGGTTCTTGGCCTGCACTGTGTGGGTCCGGAGGATACCGAACTCGGGTTGTCGAGTGTGGCAACAAGCATCTTTAATGGCTGAGCCATCTCACCGCCCCCAGGACTAGTTCTGACCGTGTGTACAAACAGGGTCACTTCCACCTTGGTGACCATACTGAACAGTGTCAGCACCCCCTAAAAATAGAACTGATGTCCCTCGATGGCTCTACTACTCGTGTATGTTGTTCAGACTTTTCCTCTCATAATAAAAGCAAATACAAAAGTGAAAATGAAGAGTCCTCACTGTCCCTTCCCTCTCCTCACCTCTCTGGTAATCAGGGAGGAGAAGACCCCACAAACTGGAGTCTCCCGCCCCAGTTCGTAGGTGACAAGCCCAAAGTTCATGGGGTGATCATAACTCCAGTAAGGAGATCGCCTTTCATGTATACAACTTGAGGGGCTGGGGCTCAGCAGGCAAAAGTGTTTGTCTCCAAACCTGGTGGTTTCAGTTCGATCCCCAAGACCCACAGTGGAAGGAGGGAACCAATTCCTGAAAGTTGTCCTCTGACTCCACACATACATATGACTACACACACATACACACACACACACACACACTACACCACATACACAGCATTGTGTGACCATACCACCATCTGATTTCAGAACATTTCCCCCATTTGAAAAGAAAATCTTGTACAACTATTGCCAACCCCAGAAGACTCATCCACCTGTTTTCTAATTCTGTGGATTTGACTGTTCTGGGTCCTCACTAAGAATGGAATCATTTGCAGTGTGGTCCCCTGTGACTGACTTGTTTAAGTGGCCATCATGATTTTTTGAGGCTCACACATGAGAAAGCAAGTATCTGGAGTCCATTCCCTTTCATTGCTGAGTAATGCTCCACTGTATGGATATACCACACTTTTTATTCATCCATGTCATAGGATAGACATTTGAGTGGTTTCTTCTGCTCTGGGCCTCTGATGAGCGAAGGAACGTTGTTATCCAGTTTCGTGTGGACATTTGGTCTCATTTTCCACATATATATACCTAGCCCTTGAGTTGTTGACAACCTGGTGCTCATCCTTCTGAAGAACCCACAACCTTTCCTAGAGAAGCCCCGCATTTTCCACACCTCCACCCTCACACCAACACTTACCTTGTCATTTGCGATGATGGCCATGCTAGAGGATGTGAAGTACTGTCTCATTATGACCATGATTTGCATTTCCCCCAATGGCTATTGATGTTGAGAATTTTTTTCTGTACGTGCATGGGAAATTTGCATAAACTCTTTGGATAAATGCATATTCATATTTTTGCCCATTTAAAAATCAGTATATTTATATTATTGTTATTGAGTTGTCAGAGTTCTTTACATAGTTTAGACACAAGTCCCTCATTAGGCATATCACTTGCAAGTGTCTTCTCTGTCCCTGTGGATCATTTGTCTGCATGGGCGCTGTCTACAGCACAGAGAATTTTAATTTTAATGAAGTCCATATTTCTCTTAATCTCTTGAGTTCTTGGTGACACATTTGAGCTCCCTTAGCTTAAGATAAAGTTCTGCTCCTTAAGTTCTTCTCTAAGGTTCTCTCTCTCTCTCCTTCTGGTGTGTGTGTGTGTGTGTGTGTGTGTGTGTGTGTGTGTGTGTGCATTTGTGGAAGCTAAAGGTAAATATCAGGTATCGCTGCCCCTCATGATCCAACAACCTTGTTTCTGGAGACAGTCTCTCACTGGCCTGAGCTTGCCAAGCAGGATAGGCTGGCTGACAGTGAGTGCCCAGGATCCTGATGTTTCTACCTCCCCAGTGCTGGGATTGGCTGACTGATCTCTCTCTCTCTCTCTCTCTCTCTCTCTCTCTCTCTCTCTCTCTCTCTCTCTCTCTCTGGTTTTCTGAGGCAGTCTTTCTCTGTGTAGCCCTGACTGTCCAGGAACTTGCTCTGTAGACCAGGCTGGTCTTGAACTCAAAGAACCGCCTGCCTCTGCCTCCTGAGTGCTGGGATTAAAGGCATGTGCCACCACTGCCTGGCCAGTGCTGGGATTTCTAATGTGCACTGCCATACCTGGCTTTTTACATGGCTTCTGGAGATCAAACTCGGGTCCCTCATGCTTATGAGGCTGGAAATTTACCGACTGAGCCATCTCCATGGCCCTCTGCTAAGCTTTTTACAGTTTCAACTTTTATGTTTAGGCCAATGCTTCCTTCTGAGCTTCTGAGCTAAGTTTTAAATCTCTCTCTCTCTCTCTCTCTCTCTCTCTCTCTCTCTCTCTCTCTCTCTCTCTCTCTCTGTACGTGTTGTCTGCATGTATATCTAGGTAGCACATGCTCCTGGTGCCCATAGAGTTCAGGAGAGGGTATCAGATCCCATGGAACTGGAGTTATAAACAGTTGTGAGCCTCATGTGGGTGCTGGGGACTGAAACTAGGTCCAATACAAGAGCAACAAGTGCTCTTAACCACTGAATCAGCTCTTCAACCTCCCTGTTTTTACTTATTTAATTACTTATTTGTGTGTGTGTGCATGTGCATGTGTGCATTGTGTGTTTGTGCATGTATATGTGTGCATGTGTGCATTGTGTGTTTGTGCATGTATATGTGTGCATGTGTGCATTGTGTGTGCATGTGCATGTGTGCATTGTGTGTGTATGTGCATGTGTGCATTGTGTGTGTGTGTAGGACAGAGGTCAACCTTGAACATTGTTCCTCGGGTGCTATTCAGTTTTGTCTTTACTTTTTTGTTTGTTTTTTGAGACGGGGTCTCACGGTGTAGCCTTGGCTATTCTGGAGCTCTCTACACAAACCAGGCTGGCCTTGAAATCACAGAAATCCACCTGCCAAGTGTTGGGATTGACGATAGAGGCCACCACGCCCAAGCCATCTTATTTTCTGAGGAAAAGTCTCTTACTGGCCAAGCATGCTAGCTGACTGGCCAGCACTGGGGTGCATGCCACCACACCCTCCCATTTGATGTGAGCTCTTGGGATCGAACCCAGATCCTTGTGCTTCTGCAGCACACGCTTTGCTGACGGAGCTGTCTCGCCAGCTGCGTCCACCCAGCCCTCCTGTTGCTTCTCATTTCCAGACGAGGCCTCACTAAGTAGCCAGGCTGAGTAACTAGGATGACAATCCGCATCGCTGCCCGACTTTCCCATTCGTCATCTCTCACCCTTCACTCAGCAAGTCTTCCCCCAGAGCTGAGGTTTCTATCTGGCCAGCACCAGATCCCACAGCCTGCTCCACTGTCCCCCAGTGGCCTTCCCAGCTTCTCTCCTCTCCTCAGTCCCTCAGGCCATCGGCCTCTCCCCATGTGGATGGTTTGCTCACACCAGCACCCTTCACAGCTTAGAAGATAGAGAGCAGGGGCCACCATCCTGTCCAACCAAAGTTTGCTTACTGAAAGAAGGTGTAAGAAGAGACTGACTGAGAAAGGGAAGCTGTTCCTCTGCCTGGGGCGCTCTGGTCCTGCAAAGGTGGGCAGTGCAGGCCAGGGTGGGGTAGAGGCTGGGCAGGACCGGGGGCTGGGCAGGCACCCTCTTTATGCTCCCTACTACATGACTGCATTTTGAAGGGTGGGATTGCTCTCCTCAGAGGTGAAGGTGAAGCCCCCAGAGTGAGACCCGTTCCCTGGTCCCAGCCGTTCATTCCAATTCTGACTCAAATGGGTCTGAATGAGAAGGTAACAAGAGTGACATTTTGCAAGGTTTTAAGTAGACGGGGCCCAGAGGTCCTTTATTTCTTAAAAACAGCATCAGGCAAGCAGGGTTCCTTCCAGGGAGGGAGATACAAGAGGAGCCTAGGAGCAGAGAGAGGGTTTCTCTCTGCTCCTAGGATTTCTGGAGCCTAGATGGAAAGGCACTGTTGCCCCCATGAATGTGGGTTCGAACACACTGCATACTCCTGCTTCCTTTGACAACACGTGCTTCAGGCAGTGCTGAAAGCCACAAGAATACATTATAGAGATTCAGCTGTATATTATAAAGCTATACCTAGGATGTTCAAGGAATCTTTCTAGAGGGAAGCATTTATCAGGGAATATTTGTTATTATTCAGCTTTTAATATATCAGCTGTCATCTGCTATGAGTTTCTTGTGCACTCATATACTACTAGGCCATATGGCAAACAGTGTAAGCTTCTCAGACCTACTGCTGATCTACTAGGTAACAACCCTATAGAGCCTAAGAGACAGGCAGACTGTATGCATAGCTTTGTTTCTTGTGCAAATGAAGCTCAGATCATCCCTTCCCTCAGGCCTAATGGCGTGCCAGAGCTCTTGACTCAAGACAAAAAGAATTTTTGCATAACCAGGTGCAGTAAAGACTGGAGCAGAATTCCTGGTCCCAGAAGAGTGGCCAGAGAGAAGAGAACAAGGCAGAGTTTCTGTAGATGGTAAGGCAGACTGGCTCAGGCCGAGGAGTAAGGAGCAAGGAAAAGTTTTGCAGACTGTAGGTGGATTTGAATCCGGTCAGGAGAGGAGGAGAGGAAGGAAAGACGGAGGACAAAAGAACGGAGGACAAAGATGAGGTCCAGAGCATAAGAGCTTAGTTATTAATTACTAGGGCTGTGAGAGGACAGAAAACGAAGGGACAGAGAGGAGCTGAGCATCAGAACAGAACTGACGCTGTGTAGACAGAAGTTTGTCATAGAGAAATAAAGTAAGTGGACATAAGAAACTGGTGTACACAGATTCTTTTCCCTCAGATAATCCCATGCTGGACATAGCATCTTCCACAGGACTCTGGGAAGGATTTTCTCAAGGCAGGCCCCTGGGAAAATTCAGATAAGACAGTATCTTTCTGGACTTTTCACTGTGATCTCCTCGAGGGTCACATTTGTCTGGTAATCACTGTCAGTCATGCACATAGTAGGTACTCACAATAGCTGCAGACAGCATTCTGGAACTGAGCACCCTGCCCAGAGGCATGCTCAGCCTGCAGCCTGTGCCTGGTGACACATACCAGCTCTGGCTTCACTCAAGCACTGGCAAGGGAAGAGGGAGGCTACAGGAACTTCCTCAGCACTAGGCTGGTGACCTCCAACCATGTGTATGTTGGTGCATGTCTGCCATATGTGTGCATGTAAGCACGTCTGTGTGTCTGCATATGTGTGCGTATTTGTGCATTGGAGCCCTGTGTTGATATATGCATGCGTGCATATATACATGTGAACAAGTCTGCATTGGGGCCTCCATGCATATGTGTGAAGATGTGCGTGCAGAGTACGTGTGTGCTGAACGCTTATGTTCAGGGAGTCGTGTGCATGTATATGCTGCATGATTATGTGCATGGTATGTGCGCACATGTATGTGTGTCCATGTGTTCGGGGTGCCTGTGTGGAGGTGTGCACATGTGTATGCATGCATGTATGTACATATGCATTGCTGGGTGCTTTGCATGCATGATTTAAGTGTAACATTCACATGTGTGTACATCCACATGCCATAAATATCTGTGTGTGTGACATATGTGTGCATGTGCCCTCACCAATGTCCACTAACTATCGAGTTTCACTCTAACCTTACCTAGACCACAAAGGGGAGTAGGTGCCACTAATGCCACATTCCAGGGCGCAGGGATCTGTGGAAGAGCACACGTGCAGGCAGAGTGCTAGGCTAACATTGCCAGGAGCCAGCAGCCCTCACAGTGTGGACCTTGACACACCTAGGTCTGTGCCAATGTTCTGGGGCCACTGTCATGGGATGCCACACTCTGCTAATGCAGCAGAGGGGTGTCCACTCACAGCCAAGGTGTTTGGGGGCCGAGCTGCCTCCGGATGCTGTGGAGGAGCACCCTGCCTCACCTCCCTTCCCGGTTAACTGCCGTGTCTGGCTTCCTGTGGCTGCCAGCTGTCTCCTTTTCTTCCTTTCCATGTCTTCTGGGTCCAGATTTCCCCTTCTCTTAAAGACACTGTCACAATGGATTAGGGTCACCCCAATGACCTCATTTACCCTAGATCACCTCTGTAAAGATTGTGCTCAGTAATGTCTCACTCTGAAGTCTTGGCGTTGGCATACTGCCATGCAGCACACTAAGCCCATGACACCCCATCTCCCTTACCTCAGCAGCCCAGAGAGTGACCCTCACTTTTCTGTTTTTCAAAGGGCAGCTGAAGCTCAGAGATGTCAAGCTATTGACCCACAATCACACAGCCTGGAAAATGATATTCCTTATAGCTCAGAGGCACTGCGAAGGTGGAGATGCATTCTGTTCTTGACACCTCAGGTGGCTTCCTGGAGGATGTTTGGGTTGGGTGTTATCTGTTCCACGGGGTTTTTATTGTTTGAAAAAGTAGAGAGACAATTTTGAAGATATTTTCTTTCCAATTTGGAGGGAGCCGTTGAAGCTTTCTGTCCTATTCTTGTGACTACCACCCAGAGGCTCTTGGTCAAAGTAGCCCCTCACTGGGGGACTGTAGGCAGGTGCTCTACCACTGAGCCACACCCCAGCCCCTCACTGGGGGATTCTAGGCAGGTGCTCTACTACTGAGCCACACCCCAGCCCCTCACTGGGAGATTCTAGGCAGGTGCTCTACCACTGAGCCACACCCCCAGCCCTCTTTTTACTGCTTCTTTTGCGATAGTCTCAGGTTGGTCTTGAACTGTGGTGCCTCCTGAGTTCTGGGATCCGCAGGCTCCAACAAACCTTCCTGCCCCAGACCGGGCAGCCTGGAGTCAGCTCTCCTCCCACTCACCCTCTCAGGGAAGCCTGAGTGGGTTTCCTCTTGCCATATGCCCCTACGCCTCCATTCCTTCTGGATCAGACCCCTAGCGCTGTGGGACAGCCGCCAATGCCACCCTGCCCGAGCTGACCTTTCAGGTGTCTCTGCTGGGAAAATCCCTGAACTTCCTTGCTGTCCGCAGAGTTAAGCATGAATATTATTTTCCTTGGGGTTCAAGGCTGTCTTCAGCCTCCGGGACCGAGCCTCCACCTCTTGGCTTGCACACTGCTCAGCAGCCATATCTACCTCTGTCCACTCACTCAGCCCTACTCCAGGTCTGTTTGCTAGGTTAGGGAACTGAGACAAAGCAACCTTTGTGTGGTCACACAGCCAGTCACTGGCCGGGCTGGGATTCAAGGCCGTGTTTCAGCTGAGTCCTTGACTCTGTTGTGACCACGATGGCTGCTCAACCTCCTTTGTTCCTTCCACTCACAAGGCTCCTGTGGGTGTGGCCTTCACAGTCTGCAGGAAGATTACCCTTATGGATCCCGGCCACCCCTTTGAAGACACAGAGGTTTGGGGGCAGGGGTTACCTAGAGTCACTCAGCAAGGCGTCAGGGCAACTCAGGAAAGAAAGCAGAATTAGACGCTAATTGGGTCCTCGCTCCGAATTTCCGTCTTGAAGTCCCGGCCCTGAACTTCAGAATGTGGCTGTATTGGAGACATAGCCTTCGTGGAGGTTATCACACAGAGCGCCTCTCCCGATGGGCCCCCATAAGAAGAAGACGACATCATACTCTGGGGAGCTGGCCCAGCTGGTGCTTGGCTGACGGAACCCACATAAAAAAGCTGGACATGAGGTTTCAGGCCTATAAGCCCAGCATGGGAGAGACAGAGACGGGCAGATCCACGGGGCTCACCGAGCAGCCAGTCTGGACTAATGGGCAAGCCCCAGGTTCAGTGAGAGACCATATCTCAAAACAAACAAACAAAATGGTGGGGAAATCCTGAGGCTGACCTTTTACACACACACACCTCCAAGAAGAGATGAGGACAGACACTGGAAAAGGCTGGCCATCCGAGGACACAAGGGGACACACAGTCTACACCCCCAGGAGAGAGGCCCCCAGGGGAGCTGGCTCTATCCGTACCTGAGCCCCGCGCTCCAGCCCATAGGACTATGAGATTAAATTCCTGTTGTATTTTGTTCTAGTGACCCAAACAAGCAGTCACAGGTAGCTCTTCCTGACTCCACACTCCAGCTCAGGATAGATCTAGGGTCTAGAGGGTTGTTTCTGTCTATCACTCCCCTCACAGAAACTGGCCAGCTCTTGAGGGCACTGTTGAATCAGCAGCACCAAGGGCTTTGGCAGGGCCTTGCTTCCTGACGAGCTGTCAAATGGGCAGCAGATAAAACGCCTACCCTGTGTGACAGACGGGGTATAAAAAGCCTCCACAGCACTTTTTATTGACTGGAAATCTTGTGCTTCACCTCTTATCATCTCCTTGACTAACAGGCTGCACACAAGCTGGGAGATGTGTGTTGGCTGGCAGGCACGTACAGCCTTGTCTGCTCTGGCACAGCCTCGGGATGCCTGGTTCTTGCCCCAGCAACAGAATCTGAACCCAGAGCCCAGAGGATCTCTTTCCCTGGTGACTATTCTATCCACTTCCTGGAGGGTAGGAGGATATCAATGTCCCTTGGGGTGGGACCAGGGGTGATAGAGGACAATGCCACATGTTGGGCCTAGGGCAGGGGCCCCAGTTATCTCATTGGCACCTTGGGCACAGACCACAGAGGGGTCCCTGCACTCCCTCATCATAGATGAGAACATGACGGGGAGGGGAAGTGAGAAGGGACCTATTGAGCCTCTTGGCAAGTTTGGGGCCAGGCTGAGCTTGGGACCCAGACCAAAGCTCAAGGTGACCCAGGGCAGATGGTGCTCTGAGCATGTGAAAGGTGAGGCAGGAGGAGACCTCGGAGGTCTGTGGGTCTCCAAGGCCCCTACACCAGGAACCCAAGACTGAGAGGGATGCAGAAGGGCTTGAGTTGGGGAGATAACGCAGTTGGTAAAGTTCTTACCACACAAGTATGGATCCCCAGAGCTCACATAAAGCCTGGCTCAGTGGCTAGGTCTGTAACTCCGGGGTTGGGAGTATGGGCAGCAGAGCCTGGCAAATCCCTGGAGCTCACTGGCTGGCCTGCCCCAGTGACCTGGAGAGCTCCGGGTTCAGTGAAAGATGCTGTCTCAAAAAACAAGGTGGAGCTGGACAATGGTAGTGCACATCTTTAATCCCAGTACTTAGGAGGCAGAGGCAGGCAGATCTCTGAGTTCAAGGACATCCTGGTCTACAGAGCGGGTTCCAGACAGTCAGAGAAACCCTGTCTGGGAATGAATGAATGAATGAATGAATGAATGAATGAATGAATGAACGAACAAACAAACAAATAAATAAATAAAATAAAATAAAGGTAGAGAGGAGCTGGGTGTTTCAGTGGTTATCAGGTTAAGAGCCCTGGAACCCTGATTTGATTCCCAGCACCCATTTTGGGGAGTTCACCGCTGTCTGTAACTCCAGCTCCAGGAGCCTCCTCCAGCTTCCTGAGCACCCGCACACATGTAAGAAACACACACACACACACACACACACACGTACACATTTTCTTTTTAAATCTGCAAAGCTAGGTGGAGAGCGATTGAAGAAGAGACCACACATCAACCTCTGGCCTCCACGCGCATGTGTACACACACACACACACACACACACACACACACACACACACACACACAACCACTCACAGGCACACATGCAAACACACACAAGAACATGCATGCAACGTGCTCAGGCGTGAGCACAACTGACCAGATCCTGGCTGCTGCTGTGTGGGCTTTGGACGGGGAGGGGGTGGGGGGATGGGGAGGGGAGAGTGTCTGCCTCTCCCTGCACACATCCCTCCACCCAGGACCCTCAAGTAACTACCTTTGTAACTTTGCTTCTTGCCTAGCCCAGCCCCCTAGGGACCTCACTGAGCCAAAAACGTCTGTGGCCTCCAAGGCAGCCGGGAGGAAAAGCGTGCTGTACTCAACGAAGGGCTGTTTCTTCCTTCCAGAAGAGCTGGGGGCCTTGGTGCCTCTGACAAGGCTGAGCTTAGAGCCAATCGCTGCCCAGGGAGCCAGTAATTAATAAAGATAGATAATGATGGACCATCTGTCCCAGCCCACGCTCCGTGGCAGGGCCACGTCGAACTCTCATTAGGCATTCCAGTGCCATTGTCCCCACAGATGTTGGCGGTGGCTGCGTCAGTCCCGTGGGAAGACAGAGGTTGGACATATTTAGGCAAACAGCACCGAGCAGGCTGGGTCTCAGCCATGAAGCTCCCACAGGGTCAGTCTAGGCAAAGATCCAAAGTATAAGGGGACCTCTATTCGCCCTCCACACTGAGACAGGTTCAAATCCTGCCATATACGGGCTGTGTGACCTTGGGCAAGTGAGCCCAGAGCCAATTGTCTCTCTGTGGGTTTGTGAAGACAGGGTGAGAAGTCGGGACCCAGTGATGCCTTCAGTCTCATTGTATGCAGGGCTCGTCTCATAGGAAGCTCTGGGGCTCCCAGCACACAATGGGGCAGATAGCAAGTTCTTGCTAGACACTGGAGAAGGCATACCAAAGAGCACGTAGCTTGGAACATTCTAGAAGGCACTGAACAGTTTGTTCTAGTTGGTGGAGCCCTGTGGACGAGCCAGCCTGGAGGAGTATCCACTCTGTAGGTAGATGGGGCCAGGCACCTTGAAAACCCAAAGCCTGTAGGACTTACAAGCAAAACTTGGGGTCCTTGGCTCCTCTGGGTAGAGGGGCGCTCTGCAGCCACTCTGGGCTTGGCCTCCTGGATTATCCTCTGGGAGAATGAGCAGATGTGTTCAGCTTGGAGCTCCCTGACACAAAACAGCCTACATCCACCAAGGACGGCCAGGCCTGGAATACGGGCAGGGAACTCACTCAGAGGGGTCACAGTACGGAGCTGAGGGCCCCACAGAGGTCACACAGGTGAGCAGTGGGACTCCGAGTCTGACTGAGCAGTATGATCCAGTGTGCCAAGATCCTTGCTTCTCCCGTGGCTGAGCTAGCTTCAGCTGGGCTGTCCCCAGTGGTAGCTGGGAGAGCGGCAGGGACACCTGATCCAAGGCCTCTTGGATTCCATACCTGACATCCAGTCTGACAAGGTTAGGAACCCGAGGCTCCTGCCTTTGTCCTAGAGACAATGAAGACTCTGAGAGAGCCTGCCATTGTTCTTAGGAGGCGCAAGTCCCCTGGGGGGTCAAAAGGGAAACTGAGGCCTAAGAAAGGGCCAGTCTTTAATGAGGAAGAGAGTCAGAGCCGGGGCTCTCTCTCCTGAGGTAGGGTGCTCAACGGGCTTCTGGTGAGCTGCTGCGCCTCACTGGGTGGCATGCAGGGTCAACAGAGACGGTGGCTTTCAGGGACTTAGCTGCCCTGGAAGTGCCCAAGGGCTGGAGGCTGGGAAGGGCGGCTTCACCGGCATCATGAATATTCATAGGCTCATAAATATTCATGATGACCTCCGAAAACCAGTGTAGGGAGAGGCAGTGTGGACAGATGCTCCTGAGCCCATTTCAAGACCTGATCCTCTGTCAGCCTGGACCCTGGAGCCCCCTCCATCCAAGACCTGGCAGAACCCCCTCAGGAAGGGTCACCCAGGATCTGGAACAGGTGGTCCCTTCCTGAGCTGAATGAGGGTTCCAGAGCCCAGCTGGCTAGACACTTGGGCATGGCAGGCTGCGGGAAGTGCCCCACACAGGCCTGGCTGTTCCTGGTGACTGGGCAGGAAGCCATGAAAGGGCTGGGCCAGGCCAAAGCTGCTCAGAACAGGTGTCACCTGAGGGCTGGTAGGAAAATGTGCCGCCAGATCGGAGGTACCCAGCACCCAGAGTTTGCTTTTACTGAAGAGGAAAGAGAGGAAGACTCAGAGAGGGTCGGTGAGTTGCCCAATGTTGCACAGCAAAGCCACAGGAAGTCCAGGGCTCCATTTTATGAACTTAGAAGGAGGACGTCTCTGAGATACAGGTGGACTGGGGGATATGTCAGGGTAGATTCCTATATAGGCAGGTGTGCGGCTTTTCGTGGGACATAAAAATCCTCAGGAAGCTGGGGGTGACTCAGCAGCTAAAGCTGTGCAAGCTGGAGGACACCCAGAGCTGAGTGGGCATGGCAGCCCACCTCAGAAGGCAGAGGTGGGATTCCCAGAGCGAGCCAGGCATGGTGGCGCACGCCTTTAATCCCAGCACTCAGGAGGCAGAGGCAGGCGGATCTCTGTGAGTTTGAGGTCAGCCTGGGCTACAGAGCGAGTTCCAGGACAGCCAGAGCTACACAGAGAAACCCTGTCTCAGAAAAAAAAAAAAAAAATGAGGCAGAAGAGCCATTGAAATGATTCCTGATGTAACATCAACTACATGCACACACACATGCAAAAAACTAAGATGGAAAAAATTGAGGAAGACACTGGAAAACGACCTATGGCCTCAATATGCACACACACACACACACACACACACACACACACACACACACACACACCACAGGCATAGACACAGGAAAAGGGGGGTAAGCCCTCAGGGAGTGTTTGCTGGATGAAGGAATGATCAACAGGCCTACGTCTGTGTCCGTATAAAGATGACAAGACTGTATAAAGTGACCTCACACAGATCTCACCAGGAAGGCACGGCCGGGGAGGCCCTGGGAACAGAGTCCAGGAGGAGGCAGGGCAGGGGTCATGTGATGACGAGGTGCAGGAGGTTCTTAGGATCTCCAGCAAACCCCAAGCTAAGACACCCCGCCCTGCATCCCTGCCCGTGTCAGGGAGGCAGGGGTGGAGTGGGGGGGGGAAGGGGAGAGAACAAGGGAAGTCACCCTGATAAGAAACCAAAGGCTGACAGCAAGTGGGGTGGGTGAATAATCATAAATGATGGTTTTTATTTTGAAAAAAGTTCACCAGGAAAATATCTGCCTCGTTCCAGAGGCCCTCCCCCAACCCCTCCAAAAAAATGCAATAAGAAAGAGGAGATGGGGACAGCGAATTAAGCAACCCGCCTGATACCACTGAGAGTCCCCCGTGTGCAGGAAGGGGGTGGGCAGGAGGGAGGGTGGGTGAGGGAGGGTGGCACTGCCCTGGGAACCGATAAACATTATTCTGCTACTGAAATAGCAAGAGCGGCAGGCGCGAAACAGGACAGACCATCTATCACCGAGTGGAGATGAATGGCTCCTGCCGGCCAGGGAGGCTAAGCTGGTCCATCCAGGGGCCTGGGGCCTGGGGCCTGACGGGGCGGGCGGGCTCTGTGCAGGAGGGACAGACTGCTGCTGAAGTTGCATAGGTAGGGTCCCTGAGTTCACAACAGACCGACCCTCGAGTGCGTGGGACCCCTCCCAGGGCGGGGGCTGGACTTAGAGCGCCCTGTCTGTACCCCCCAGGATGTTGTCCCAGGCAGACCCCACTCTTGTCTGAGCAAATCCCACCAGGAGCAAAACACACCAAGCTGGTCACTGAAAGGTTTTCGGTGTGTCCACAGTGTGGGGCTGGAGCTGGAGTGTACCTGGAGTGTACCTCCAAAGCACAAGGGGAACTAAGCCTCAACCCCAAACAGACAGAAGAAAAGTCAGGACTGATGTCTCAGACATAATCACAGTTACTCCATAGGGTGAGGCAGGTGGATTACAAGTTTAAGATCGGACTGGGCTGCAGAGTGAGTTCTAGGCCTGCAGGGACAACTCAGGGAGACTGTCTTAAAATAAAGAGAGGGCTGGGATGTGGCTTAGTGGTAGAGCCCCTGCCTAGAATCCCCCAGTGAGGGGCTGGGGTGTGGCTCAGTGGTAGAGCCCCTGCCTAGAATCCCCCAGTGAGGGGCTGGGGTGTGTCTCAGTGGTAGAGCCCCTGCCTAGAATCCCCCAGTGAGGGGCTGGGGTGTGGCTCAGTGGTAGAGCCCCTGCCTAGAATCCCCCAGTGAGGGGCTGGGGTGTGGCTCAGTGGTAGAGCCCCTGCCTAGAATCCCCCAGTGAGGGGCTGGGGTGTGTCTCAGTGGTAGAGCACCTGCCTAGAATCCCCCAGTGAGGGGCTGGGGTGTGGCTCAGTGGTAGAGCACCCACCTAGAATCCCCCAGTGAGGGGCTGGGGTGTGACTCAGTGGTAGAGCACCTGCCTAGAATCCCCCAGTGAGGGGCTGGGGTGTGGCTCAGTGGTAGAGCACCTGCCTAGAATCCCCCAGTGAGGGGCTGGGGTGTGGCTCAGTGGTAGATCACCTGCCTAGAATCCCCAGTGAGGGGCTGGGGTGTGGCTCAGTGGTAGAGCCCCTGCCTAGAATCCCCAGTGAGGGGTTGGGGTGTGGCTCAGTGGTAGAGCCCCTGCCTAGAATCCCCCAGTGAGGGGCTGGGGTGTGACTCAGTGGTAGAGCCTCTGTCTAGAATCCCCCAGTGAGGGGCTGGGGTGTGGCTCAGTAACAGAGAGCCGAGTATGCTAGAGCCCATAAGTTCCATCGCCAGTAGCACAAAATAAATGGTTCCCAAGAACCCCCTGAAGTGCCTTTGCACTAAGGTCAAGGATGGCATCCTAACCATAGTGAATAAATGACCCTGGGTCTGGCCGACTGGCGCTCTGGTGGGCTAGCCTGGCCCCTAGGCAAGGCGCTCTCTTTCTCTCAGAATTCAGAGTCACAGAAAATAGCTGAAATATCAGGTTAGTTGGCACAGAAAAAGTGCCTGGACCTTCTCCTCCACGCGGGACTGTAGAGGGCACCGTGTGGGGCCACCCAGTCAGACCCAGGGTGATATCAGCCACTGGAGGCCCCGCAGCTTCCCCAGCCCAGCTGTGCACCCAGAGCAGCCTCCCGGCCCCCTCTCAGCAGCCTCCCTGGAGACCCTACGAGAGAGAGACAGATGGAGAGAGCAAGAAGGGAGGTCGGGACAGATGGGGAGGTGAGGAAATGGGGAGGAAGGCAGGAAGATGGCAGAATCCGGGAGGCAGGGGACAGAGAGGACGAGAAGACTTCCCGGGAACAAACCATTTCTGGACCCCACCACCTACACAGGGCTCTTCTCTCCCTCCCTCCCAGCTCCTCGCCTTGCCTCCTGGCGCAGATTTCTCCACTTGCCCAAGCCTGCCTGCCACCCAGGACTCTACCTCCCAAGGCTTCTTCCCCAGGCTGGGTTCTGTTCTTAGAAGAGAGATCGTTCATCCTGAGCAAATGGCTTCATTTAGGAAAAGAATCAAGCCCTCTTTTCTCCTGCAGACACCCCGGGCTCCCCTCAATCCCCACCACTGGGTGGAGCATTCCAGAGCTACCCAGCCCCATTTTCTAAGAAGTCATCCCTACCCTGGGGACCACCCGGAACAAACCCTACCTGAACTCCATCCATTCGAGGACTAAAACCCACGGAGGATGTGGAAGATGGCGTCCGAGGGTCTGCAGGACAGAGCAAGGCTTCTTTCCTACTGAGCAGAGCCAGCAGCTTGGCCTGCCCCACCCCATAGCCAGCCAGCCCCCTCCCCAGGCCAAGGCGGCTCCATCCAGGACCCCAGCCTCCCGGCTCCCAGCCCCCCTCACTGTGACACCAAAGCCCTCCGGTTCTGGCATTTCCCAAGGGTCAATTAAGATGTCTGGAGTTGATTAGACTGTGACACTGATGAAGCCCAGAGGTAATTAGCAAGTGGAAAAAAAAGTTTTGATTAGTCCTCGGCATAATTCTCTCCAATTATTCAAAGTTCATGCCTGCAGGAGGTGGAGTGCCCCAGGAATACTTATTTATATCCAGATTTTTTTTTCCCACCAACTTTATGCATCTAGTTACCGTCAGGTCTTGAACTTGTTCAGTTGGAGAGCTGCACAGGAGGCCAGGCTGGGCCGGTCAGAAGCAGTGGGGCTCAGCTGAGGGACACAGGGTGTCTCATTTTTTTAGAATAGAGCCTGGGGGTCCCCACTAACGCTTTCCCTCTGTCACTCTGCCTTCGGAGAGTTTTGGTGAGTTGTGGCTACGCCTCTGCCTTTTCTCACCATGGTCTTTACACCCCAGAAGGCAGGGACCCAGACCCTCTTTATACAAAGCAAAGAGAAGCCCAAGGCAGGTGAAGGCCAAAGTCAGGCACGTGCAGACCTTTACCCCAGCCTTTCCTACCCCACCCCACCCCTCACCACTCTGACGGTGAAGAGAATCCCTGCTCTGGCCTGAGATCCCGATCAAGTCCCCAAGTCCCTTCTTCCGGAAGTCGTTGTGGTTTACAAAAATGGGGACCACTTTTGTGGTCGAAGTCGAAGTGACCTTCAAGCCCCGCTGTGTGTCACTGGCAAATCTATTTCCCACCCTGAGTCTCCATTCCCCTCTGTAGGATATGAAGATCAGTATCACAGAAGAAGGCCTGGGGCTAACACGGGGATGCCCTGGTGACTCCAGTTGACATCGTGGGGGTGTAGACAGTCATGAATGCTCCAAAAGAGGAAAGGTGAATGGGGCGGGGGGGGGGCCCACTGCCACTGCCACTGCCCACTGCCCACTGCCCACTGCCCACTGCCCTCTGCCCACTGCCCTCTGCCACTGCCCACTACCACTGCCCACTGCCTACTGCCACTGCCCACTACCACTGCCACTGCCTACTGCCACTGCCCACTGCCACTGCCACTGCCTACTGCCACTGCCCACTGCCACTGCCACTGCCTACTGCCACTGCCTACTGCCCACTGCCACTGCCCACTGCCACTGCCCACTGCCACTGCCACTGCCCACTGCCCACTGTCACTGCCCACTGCCACTGCCACTGCCCTCTGCCACTGCCCACTGCCCTCTGCCACTGCCCACTGCCCACTGCCACTGCCCACTGCCACTGCCCTCTACCACTGCCCTCTGCCACTGCCCACTGCCCTCTGCCACTGCCCACTGCCCACTGTCACTGCCCACTGCCACTGCCACTGCCCACTGCCACTGCCACTGCCCACTGTCCCCACTGCCACTGCCACCTGTCCCCACTGCCCTCTGCCACTGCCACTGCCCACTGTCCCCACTGCCACTGCCACCTGTCCCCACTGCCACTGCCACCTGTCCCCACTGCCCTCTGCCACTGCCCACTGCCACTGCCACTGCCACTGCCACTGCCCACTGCCACTGCCCACTGCCACTGCCACTGCCTACTGCCACTGCCCACTGCCACTGCCACTGCCTACTGCCACTGCCCTCTGCCACTGCCCACTGCCCACTGCCACTGCCCTCTGCCCACTGCCCTCTGCCCACTGCCCACTGCCCTCTGCCCACTGCCACTGCCCACTGCCACTGCCCTCTACCACTGCCCTCTGCCACTGCCCACTGCCCTCTGCCACTGCCCACTGCCCACTGCCCACCGCCCTCTGCCACTGCCCTCTGCCCACTGCCCACTGCCACTGCCCTCTGCCCACTGCCACTGCCCACTGCCACTGCCCACTGCCCACTGCCACTGCCACTGCCCACTGCCCTCTGCCACTGCCCACTGCCCACTGCCACTGCCACTGCCCTCTGCCCTCTGCCACTGCCCTCTGCCACTGCCACTGCCCACTGCCACTGCCCTCTGCCCTCTGCCACTGCCCTCTGCCACTGCCACTGCCCACTGCCCACTGCCCACTGCCCTCTGCCCACTGCCAATGCCCACTGCCACTGCCCGCTGCCCACTGCCCTCTGCCCTCTGCCACTGCCCTCTGCCACTGCCACTGCCCTCTGCCCTCTGCCACTGCCCACTGCCCACTGCCACTGCCCACTGCCACTGCCCTCTGCCCACCGCCCTCTGCCCACTGCCCACTGCCCACTGCCACTGCCCGCTGCCCGCTGCCCACTGCCCACTGCCCACTGCCCTCTGCCTCACTGTGATCCAAACCCTATTTACTCTAGATCTACCTTTCTGAAGTCTGGTTACTGCCCCATGAGTCCCTGACCCTAATCTGGTGTTGTGATGCCCTGGACCAACACAGTATTGCCAGGGTGAAGTGTAACAGGAGACTGTGTAATGGACTCCCTTAGTAACCCAGGCACTCTTCCGAGGACATTCTGGATCACAGAAACAGGTCTCAGCCAGCACCAGTGTTCAGGCCAGGGGAGGGTGCATGCTTGATTGAGAGCCTTTCAACTCCAGGAGAGCTGCCCGCTTCACTCTGTCATGGGAATAGAGTCCAGACTCACCTAAGCCAGGCAAGGTGGTACAGCCCTGCCATCCCGGCTCTCAGGAGGCAGAGGCAGGAGGGTCTTCAGATCCAGACCAAGCTGAGCTGCACAGCCAGACCCTGTCTCTAATAATAGTAATAGTAACAATAGTATAATAATATAAATAAATAAATAAATAAATAAATAAATAAATAAATAAATCCCCATGAAACCTGCCTGGAGATCAGGAGTTCGCGCAGAATGGAAGATTCTTTTTTTGAAACAGGATTTCTCTGTGTAGCCCTGGCTGTCCTGGAACTTGTTCTGTAGACCAGACTGGCCTCAAATTCAGAGATCCACCTGCCTCTGCTTCCTGAGTGCTGCGATTAAAGGCCTGTGCCACCATCACCTGGCTAAGACTCATTATTTTAAGGCACTGGGTTCAGATGGATGAATAATTTCGCATGAGCATGGAAAAGAATAGCAAGCCTGCTCAAACAAGCCTGGACAAACCAGACCTGTACATCCCAACTCCCCATTCCCACCCATCTCCCTGATGAAGCCCACTAAGCTTCTGAACCGGCTTGGGTCTTCTCCTCTTTGGGCTGCTGAGAGAGGCCACGCCTTCCTGTCCTCATGGGGAACTCAGGGCTTGAATTTTCAAAGGGGCCACCGGAAGCCTGCCCCCCACCCCCACCCCCGCATGCCTGTCAAGCCAGCCCACTGGATGAGAGCTTCACAGCCTCTTTTTGTTTGAATTAATTGAGCCCAACCCAGCGAGGGCTCTGGCAGCTCCCGCCTTCATGTGATGGCCTGCTTATTAGCAGGGTGGTTCTGAGAGGACTTGGTCCAGATTCTGTCCAATTAACGCTGCCCTAAGCCGCAGAGGGAAGCATGGAGACTGTCTAGCAGAAATGTGGCCCTGCCAAGATGAAGTGAGGAGGGACCTTAATGTCCCCTTCCTGCTGGGCCCTGCTGGCCGATCCTTGTTGCTGCCCCATACTCTCGCGGCCTCAGTTTCTCCTCATGCAGATGAAGCAGCATGGGAGATCCGAAAATAATGTCACCGATTTGCTCATGCATCCCAAGGGAGAGTCCGCACAAGTCATTACTACCCTTCAGCTAAATGAATCCCACAACTCAGACAGGCAAATGGTGCTGTATGAATTTTCACACCTCTGTCTTTGTGTGGACAGATACTGATGGGAGTGCTAAGGAGCGGTGGCTGCAACTTGTGGGTATGTGTTTCACTCTTTGAGAGACAGGAAATGTTACCAGATTGGCCACAGCATTGATATTTCTCCGTTAGCTGTCTGCACAGAAGTGCCTGCCTGTTGTCCCATATCCTTGCCAACACTTGCTATAGTCAGGTCTTTTGGCTTTAGCCACAAGAGGGACTTGAGATCTCACTATGGTTTTAATACATATTTCCCTAGTGATTAATAACATTGAGCAGTTTTTGTTTGTATTTGGTTTTTTCGTTTTTTGTTTTGTTGTTGTTGTTGTTGTTGTTTTTAATAAAACCTTGCTGAGTAGCTGGGCTAGCTTCCAACTCTCCAGCCACCTGCCTCAGCCTCCTGAACACTGGGATGAGAGGTGTGATCCAGCATACCTGGATTTAGTGAGAAACACCCTTTTTGTGTGTGCTTGTTTCCTTTTTTAAGAAATTGGTGTGTTTCTGTTGTACACACGTGCATGCATACAGGCACTGTGCACGAGTGTTCGAATTCATGTGGAGCCTGGGGGTTGACTTTGGGTATCTCCCGCAGTCTCTCTCCACCTCATTTTTTTTTTGCAGCAGGGTCTCTTCCTGAAACTGAACTCACTGATTTCGTAAGACTAGCTGGCCAATGCACCCCTGAGATCCGCATGCCTCTACCTCCCCAACTGCTGGGATTATGGGTGCATGAGGCCATGTCTGAGGTTTCTATGGGTGCTGGGAATCCAAATGGGTCATTAGTGGAGCATCTGTTTAAACATTTAGAGCGTCTTAAAAGCTCGTGTCCTTACTTTCCTGTTAATGAACTGTAAATGTTCTCTACATATTCAGAATGCAAGTCTTCTGCTGGATAAATA
The DNA here is from genome assembly GCF_004664715.2 of Peromyscus leucopus. Taxonomy (NCBI): domain Eukaryota; kingdom Metazoa; phylum Chordata; class Mammalia; order Rodentia; family Cricetidae; genus Peromyscus; species Peromyscus leucopus. The sequence continues at coordinate 40,706,194 of NC_051082.1, forward strand.
TTTGGAAACATTTCTCCCTGTTGGTGGCTTCTGTTTCCACGGGGGGAGGAATCTTAGTGACTGTGTTTGAGGGGACACAGGGAAGGGAGGCATCACTACAGATGCCTCCGCCTGGCATCCAGGTCCCTCATGGACCCCTCCGTGTTTCCAGGTCCACCGCCCTCTCTGCTGCTTGCTGACCCAGACTGACCTTTGATCCTTGACTCTGGCCTCTTCTGTGGGACCTGGAGGTGGATGTCTCCTGCAGATACATTCCTGGACCCCACACAATCTGGACACCCAGCCAAAGGCCACACAATAGCCACAGTTCTCAAGCCTCTATCTCAGCATGGTCTTGAGATTGAGATGACCTGAGCAAAACTCTGAAGCGTCTGCCTGCATCTATTACTTTCCTGTTGCTATGACAAAACTCACAAGTGACATAAGGAAGGTAGAGCTTGCTCTGGCTCACAGCTCCAGGGTATACAGTCCACCTTGGTGGCAGGAGTGTAAGGTAGCCGGTTGTATTGCATCTGCAGTCAGGATGCAGAGATGTATGAATGCTAGCAGTCTGCTCACTTTCTCCTTTCTTTTTTATTTAGTCCAGAACCCTAGCCTAGGGAATGGTGCTGCCCACAGTGAGGGTGAGTCTTCCCAATTCAGTTCACTGTCCCAAGATAATCCTTCACCAACATGCCTAGAGCTTTGTCTCCAAGGTGATTTCACGTCCTGTCCAGGGGACAGTCGATCTAAACCATCAGATGGGACGAGCTCTCTGAAGCTCATGCGCTTCCAAGCCCCAGCATGCACTTGGTGGCCAGCCTCCATGATTCCCGCAAGACCCCCTCCTCCTGAGGTTATGACCTCAGACTGCCAGTCTGCTCTCTGGGTGGCAAGATGTAGCAATAGAGAAGGGTTGTGGAGAAAGAACTGTAGAGATGAATATATGAAAAAATCCACATAGGAGAGAGATCTATTGGAAATCTCTCCCCGCCTGGGCTACGCACAAAAACAGATGGGAAGAAACTCCATGATGCACAGAAGTTAGGGGCTCTGGGAATAAGTGGTAATTAAAACTGACCCTCAACTTGACCAGATCCAGAATCACTTCGAATACAAGCCTCTGGGCATGCCTACATGGGATTATTTAGACCCAGTGAACTGAGGCGCAAAGACTCACCCTAAACATGGGTGGCACCATCCCACGGGCTGGGGGTCCTGGACTGAATAAAAAGGAAACAGCGAGCCAGGCAGTAGTGGTGCACGTCCTTAATCCCAGCACTCAGGAGGCAGAGGCAGGCGGATCTCTGTGAGTTCGAGGCCAGCCTGGACTACAAAGCGAGTTCCAGGACAGGCTCCAAAGCTACACAGAGAAACCCTGTCTCAGAGGAAAAAAAGGCAGGGGGAGGAAGCGAGCTGAGCCCCAGCATCCATCTCTCTCTGCTTCCTGACTGTGGATGTCACGTGACCAGCTGCCTCACGCTCCTGCCACCATGCTTGAACTGTGAGTCACATCAACTCTTCCTCCCTCCCTTCCTTCCTTCCTTCCTTCCTTCCTTCCTTCCTTCCTTTCTCCCTCCCTCCCTCCCTCCCTCCCTTCCTTCCTTCCTTCCTTCCTTCCTCAAGCTGCAACACAGACAACTTCTAAGGGACCAGAATTCACGTGGCATGGGGTTTCTGAGCATCTTTCCCCGGCTGTCTTCACAGCTCATAAGTACCTTTACCTTTCTTAATAAACTCCACTCTGTTCCCATCACCATCCATGTGTCCAATGAATTGTTCCGGGACACAAGAACATGGTCATCTCTGCGGGTGTCCTCTGAACTCAGGTCTGAACAAAAATGCTACTGTAGAAGGCAGAGTGACCCCCAGGTGAGGCTGCAAAGATGGGGGTACCCTCTCCTGGGTGCTGAAGGCCCCTCATCAGGAGGAAACCATGCCTGCTGTGAAGACACTGGTGAGAAGCCAAGGCCCGCAGCCACCAGCCACCGGAGGGCACGCACTACGTTAGATATGGATCCTCTGGTCCCTTTGGAGTCCCTGCTGATGCCACACAGTGTGACTCCTGGCTGCAGCTTCCAGCATGTGAGTCCCCAAGACAGAATCACTCGTCTGAGCCCCTCCAAACTGTTTCCTCCCAGAAGTTAGATAGGACAATGCACACTTATTGTTGATAATTTGCTACATTTTCGGCCAATTTGTGGTGTAATTGTAGGCAGCTGATATCCAAACCATTTGTTTTTGGGAACCAAAATAAAATAACAACAACCAAAATAAACTTCAAAATTAACACACACTTCGATTTGTAAATCTTCCTCTGACCCCCCCCATCTGCAGAAGGCAAGGCTAACTCATCCCCCATAACGATATGGAAGACTGAGCCCCGGGGAATGAGAGGACTGTGGCTGTGCTGTGGAGTTTCCCTCCGGGCATGACGTGTTCACCATCTTGGAGAAGAGAGTACCTGGACCCTGTAGCCATGGCAACTAACTTAACTGATGGGAACAATACAGAGGTACCATGTAGATGGTGGTGGTAATGAACCACTGACACTTCCTGGCAGGAGGAGGGGAGAGTCAGGGTCCCTGGCTGGGATTCCATCTGCAACTCCCTCCTGCCCTCCCCTAGCTGCCAGCGATCTTGAAAGATGCTGGAGTATACCGGAAGTGGAGGGTTGACTAAAAGGAGACTCTGTGATGTAGCTTCCATGAGGTCACCATGGGGTAGAGCTTTGGCATGACTCAAGGGTCACTCGGGCTCCTCAGTCATCCCTCATCCATGCTTCGTAAGGAAGCCCAGTAACCCCATTGGGTGGACTTGTGCTTTGAAATGTCACTGATGCCCTATCTGGGGTGAATAGATGATTGTGCAAATCTTCCCAGGAAAAGTTAATGCAACAACTGGCCTGTGGGGGTCCCCATGACTGTCTTTTTTTTTTTTTAAGTTTTTCATAGAAGGGTTTCTCTGTGTAACTTTGGAGCCTGTCCTGGAACTCCCTCTGTAGACCAGGCTGGCCTCGAACTCACAGAGATCCTCCTGCTTCTGCCTCCTAAGTGCCACCACCACCCGGCTTCCCTGTGACTGTCTTTAGGGGACCACTCAGCGGGTCTTTAGGTGAGTCCTGCTGTAATAAAAATCCAGGTCAGTTGCTTAGGTTTGGAAAAGGAGTTGATGTCAAATTACCCATCTGAGTGAGCTTTATTAGGAGAGAGAGAGAAGGGAAGGGAAGAAGGAAAGGAGGAAGAAAGGGATGGTGGGGGAGACCTGTGACTACAGGATGGGGTGGGCACGATCAGGCCTTGAGGTAGAAGAGCAGCAGCTATGAGGGACGGCGTCGCCGCCCCAGAGAGGGCAAGATGGGGCCTGGAAGGGAGGGAGGAGAAGCTTCCCTTCATTGGGGAGAACCACCCCCTGAGCCGCAACTTCATCAGATCAGCTAGGCTTGCAGGGGACTGTCACAGTCAGGCTGTGGACCGCTGACATTCCCCCATGGAAGGAGGAGCTGGAAGGGAGATCTCAGCCACTCCTCACAGCCGTGGGTGTGTAATTCTGCCCTAGCTGCTCATGGCCTCGTGGGGTACTAGAGTGTACGGACTGGGGAAGGTTACCCGGGAGCTTCCTCTATGTGGCTGTGGGAACGCCATCATCTGCACTGAGGGTAAACTTCCTAGTGTGGCTTCTCTAGGGTGACCCATGCTCTGTGAGCAAGTCCGATAACCTCAGTGGTCCCCCACGGTAATTGTCCTATAGTTGGGAATACTATTGCTGTGATGAAACACCATAACCAAAGGCAACTTGGGGAGGACAGGGTTTATTTGGCTGACCCTTCCACATCTTAGTTCATCACCGGAAGAAGTCAGGACAGAACTCACACAGGGCAGGAATCAGGAGGCAGGAGCTGATGCAGAAGCCATGGAGGGGTCCTGCTTACTGGCTTGCTCCTCGTGACTTGCTCTGCCTGCTTCCTTATAGAACCCAGGACCTCCAGCCAGAGATGACACTACTCACAGTAGGATGGGTCCTCTCCCATCAATAACTAATTAAGAAAATGCCCTACAGCTGGATCCTTTAGGAAAAATGGAGCCATTTTTCTCAATTGAGGTTCCTTCCTTTCAGAGGACTCTAGCTTGTGTGAAGTTGATGTAAAAGTAGCCAGCACAGGAAGCATACTTTGGCTTGTCATTGGAACCTTACAAAGAGAGGTAGATGTTTATGTTGCCCCAGGGTAGGAATTCTCCCAACACCTTCAAAACCCAAGAGGAAGGGTGGCCCAGTGCTCAAGAATATGCACTGTTCTTGTAGAGAACCAGGATTTGGCCCCCCAGCACCCACATCAGATGGCTTACAATTGCCTGTAACTCTAGCTAAGGTGTCTACAATGCCCTCTTCTGGCCTCTGTGAGCACTGCACTCACGTGCACATATCCCCACACACAAACACATAATTAAAAATAAAAACTAAAAAAAAATTTAAAATCTCAGGAGAAGCTGAGAGATGCTCAAAGTGGGAGTGGGAGGGGGGAGCTACCACATGCAGCATGATGGGAGCCCTGGAGGAAGAGACAGGCCCTTCATTTTCCTTTTAGAAAGCATGAACAGAGGGAATTTTCTGGCTTGCATTAGTGTTCAGGGAGTGTTGGGAGTTCAGTTAGTCTGGCCCGGTCTATACATCAAGGGGCACAAACCACATACTTATTTTGACCTTGCATGGGGCAGGTCAAGGCCACAGCACAGCACTGCTTCTTATCAACTATCTCTGTCCCAAAGGGAACTACAGGGGTTTGTGGTCCTATTTCTGGAGGAGAGAAGAGCAGTTGGAGGGTCTGTGGTCTAACAGGAACCAGAGCCCATAATGGCCCTAATCTCTTCCACAGAAGGGCCCAGACAGCTTTAAGAGCATGTGATAAGTTGTGTTTTTCAAAGCTGGCTGTACCACCTCTCTTATGGGGACACTCTACTCTTTCAGGGTGACTTTGGCCTTCCTTCTTCTGAGCATTGAGGTCTGTCTTCTATTTTGTAAGATCCTGGATTTCAGAATTCAGTGGGGACATGAAGGCAGATTGTCCTTTGGGGCAAGAGATTGATTAGAAGAAATATTGATGACGTAGAAGCACAGCACAGTATGTTCTGAAGAGAGTTCCGACCCACGAGGCAATGTGGGGGCTCCCCTCTGGCCTGGTTTCATCTCTGTTGCTGTGATAAAGTACCTTGACAGAAAGAAGCTTAGTGGAGAAAGGGTTTCTTTTAGCTCACAATTCCAGGTCACAGTCGGCCTTCGCTGCAAGGAGTCAAGGCAGGGTCTAGAAGCAGCTATTCACATCCCATCCACAGTCAAGAGTGGAGAGCAATGCAAACGTGCATGCTTAGTGCTCAGCTAGCTCTCTCTATTCTTACACAGTCTGGGATCCAAGCCCAGGGAACCACACCACACACAATGGGTAGGTTTTCTGTTGCTGTTTTTTCTTTTTACTCTTTTTCACTCTTTACTCTTTGGACGACCCACCACACAGCTCCCAAATAAATACACACAGAGAGACTTCTTTCTTATAAATGCCCAGCCTTAGCTTGGCTTGTTTCTAGCCAGGTTTTCTTAACTTAAATTATCCCGTCTATCTTTTGCCTCTGGGATTTTACCTTTCTCTATTTCTGTGTACCTTATCTTTCCTTCTTATTCTGTGTCTGGCTGTGTGTGTGTGTGGCTGGCCCTTGGAGTCCTCCTCTCCTTCTCCTTTCTTCCTTCCTTTCTTCCTTCCTTCCTTCCTTCCTATCTTTCTTTCTTTCTTTCTTTCTTTCTTTCTTTCTTTCTTTCTTTCTTTCTTTCTTTCTTTCTGGAGCTGAACACCGAACCCAGGGCCTTGCACTTGCTAGACAAGCACTCTACCACTGAGCTAAATCCCCAACCCCTCTTTCTCCTTTCTTGCTCCTTGATCCATTCTCCTCCAATTTATTCTCTCTGCCTGCCAACCCCACCTATCCTTTCTCCTACCTTGCTATTGTCCATTCAGCTCTTTATTAGACCAATCAGAAGTTTTAGGCAGGCAAGGTAATACAGATTCACAAAGTTAAACAAATGCAACATAAAAGAATGCAACACATCTTTGCATAATTAAAACAAATGTTCCACAGCATTAAAAAAAATAGAATTCATCTTAAAATAATATTCCACAACAGTTTTTCCCACTTCAGTGAACTATAATCAAGACAATCTCCCATGGACATCTCCACAGGCCAATCTGATCTAGGCAATTTCTCATTCAGCCTCTCTTCCCAGGTGATTCTAGCTTGTGTCAAGGTGATATTTTAAAACTTACTTTCAAAACTTAATCACTCATTCACATAGGTTTCGAAGAGAGGAGGGAGGTGCCGTAGCGTGTCATGGAGGATTAACCCATAGCGTGTGCTTGCAATCAGGTTCTCTCCATTCCCCTGTGAGATAAGGTACAAGGGGACAGCCCTTCAGGAGTGTGTGTCCTTACCCCGATGTATCACCTGTAGGGACTGACACATTTGGGTGCTTGGGGAAACTTCCTTTGTGGAAGTGGGAACCATGGACTCACAGAAGGTCACAATAGGTCTGACAGAGAGATAGAGAGACTGCTGCTGGTGAGCATGGCCTGAGTAGCCCAGAGCCCAAACCTAATACAATTGACCCTGCCACATGTAGCAAAACAGAAGGCCTGTCCTTGATTCCTTGAAAATTCCATGCAGGGCCTTTGAGATGGCTGAGCAGGTGAAGGAACTTACTGTCAAGCCTGGCAACCTGAGCTTGATTCCTGTAACTTACATGATAGAAGGAGAGAACCAACTCCCGTAAGTTGTTTTTGACCCCTTCATGTGCACCATATGGGTCCCAGGCCGTGCGGGTCACGGCACCACCTGCCATCTCATGCACCGTCTTGGAGTAGAGTCCAGGCTCCTGTCTTGCCTTCTGGCCAATGCACCACAGAGTGAAGACAAGCCTTTCCCACCAAATCCTGTTCTGTTAGAGATCCATGAGGGACGTAAGGCAACATCCAAAGCCATTCACCATTATATCCCAGCAATCGATATGTAACAGGTATGACCAGATGCGTGTGGCAGCCAGACTTGGCCTTTTGGGAAAGTGTTACAGATCACTTGTTTATTTTCATCTATGTTTATTTATATATTTATTTTATGCATATCTGTGTGTGCGCATGCACACGTGCGTATGCGTGCATACTGGGGTGAGTACATGCATGACTGTACACTGGCATGTGGAGGACAGATGTCAGCCTTGAGTGTTGTTCCTCAGGAGCCAACCACCTTGTTTTAGGAGGCAAGGTCTCTCCCTGGCCTGGGACTTGGCGATTTTGCTAGATGAGCTGGCTGGTGACCTGCCTGTCTCTGCCTCCCCAGTGCTGGGATTACAAACATATGTCACCCTGTCGGCTTTTTATATGTGAGGCTTTGGATTAAACTCAAGCCCTTGTGCTTGCGTGGCAAGCCCTTTGCCGACCTAAGCTGAGCCACCTCCCAGGCCCTGGTGTGACAGTTTATTTCATTAAAGCAACTTTTAATGTTCTTATTCTATTTCCTTATTATGTATGTATGTGTGCACTTGAGTGTGCCACGCCGTGTGTATGGAGGTCACAGGACAGCTTGAGGGGGTCACTTTTCTCCTTCCACCGCGTGGATCAAACTCAGGCCAGGAGGTAAGCACCTCTACCCACTGAGCCATCCAGCTAGCCTGTGATGTTACCATTTAGATGTGATATGGGCCTTAAAGTCCCATGTTGCAGGCTCGGCCTCCTCTAGCCCACATTCCTCCCATGATGCACTGGGCTACCGTGGACTCAAAGCATGGTCTGAAAGCTTTAAAACTATAAGCCAACGTAACTTTTTCCCTTGTGAAGTTGGTATTTTGTTACAGTGGCAGAAGGCTAATTCACATGCGTTTCTGTGTGCAAGCATTTAAATTGGTCAGGTGTGGATATATGCAACTTATATATACAAATATATACATTTAGGATCCCGTGTGTGCACCTGTTTGAACAGCTATACACCTGTGTGTGCAGTCACGTGTGTGTGCTTGCATGTGTCTAGAGGCCAGAGGACAGTCTCAGGTGTTATTTCCCCAGGAGCTGTCCACTTGGGTTTTTTGAGACAGTTTGTCACTGGCCTGGAGCCAGCTCAGTAGGCTAGCTGCCTGGCCAGTGACCCCAGGAATCTGCCAAGGCTGGCTCCCCGGTGCTGCAGTTGCAAACATGCACCACTGCACCTAGCTGCTTTTTATGCAGGTCCTGGGTGCTCCGGCTTGCACAGCGAGTGAGTACCTTACCAACTGAGTCATCTCCCCAGCCCCTCAAACCAACTTCTCCAAAAGCTTCTACAAATACATCTGAAATACATTGTATCCGTTGCCTGCAAGAGCCTCTTTTGGAGGACCTGCCGGCTCACTGGTAAGAAGCGCCTTTAAGGAGGTCTGTCTGGGCTCTTATTGCTTCCGTTCAATAAACACTTAAGGCCACAATATTTACACGGTTGCTAACATGCCCACTCCTGAGCATTCTTAGAAACCTCTTTAAACAAGGTCTGCAAATACTGCCACATTCCTCACATCCAGTGCTAAAATCACCCCAGGAGTCCTTGCTTATCCACAGATGCCAGGGATGGAGTGAAGAGACTCTCCCGGCCTCTGAACAAACAGATCATTCTGGAAGCTTCTTAGAAATGCTAGCTTCTGTTAGGAGCTGTTAGTCAGGCCTGAGACAGCCCCCGAGCCATTCACCATTGTCAGCTTGCATTGTTTTTCTCCTTTATTCCTTTTCTTACATTGAGCCCATGACCTCACATGCTAGGGAGTTACTTGAACTCTGAGCCACACCTCTGCCCCTCACTGGGGGATTCTAGGCAGGTGCTCTACCACTGAGCCACACCCCAGCCCCTCACTGGGGGATTCTAGGCAGGTGCTCTACCACTGAGCCACACCCCAGCCCCTCACTGGAGGATTCTAGGCAGGTGCTCTACCACTGAGCCACACCCCAGCCCCTCACTGGAGGATTCTAGGCAGGTGCTCTACCACTGAGCCACACCCCAGCCCCTCACTGGGGGATTCTAGGCAGGTGCTCTACCACTGAGCCACACCCCAGCCCCTCACTGGAGGATTCTAGGCAGGTGCTCTACCACTGAGCCACACCCCAGCCCCTCACTGGGGGATTCTAGGCAGGTGCTCTACCACTGAGCCACACCCCAGCCCCTCACTGGGGGATTCTAGGCAAGTGCTCTACCACTGAGCCACACCCCAGCCCCTCACTGGGGGATTCTAGGCAGGTGCTCTACCACTGAGCCACACCCCGGCCCCTCACTGGGGGATTCTAGGCAGGGGCTCTACCACTGAGCCACACCCCAGCCCCTCACTGGGGGATTCTAGGCAGGTGCTCTACCAGTGAGCTATGCCACAGCCCCTCCTCGGGGGATTCCAGGCAAACAAGATACTGCTGAGCTACATCTCCAGTCCTATTCACTTTTTTAAAAATGCAACTTATTAATTTAGTGTGTGTGCCTTGTTGCATGTGCTGAGGTCAAAGGAGAACTTGCAAGATTCAGTTTTCTCATTCTACCACATGAGTTCTAGGGATTAAACTCAGGTCTTAACAGCAAGAACCTTCACAGTCTGGACCATCTCACTGGCTTTTTAATTTTTCTACTTGGAGATGGTGTCACCAAGTTGCCCAGGCTGACCATGAACTCATGATCTTCCCGACTCAGCCTCCACAGTATCTGGTAGCTAGAATGACAGGCTTATGCCACCGACCATGTCTTTTATTTATTTGCATGTCTTTTTATTTGTTTGTTTCTTGTAACTGTTTGTTCCAATGAAGCTTTTCATTTTTGTTCCCTTTTTCCCTCTTTGTGGCTGGTATTTCTGAGTTCCGACATCTGGGACTCACTAATGATCTTCTGAGTTCCTAACAGCTTGGGCAGGCCCACTTACCAGCTTACCAGCCATCTGCGGCACACACATAGGCTCAGGTAGGCTCCACTCTACACCATCTGCTGTCCTTGATGGTTGCCCCACACTCCTGGCATCTCCAATAGGCTGGAGTCTCCACTGCACTCGAGGCTGAACCCATGGCCTCTCCTCAGGGAGACTCTGGCCCTGCTACCCCGCGACAAGCCTCAGCTTCCCTCCATGACCTCTTTGTGTATTCCAAATCAGCACCTTGTGGGAAATCCTTACACACTATCTGTCAAGTCTTGTTGCCAGCTTGCTGTGTGGCCTGGGGCTGGCCTCTCACTGGACCGCGGCTTCTATGTGCTGACTCTAAGGAAATACTTCCCAGAAGATTTTGCATCAGTGATGCTGTTTTGTTTTGTTTTTTTCCTTTCTTAATCACAGTTGGTTTTTCAGCCCCAGCTAACCAGCATTGATTTTCCCAGTAAAGCAAATGTTTCACTTCAGTGGTGCTGGTCTCTTGTTAATTACAGCTGACTCTTCAGGCTTAGCTGATCAGAACCACGGGTTCTTAATTCAAAATATCACACAAATAGCCTTGTTAGTGTCTTTGAGGGACTCTTGGACTTCCCTCTAAAACGTCACAAGCCAGGTCTCCATCGTCTGTACTGCTCTCAGGGTTCTTTTCCAAGTTCTCACAACAGCCCAGTAAGCTCTGAGCACTCAAAACTCGGCCAGCATGGAGCTCTACAGTCCTCCCTTGCTTCACAGAAAAGGGCCCAGGTCATAAAAGCCACAAGGCTAGCTCCGGCACAGCCACACCCACTTCTGGTGCCAGTTTCTGTCTGGTTCCAGTTTTGTTTGCTTCCTTGTTGCTGTGATAAAACACTGGGCAAAAACAACGTGGACAGGATGAGGCTTTACTCAGTTTACTGTCCACCGCCGAGGGGCATCAAAGGCAGGAACTCAAAGCAGGAACTTGAAGGCAGAACAGAAGCAGGAGATCAAGGAATGCTGCCGACTGACCTGCTTCCCCCTGGCTTGCTCAGCTACCCTTTTTATGTAGCCCAGGCCCCCTTGACCAGGGATACCACCATGTACACTTGGCTGAATCTTTCTATCAAGAAAATGCTGACGCAGACAAGCCCACTGACCAAGCTAATGAAGGCAACTCCTCAGTTGACATTCCTTCTCCCCAGGTATGACTAGATCTATTGGAAGTTGATTAGAGAGAGAGAGAGAGAGAGAGAGAGAGAGAGAGAGAGAGAGAGAGGAGAGAGAGAGAGAGAGAGAGAGAGAGAGAGAGAGAGAGAGAGAGAGAATAAACCAGACACATGTTGTCTTTACTGATATCACCAACCACCTCAGGATTTCTCAGCCTCCCCTCTTGCTTCCTCAACTGTCCCCTCTCAAGCAGCACAAAGGCCCCCCACAGCCTCTCCCACACTACAGCTTGTGCCAATGAAATCTGTGTTCTTGCCTAAAATCCCTTTCCTCCTTCAAAAGCCCTGCTCTTGCAAAGAAAGCCTCCAAGCTTTCAGAACATTGCCGCTGCTGTGAGCTTTTCCACACTCTCCTGGAGAGTCCATTGATTTATTTGTTCTTAGCTCTGTCCACAGTCCCCCTGAGGCAGCTGGGGCCCTTGACTCAACAGGCAGAGGAGGCCATGGAGTCAGGAGAAAATGAAGGAAAAGATTAAAAAAAAAAAAAAAAAAAAAAAAAAAAAAAAAAAAGCTTGTTTACAGCTCCAAAATGCATCTCATCAGAAATGCATCAGCTGCATGGAGGGGCCATGCACAGCACAGCAGGAGCCAGGGCGCATGGAGGGCCAGCTGTCCCCCATGCCCTGGTAGGCACTCCTAGGCATGTCACCTCCCTGACCAGCATTCCCTGCTCACAGTGCAGCATGTTTGGTCCTCACCAGGGTACCATGTTGCATCCCAGTATCCCTCACTGTAGACAAGTGAGGTGAGAAATAACATGGGTCAGGTGGGGATGTATATAGGTGAGGTAGATGGGTGAATAGCTAAATGTGGATAGATGGATGGATAGATGGATGGATGGATGGATGGATGGATGGATGGTTGATAGGTGAATAATAGATGGGTGAATGGATTGGATGGGTAGATGAGTGAATAATGGATAAGTAAATGGATGAGTGATCGACGGATGATTGAATGGATAAACTGAATGGATAAATGGATGATTGATGGATGAATAATGGATGAATGGGTTTATGGGTGATAGATGACTAATGAATGTGTGGATGGATAGATTGTATAGATGGATGGATAATGGATGGATGATGGATGTATGGATGATGAATGGATGGATGAACTATGAGTGGATAGATGATGGATGAACGGATGGATAAGTGGATGGGTGGGTGAATGGATTAGATATATAAATGGATAGATGATGATAGGTAGATGATTGACAAATGACAACCCAAGTATTAGATAATCCCGCTGGTACCCTGGTGTTAGTCAGTAATAAAAAGAGCTACTCTGGAAACAGGATCAAAACATTAGGACAGATTTTTTCCACATTTGAAACCCTCCTGGGCTTCAGACCTTGCAGGGAAGTGATAATTTTCAGCCCCCTAGGAGACCTGGTGTCTGGGCAGGAGCGAGAAAGCAGCAGGTGGCAGTGGGACCATGCCAGGGGAAAGCAGGATTTTAGGAAGATCAGCCCCCAGCAGCAAAAACCAACATCAGCCATTGCCACTGATGAGGCCAGCCACTGAGAAGCCAGAGGATTTGCCAGACTTACTCGGGTTGCAAAAGATGTGAGTAGCTCAAGTGACCTTGGAAAAGAACAAGGTTAGCACACTCATGCTGCATTGCTGGACTCAGGACACACTACAAAACTACAGTAAACGAAAAGGCCTGGTATTGGCTAAATGTAAGCAGAAAGACCCATGAATTCAAGAGGGAGCCTTGGCACAGACACACGCATAGATTATGACTGATTTTTAGCTGTGTGAGTTCATGCGCGTGCAGGTGTGTGCCTGTGTGTGAGTGCCTTGTGACCAGAGATGAGCCTCCGGTGTGGCTGCTCAGGCACCAGCCACCTTGCTTCTTGAGACAGAGATTCCTACTTTTACCCAGAACTTGCCAATTCAGCTAGACTGGCTGGCCAGTGAGCCCGAGTCCCGCCTGTCTCTGCCTTCCCAGCTGGAATTACAAAAGACCAACCAATACATCTGGCTTTTTTTTTACATGGGTTTTACATGGGGATAAAATCCGGGTCCCCCGGTTGTAGAGCACCATGGATGGCTAACTTCTGACAAAGTGGCAAAAGCTGTGTGGTGAAACTGTGAAGCTTGGGTCCCTACGTGCAAAGAATAAACACAGAAGGGCAGTTTGCTCCACATACAAAACCAACCCTAAATGGGCCGTGGACCTTCATACATGTGAAACCTAAAATAATCAAATTTCTGTCAGAAAACGTGGAAAATCTTTGTGTCTTTGTTTAGGTAAAGATTGTTTTAAAGCTGGGTGGTGGTAGCGCACGCCTTTAATCCCAGCACTCTGGGATTAAAGAGACAGGTGGATCTCTGTGAGTTCGAGGCCAGCCTGGTCTACAGAGTGAGTTCCAGGACAGTCAGGACTGCTTCACAGAAAAACCCTATCTCAAAACAAAAACAAAAACGAACAAACAAAAAAGATTGTTTTAAATATGACATCGAAAGCCTGACCTATTTCATTAAAAATTTACTCTTTTTAGGCTAGAGCTCAGCGATGAAGGACTTGACTGGTCGAAGGCCCTGGGTTCAAGCCCCAGCACCTCAGAAGAAAATATGAATAAACAAACCAGGAAATAAGTAAAGAAAACCATTGGCACCTAGCCTGTGGTCCCAGCTGTGGACGACTGTGGCAGGGGTGAGAGGGTGTGGGGTGGGGACGGGGTCGTTTGAGCCCAGGAGTTTGAGACCAGCTGGGGAACAAGACATTTCTCCAGGGAGAGTACTAAAAGGCCACCAAATGACATGAAAAAGGCGTTGAGCGTCGCACAGAGCTAGTGTAAATCGCCGCCCCAGTGGGACGCGGTGCCATCTCTCACCAATAAGTTCACCATCTCCTTAGAAAAGAGAACACGTGCTGGGGACATGTGTCCGCTGGTAAAGTGCTTCCCTGAGAGCACAAAGACCTGTGTCGCATCCTCGGATGCCTTGTGACAAAGTTAGCATAGCGGCCTGGGCTTACTGGAGAGATGCGTGATTGAGATGAGATCTGCCACGAGACAGGTGGATCCCTGGGATTTGCCAGCCAGCCTAGTCTAACGAGTTCTAGGCCAGTGAGAGACCCTGGCTCAAAAACCAAGGTGGATGGGTTGGTGAGATGACTCAGTGGGTAGAGATGCTCGCGGCCAAACCTGACCACGCGAATTCAATCCCTGGGACCCCGCATCAGGGAGGACCACACATGTGGAGAAAGTGGAGCCTCACACAAGCTGGTGGGACTGTAAAATGGTACAGCCGCTACGGAGGACAGTCCAGGATTTTTGCGAGACTGTCTACATGGACTTCCCACGTGACCCAGAAACCCTGTTCCACGGTGTGTACTCCAAAGAAAATGGGTGCTAGGGTTTGGCTGAGAATCGTCGCCCACAGGCCCGTGCATTTGGACGCTTGGGACTCAGCTGGTGGCACTGTGGAACCTTGGAGTCTGGAGGCACGGTTGATGGAGATGGTGGGTCACTGGGGCTGGACCACTGAGGGTCCCACCTGCAGGCTTCTGCAGGATGTGCCGAACCGTCACAATGGACCAAACCCTCTGAAACCTTGAGCCGAAGAAGCCCCTCTCTCTTGAGTTGTTTCTCTGAGGTGCTGTTTGTTTGTTTTGTTTTCACAGTGATAAGAAAGGTCACTGAGACACAAGGACTCCATAGTCACGGGTCCAAAGTGCTCACTCCGATGCTCTTCACAGCAGACAATGCAAATGAGTGGATGGGCAAGGCGGAACCCACGGGTACCCAGCTCTCAGCGGATGGAAAAGAGCAGGCCTGAAGTCACTGCTAGGAGGTACAGCCAAGCACGGAACGGCTCTGTCACACAAAGCACGGAACGGCTCTGTCACACAGTTCCCTTATATCCAGAGAGGCGGAGGGGACATGGGAGGTGGGAAAGAGGAAGAGGAGGGGGAAGAGGCTGGGCGTGATGGTTCATGCCCATTGTCCCAGCATTTTGGCAGGCCAAGACAAGAGGATTGCCACAAGTTCAAGGTCAGCCTCCTGGACTGCAGTTCAAGACCAGTCAGGGCTACATAGTAAAACCCTGCCTCACAAAGAGAGAGATGGGAGGTAGCGGGGAAGGAGAGGAAAAGGGGGGAACGAGGAAGGGCAGGAGAGGAGATGGGGAAGAAGAGGTGAGGAAGGAAAAAGAAGATGGGGGGAAGAGGAGAGACCAGACAGGAGAGCAAGCAAGCAGAGGTGACATTAAAGGGGAATGAAGCAAGAGGAAGGTTCCAGAGAGCGTCCTGCCCCTGTCATGCTGGGCCTCCGGATTAAGTGGCCTCACTTTCCACCAACTCTGCCTGGACACCTGCTCAGTGTCCTCTCAAGGTCAGGGGAGGCGCCTAACAGCCAAGGACTCAGCCAGCCTTAAACCTGAGTCTCAGCTAATCCGGACAGCAGGCAGGTGGCCTGGGCGGCAGCGGGGAGCTGGGGAGGGGGAGGGGCACGGTGCCGGCATCAGGGCTGGAGCAGGGACTTTCCCATCTGCACTCCTTGGCCTCAGGCCAGTGAGCCAGCTGCTGGACCTCGGGGCTACCTCCCTTCCGGAGGTCTTAAGTCTGGGGCCCAAAGACCTGGCCGACTTGGCGACCCCAACTGCCCTCTCAGCACTCCTTCTAGCTCCCCAGGACACAGCATCAGCAGGAGGCTTTCAAGTGGGGAGCTGCCTACCCCCCTAGAGGGCCCCGTACGTCTCCACCAGTGCAGGGTACACCTCTTATGGCACAGAGGGGATAGTTTTTTCTTGGCGGTGTAGTTCCAAAGTTTGGGGACACAAGGGACGTGAGCTCTTGGCCACACTAGCCCTGCCCGTGCTACTGGGCAGGGAGAAAGCAGGCCTGGGCTTCTCGCTCAAAATTTCACCTCTCCTTCACTGTAACGGAACGGAGCCTGGACTCTCCGCCTTCTCCCTAAACAGTGGGCTCCAAAACCCTTAAGTATATACGTAGGGGGAGGGGGCTGGTTCTCTATGCTGCTGCCGCTGGGCCATCCTGCCAACGGCTAGGGGTGGCTCCTTGTCCTCAACCACCCCATCACACCTTGTCTTTCTGGTTGCCAGATACCTCAGCATCCCCCATCCCTCAGTCGGTGTGACCTCCTTCTGGCTCGGTGTGGCCAGTGAAGTCAAGTCCCCCCAGGCCCTGAGACCTCTTACCCACCCCTCCCACAATGCAAGCTTACTTGTGCCTCCCCCGTTTCATATGCTGAAGTTCTAACCCACGGGATCTGAAAGGGTGGTTAAAGGAAATGGGGTCATTGGGTGGGTCCGACGAGGGTCCTTGTCAGAAAAGATTAGGGGGCTGGAGAGATGGCTGAAAGCACTGGCTGCTCTTACAGAGGACCCAGGTTCAAGTCCCAGGACCCACATGGTGCCTCACAACTGTCTACAACTCAAATTCCAGGGGATCTGACACCCTCTTCTGGACTCTCTGGACACCAGGCACACGCATGGTGCACAGACATACATGAAGGCAAACACTCATACACATAAAATAAAAATAAGCAAATCTTTTAAAAGAAAAGACTAGGGGTCAGGGAGGTGGCTGGGTGGATAAAGCGCCCACTGTGCACGTGTGAGGACCTGGGTTCGGATCCCCAGACCTCTGTGTAGTTAGGTGAGGCAGCACGTGTCTGTAACCCCGACACTCCTAAGGCAAACGGGAGGCATAGACAGAGAACGCCTGGACGTCGTCGCTGGGCCAGCTAGGCTGGGGTGCACAACAGAGTAAACAAAAGACCTTGTCAAGTGGAAGGTGAGAAAGGACACCTCGGGTCGTCCTCTGGCCTCCACATGTGCACTGTGACACAAATCGACAGGGGATGGGGGTCTTCAAAAAAGAAGAAATGAGGCCAGGCCTAGTGGCCAAGTCTGCAGTACTAACACTTGAGTAGCTGAGGCAGGAGGATTGCTGTGAGTCAAATTCAAGGGCAGTCTATAAAGCAAGTTCCAGGACAGCCTGGGCTAGACTGACTCTCTCTCTCTCTCTCTCTCTCTCTCTCTCTCTCTCTCTCTCTCTCTCTCTCTCTCACACACACACACACACACACACACACACACACACACACATACACACACACACACACACACACACACACACACACACACACACACATTTTCAGAGTAAGCCCCCCTACCTAGGCCACTATGCAGGGACAATGTGGACTGTTTTCTCTGACTCTGAGACCCAGGTTCCTTCCCTGGAAGAACCAGAGAAGCTATGGCACAGAAACAGAGTGACATGAGCACACGATGATGCCCAGCACACGATGCCCAGCACGCGATGATGCCCAGCACACCACGATGCCCAGCACATGATGCCCAGCACACGATGCCCAGCGCACGATGCCCAGCACTCGATGCCCAGCACACGATGCCCAGCGCACGATGCCCAGCGCACGATGTCCAGCACTCGATGCCCAGCACACAATGCCCAGCACACCATGATGCCCAGCACACGGTGCCCAGCACACCACAATGCCCAGCACACGATGCCCAGCACACGATGCCCAGCACACGATGCCCAGCACACCACGATGCCCAGCACACGATGCCCAGCACTCGATGCCCAGCACACGATGCCCAGCACACAATGCCCAGCACACGGTGCCCAGCACACCACAATGCCCAGCACACGATGCCCAGCACACGATGCCCAGCACACGATGTCCAGCACTCGATGCCCAGCACACAATGCCCAGCACACCATGATGCCCAGCACACGGTGCCCAGCACACCACGATGCCCAGCACACGATGCCCAGCACACAGACCATCTCCTCGGCCTGTTGTCTTATAGGAGGCCAGGTCACCCAGGTCAGACCCAGAAGGTTGTAGAAGCAGAAGGTTGTCAACTCAAGAGCAGCTCAGGCTATTCACAGAGACTCTGTCTCCGAGGAGAGAGAGAGATTCGAACACAGCCAGAGAGAGACGCCCCTGTTAGACACAGAAAGATGAATCTAGATGCCCAGGAGGGAGATGAGGGGATGAATGGCTTGGTGATGAAGTGCTTCCAATACAGCTGTTAGGACCTGAGTTCAAATCAGGAATATTCACAGAGGAGCTGGGCAGGCAGAGACAGGAGGGTCTCTGGGGTTCTCTCTCTAGCCAGGCCAGTCTAGCCAAATTAGTGTGCTCTAGGTTCACTGAGACTTCTGTCTCAAAAAAATAAGGTGGAAAGAGATGGAGAAAGATACCTGATGTTGACCTCTGGCCTCCACATATGCAGGGGCACACACACACACACACACACACACACACACACACACACACACACACACGGAGCCCAGGATGGCTTCAAGTAGAACTTGCTGTGTCCACAGTTTGATCTTCTGGGATATCCCCTAATTTTCTCCTTCAGTCCTCAGAACCTTCCACTGCCCTACAGACCGAGCCTGTAACTCTTAGCTGGGTTACCTGCCCTGATCCCCAAGTGCCTTTAGGAAGGGCCCCTGAATTCCTGTGGCTGAGTGAGGAGAGAGACACTGGACAGAGCATCAGGGGCATTTTGCCCTGGGTAGTGGCTGCTGTCCTGTGCTCCCCAGAAAGTCATAAGGCCTTTGCCGTAAGCACATGAGGAAAGTTTAGGAACTGTGCCCATTCCTTCCCCATCGCTGTGACAAAATCCCAGGCGGAGGGCTACAGAGGTGGCTCAGCCATTAAGAGCACACCCTGCTCTTCCAGAGACCCAAGTTGAGTTCCCAGAACCCACATCGGGTGACTCACAACTGACTCCAGCTCCAAGGGATCTGATACCTTTCTAGCCTCCATGGACACCTGTACTCGTATCCCAAAGACACACATATATACATAATTAAAATAATGAAAATAGCTAGGTGGTGGTGGTGCACATGCTTTTAATCCCAGTACCGGGAAGGCAGAGGCAGGCTGATATCTAAGTTCAAGAACAGCCTGGTCTACAGAGGGAGTTCCCAGACACCCAGGGCTACACAGAGAAACCTTCTCTTGAAAAAAAAATAATGATGATGATGGTGATGATCATCATGGTGGTGATGATGGTGATGATGATGGTGATGGTGATGATGGTGGTGATGATGGTGATGATGATGGTGATGGTGATGATGGTGATGATGATGGTGGCGATGATGGTGATGGTGATGGTAATGATGATGAATGTAAAAAATTCTCAACACTTGACAGGAGCAACTTAAGGGAGGAAAGGCTTATTTTGGCTCAGGGTTCATGGCAGGGAAGTCATGGCAGCTGGAGAGGAGGGAGCAGCTCAGGTTGCCATGGCAACAGCAGCAGCAGCAGCAGGAAATTGCAGCGTGACTTGCTCCCACATTGGAGGCTCGGGCAGCAGAAAGCTCAGGTTGGATGTGGAACTCAGTCATAACCTCCAAAACCCGCCCTCAGTGACCCACCTCTACCAGCCATGCATGCCACACCAGAGGCTGCACAACTTTCCCAAACAGTGCCACCAGCTGGGGGCTGACGGTTCAATCACGAGCCTGTGGGGGACATCTCATGGGCAAACCAGAAGAGAAGCAAAGAGAGATTCTCACGGACTCCCCAGCTGTTGCTACTTAGATGAGAGGGCAAACATTCCTCACATCCACAGGTTTTGATTACTCTCTCCCCCTCTCCATCCCCCTACCCCGTGCGTGTGTGTGTGTGCGCGCGCGCGCGCACATGCACATGCACACGTGCGCACCATCTGGGAGAGTACTGAACCTTTAGGAAATAGTACTTAGCTGGAGGAAGTGGGTTGCCGTAAAGATTTTGTGATTTGTCTTGCTTTGTTTTGTTCTATAGGCTGGCTCTGTTTCGGGCCCAAACCCTCTCTGCTTCCTGACCTACCAAGATGGTAGCAAGAAGCCGTTACATGCCCCCATCCCCATGAGCCTCCTTCCACCATGCCTTTCCCACCGTGAAAAACCATCTCCCTTCAAACCATGAGCCATAATAAACCTGTT
The DNA here is from genome assembly GCF_004664715.2 of Peromyscus leucopus. Classification (NCBI taxonomy): domain Eukaryota; kingdom Metazoa; phylum Chordata; class Mammalia; order Rodentia; family Cricetidae; genus Peromyscus; species Peromyscus leucopus. Next base: position 40,726,257 of record NC_051082.1, read on the forward strand.
TTCCCCTCAATGTGCTTCCACCAGATCACAGGTCACAGCAAGGAGAACAGGTAACTAAGACAGAGTTCCTTCCCCTCCACGTCCTCCCCATGGCCCTGTCACTAACACTCCCTCCCACACTCTCCACTTCTGTGATCCCCAAGCCTCCCCCTTACCTCCCCAAACCTCAAATCAGCCTTATACATGGAAAACACTGCAAACCAACGTCCAGCACTGACCAGTGGGGTAAAGTCGGATTATGCTGGAACCCAACCAGGGAACTCAAAATGCAGTCTGGGGAAATGGCTCCATCAGTACAGTGGAAACACAAGGGCCTAAGTTTGGGGCCCAGAACCCACGTAAAACCCAGGCACTGTGGTGTGTACTTACCATCCCAGCGCTGAGGAGGTGGAGGCAGGAGGATTCCTGGGGCTCATTGACCAGCCAGCCTGGCTGACTCAGCAAGCTCCAAGTTCAGGGAGAGACTGTGTCTCAAAAAAACAGACTGGAGAGCTGGTGAGATAGCTCAGCAGGAAAAGCACTTGCCGAAACCAAGCCAAGCGACCTGAGTTCCATGCCTGGAACCCACGCGAAGGCGGAAGGAGGGAACTGACTCCACAAAGTTGTCCTCCGACCTCCGCGTTGGCCCATGTGCAACCACACACCCGTCATACACACAGAACAAAAATAGGTCACAACTAGGAATAAAGACGGAGAGCGAGAATCGACACCCGTGGTTTGTCCACTGGGCGCCACACAAAGGAAACTCCGAAGGAGCCCTCCCCCCACAGCACTGCACACACAGTCGGCAGCGGGGTGCAGGCTTCAGCAAGGCAAGCTTCCTGCCATCTCCAGGCAGCGGGAGCTGCCCCCACAGGCACCAAAGACACAAATCATGGAGGGAAAGACGCACAGGACTCAGTAGAGCAAAATTAAGAATCTCTGTAAGACAAACTGCACCATCAACAAAGCCGCAAGACAGATGCGGCCGCAGACAGGCGGGATGATTACATCCCACACAACCGGGCGAGTATGAATGTCCCAGATCTGTGGAGGACGCCCACAAATCAATAAAATGATGAACAGCCCAATGGAAGACTGGAGTGGGATGGGCAAGGGCATGTGAGGGTCCAGGAAGAGGGCCCTGGGTGCATTCCATGAACAAGAGGCGTGTCACGGCAGTGACACCCAGGGAGATCAGAATCACACCCTGATTCCAAACCACCAGGTGGGCACAGAGGGGCACTCTTCGGTGAGGGTGAATTTGTTTCAATTACATTAGACACCTGCCTCTGACCTCCCCTCCCTCTTCATGTGTAGGCGAGACATTCTAAGACCCCATGATGCCTGACTTGGACCAAACTCGTAAGTGTTTTCCACACACATACTCACAATAAGGATTTATTTTTAGAGTGGTGAGGTTTGGTGCAGTGGTAGAGCACCTTCCTAGAATCCCCCAGTGAGGGGCTGGGGTGTGGCTCAGTGGTAGAGCACCTGCCTAGAATCCCCAGTGAGGGGCTGGAGTGTGGCTCAGTGGTAGAGGCCCTGCCTAGAATCCCCCAGTGAGGGGCTGGGGTGTGGCTCAGTGGTAGAGGCCCTGCCTAGAATCCCCCAGTGAGGGGCTGGGGTGTGGGTCAGTGGTAGAGCCCCTGCCTAGAATCCCCAGTGAGGGGCTGGGGTGTGGCTCAGTGGTAGAACACCTGCCTAGAATCCCCCAGTGAGGGGCTGGGGTGTGGATCAGTGGTAGAGTACCTGCCTAGAATCCCCAGTGAGGGGCTGGGGTGTGGCTCAGTGGTAGAGCCCCTGCCTAGAATCCCCCAGTGAGGGGCTGGGGTGTGTCTCAGTGGTAGGACACCCTTAACTCACATAAAAAGCCAGGCACAGCAGTATACACGCCTGTCACCCCAGCCCTGGGGAGGTGGACACAGGGATCCTTGGGGCTCACTGGCCAATGAGCCCGGCTGAATCAGTGATGGGAAGATTCATGTTCAGTGAGGGACTCTGACTTGAAAAATAAAATGAAGGAATGATAAAGACACCCAACATTGGCCTCTAGTCTTCACACAGACATGAATACATCACACACACACACACACACACACACACACACACACACACACCCCATACATATATACCATGTACACACAGAGAACACAAACACATCACATGTATACACACCACGTGCATACAACATACACACACAACCCAGATATACTACACATGTACACATATGCCACCTGTATGCTACACATATACCACATGCGTATAACACATATATACATGCCGCATATGTATTGCATGAACACCACATACATGCCTGTGGCATACAACACACGTGTTATACCTATGTAATATGCAATACCATGCACACGCACAAAAACCTTGCCCCCTTCCACCATGGAGGACCTGGACACCTCCTTCACCAGGCACAGAATCCACTTAGTGTGTGGCTGTGAACTTCCAGCCACAGAATTGTGAGAAACCGCAGTCTACCCTGGATAAATTTCCTGTCTGCAGGTTTTTGTTACAGATCGGCACGGGCAGACACCCTCCACCACGCTTAGGGCACAGCATGGTGACCTTGTCTTCAGCATTCCCTGCTACATGGGGACTCCCTTTGTTCCTGGCTTCCTGGCATGATCTGTCTTCTGTGCATGCAGCAGTGCCTGGCACCCAGCCCGAGCTTGGGCAACACAAGATAAAAAGCAACTAACAGCCATCTAAGTTCTTTATTTCTGAGACAGAATCTCATGTAGCCCATGTTGGCTTGATGAGTGAATGTGTTTTATATATGTTGCATGTGTATGTACATGTGTTATATGCATGTGTTATATGTGTGTAGCATGTATATGCCATGTGTATGTAATATGTGTGTTGTATGTATGTGGTATGCATATGTCAGGTGTATGTAGTGTGTGTGTGTGTGTGTGTGTGTGTGTGTGGTGTATGTATACGGTATATGTGTTTATGTGCATGGCCTGTGTATATATTGTGTTAGAGCATGTATTTTTATGTGGTGTGTGTGCATATGTGTATGTGTCTGTATGTGTTGTATGTGTGTGTAGGATATGCCTGTGGTAAACATGCATGTGGTATGTGTGTTTTATGTATGTGGTATGTGTGTTGTATGTATGTGGTATATGTGTATGTGTGTGTAGTATATTATGTGTATGTGTGTGAGATGTGCATGTCTCTGTATGTGTGGAGCCAAAGGACAATCTCTGGTGTCACTCCTCAGGCACCTTTTCTTTTGAGACAGGCTGCCCACAGCCTTGGAGTGCCCTGATTCTGCTCTGTAACTGGCCAATGAGGCCATGGTTCCTCTTGTCTCTGCCTCCCCATCCCTGATCACATCCATGTACCACCACACCCCACATTTTACATGGATGCTGAGGGTGGAGCTTGGACCTCATGCTTATATGGCAAGCACGTCATGGACCAAGCCGTGTCCCCAGCCCCCAGGCCGAGCTCTTCCAGCCTCTGTCTCCCTGGCGTGTGGTCACAGACACCCAGCTCCTGTGTCAAAGCCTCACAGATCGGTCACTTGTCGCTCGCTGAACCCCCCAGCCATCCCTGACAACCGCACTTTCCAGACTGATTTTTCCAGGGAAAGCTCTCACTTCCCCTTGTCACGTGAGGTTCCGAGCTCTGTGGAGCTCTGTCGCTGCAGTCTGTCTCCCCAAGGGAAGAAGCTGCTCCTGAGGAGGCTGCATGTCCTAGGAGCTGCAGGTAATGCAGCGGGAGCCGCAGCATGCCGCCCCAGCCCCCGGTTTACGCAAATCTCCAGGGCGTCTCCTTCAGGAAATTCCTTCTTACCTCAGCTTCATTCTAGGGAACTCTGGCAGGCACGGTATGACCTGCAAAGCAGGGAGCTGCCTTTGCTGCTGAAAAACTAGAGGGTCCCTTGAGGGACAAGTATGGTGGCATACTCCTCTAATCCAAACACCGGGAAAGGCTGAGACAAAAGGAGGGTGTGAGTTCAAGTCCAGCCTGGGCTACAGAATAAGACCTGTCTCAAGACAAAACAAACAAACATCTGTACAGATGAGAGGCCACTCAGGGTAGTTAGAGGTGTCCTCTACAGTCCCTCCCGGCCCCAGGGCTGTGACACATTGGTCCTGTCCCTCAGGGTCCTATTTCTCTCACTATAAACTTGGCCTGACTGCCGATTCTGACAGTTGGTGCTCAGAACCGCCTCTCGGGGACTTCTTCCTGAAGTAGACCGTCCCCCTCCAGGAGGAAGGTACCCCAAACCCGGGACCACACTGGAGTGGTCAGAAGACAGAGCGGTGCCTGAATCTACCTTCTCGGGCCAATTTAGTGCAGCCCCAGCCTGGCTGGGCCACCCCGCCTCAGCGGTCCCCCAAGGCTGACAATCGGCAGACGCGGTCAAGTGGATCTAAGGCGCCTCTAATTGGCTTCTTGACGATTGGGAAGCTAACGAATGCTATGCTCGGCTCATCTTTAATTGGCAAGGGGCCGCTGGAGATGCCGGCTCGGGGAGAGCCGTGGGGCCTGTCTGACACCAGACTGTCATTAAGGCTGCGCAGCTCCATGAAGGCTCACCCCCACTTTGTCCCTCCCAGAGCCCGGCCTCAGCTGCCCGCTCCTCCTCACCCCTCTGTCTCCTCAGCCAGCTGCATCCCCTGCAAACTCTTTTCACGTGGGTGATGGGAGACCCTGGGCTTGTATGCCCCAGGCTGGGAGGGTGGTCATGTTTGGGGCCCCTGAGGACTCCCTCCCTCCTCCCTTCCTTTCCTTCTCTTTCCTCTCCCCCTCCCTCTCTCCATCATTAAAGTGTTCACTTTTTCCAGCTGGGCCTCGGCCTCAGGAAGGACCCACTGGCGGGCAGCGTTCTTTGCATGGCCAGCCCTATGAGCAGACAAAGGCCTGCCAGTCACCTGCTTGGGAGCCCAGGGGCAACCCAGTCCAGGTTTCATCTGGGAGCCCTCGTGAACCCTTGTAATATGATCTGGAAACCCTGTCACAGCTTCTAACCGTTCACATCAACATCCTTGCCTATACATTTCTATGTATGTGCATGTTTACACGTTCATGTGTGTATAGGTGGGGTGTACACATGTGGAGTGGAGGCCAGAGGTCAACCCCGGGTGTTGTTCCTCAGGAGTCATCCCATCTTTTTCTAGTGTGTGTCTCTCTCAGAGAGCGGTAGAGAGGAGGAGGGAAGGAGGCAGAGATGTGTGGGGATGTTCCATGTATGAAGTCAGAGGACAATTTGGTGGAGTTGATTCTCTCCTACAAAGACGTGGTCACCGGGATCAAACTCAGGCCATTAGGACTGCGTGGCACGCACTTTTTCCCACCAAGCCATCTCTCGGGCTCAACCTTGTTTTCTGAGAAAGGTGCTGTCACTGGTACGGGCTCACCGATTCAGCTAGACCAGACGTCCAGGGAGCCCCAGAAATGCACTTGTCTCCTCAGGGACCGTCCTGCGAGTGTGGACCACCACACCCAGCCTTTCTAAGCCTGTGATGAAGACCAAACGTGGTCCCTATGCTTGGTGAGGACACCTCTCCCGCCCCTTCAAAACTCAAATACAAAGGGCACCAGGCAGGCAGCGGGCACTCAATCAACGCTGAAGACGGAGCGGACACACATGCCAAGCTGAGCCTGCAGATCTGAGTCAGGTATTTCTTGGGACCGGAAGCCCAGCCCCTACCCCATGACCACCAAGAGCCAAACAAAGCCAGGACCTCTTCTCACAGGGCCTCAAGCAGGAGGGTGAGGTGACGGCTCTGGAAGTACCGGGTGACCGAATGTCTCACTCCGTGCTTAACGTCGACGTCCGAGTTACCTCCGGTTCTCCCGAAGCGGTTCCAAATTTCTTCTGTTTCTACTCAGACATATTCTCCCATTAAAATGGCTCCAGCTTTGCTGGGGATAAATCTTCTTTTATTCCTCTAATTTACTCAGACGATATTGGACAGTTTTAACATCTCCTATATCATCAGGCTTCCTGTCAGTTTAATTTCATCTACAAATTTCCCTCGATGGATTTGCCACCTGCCCTCCAAAGCAGGAATCAGTGTGCTTCATCAGGGCAGTAGCAGCAGAGGCTGAGGCAGCTCCAGTCTCTGGGGCTGAAAGTCAGTGTGATGGGCAACCATCCATATTCCCCGTGGAGGGCAATAACATGGTGTGTGTGTGTGTGTGTGTGTGTGTGTGTGTGTGTGTGTATGTATGTATGTGTGTATGTGTGTGTATGTGTGTATGTATGTGTGTATGTGTGTATGTATGTGTATGTATGTGTGTGGTGTGTGTGTGTGTATGTGTGTGTGTGTGTGTGTGTGTGTGTGTGTGTGTGTGTGTGTGTGCATGTCAGGCATGCCTGCTGATGTGGCCTCCTCTGACTTAGATGGGTGTTAGGAGATCTGGGACTCTGAGATCAGAAAAGGAGAATGTCATCGGAGCATGCTTGCTGTTGGGCATTTGAGGGGGGGGGGTGAAGAGGAAGAAGAGGATGAAGAGAGTGAGGAGGAGGAAGACAAGGTGGGGGCAAGAGGCAGAGCAGCCCATTGCTGGGCCCCTCACAGGCGTCTATGTCTTAATCCCCAAGAGTAAAAAGAGACCAGAGGGAGGGCAGATGGGTCCGTGGATGCATTGCTTACCATGCAATCGTGAAAACCCGTGTTTGGATCCCTGGAATCCACGTAAAGCCAGACACGACAGTGCACATCTGTAACTCCATCGCGTCTGTGTCGAGATAGGAGGTGGAGACAGGAGACTGCCTGGAAGCTCTTCTGGCATACACAGCCATGATGACACCCCATATCAAACAAGGCAAAAGGTGAGGATCAGCAACCGAGGTTGTCCTCCAACCCCTACATGTGCATTCATGTGTACACACGACCTTCATGTATGCATTCACACACATGAGCATGTGTGCACACGCAGACCCCACACAGGGAGATTTTTACAAAGAAGGAACACAGAGATGAGAAGGTCCCAGCAGCCTGCAGGTAGTGGGACCCTGCTGTTAGCCTTGGTGAGCCTTCCCTGCAGGCTCAGCTGGCTTCCTGGGGAAACGGGGTTTCCAGAGTGGAAAAGGGATGGTTTTGACTACTGTTTCATTTTCATGTGTAGAGACAGGGTCTCACCACGGTGCCAGGCCAGTCTCCACCTCCGAAGTGAATCAATTCCAGATCGATCCTCCAGCCTTAGACTCGCAAGCAGTTAATGCTACAGTCAGGGATTTATTCTTTTAAAATAGCTAACAGTCATTGAATACTTGGCATATGTCAGGCAATATTTAAAGTATTTTACAGAAAACAAACAACTGTCTTAACAACCCACAGAGGGCTGGCACCGCTGTATCTTAACGGGCTTGTTAAGGTCTAATTTGCATGTCCAGTTGCACAATTCACCCAGTTGGAGGGACAGCCCAGTCCAATGGCCTTCTATACAGCCACCGACGCCAGAATCTGTCACTGTGGCCAATATTAGAATACTTTGTGTGTATGTGGCACATGCATGTGCACGTGTTCATGTGTGTACACATATGTGGAGGCCAGAGGTCAACTTTGGGTATATATCTCAATCTCCTTCTACCTTATTTTTAGAGATCTCAATGGCCTGGGGCTCATAAATTGGGCTAGGTAGGCTGGCCAGGGAGTTCAGGGATTATCGTACGTTTGCCTCCCCGGTGCTGTTACTACTGGAACGCACCACAATGCCCAAATTTTCATGTGGGTGCTGATGATCCTCACGCTTGTGTGCCAAGCACTTTACCCACTGAACCCCCTCTCCAGCTCATAGAACATTCCCGTCAATTCATAGAGAGACCTGGCACCCTTGACCACCAATCACTCCATAACTCCTTCCCAGCCCCGCCCCCAACCATCATGCATCTACTTCCCGTCTCTGTGGCATTCTGGGTATCTCATGTTGATGGAGTCACATCAGATGTTGGCCTTCCGTGTCTGGCCCCGTTAACTCGGCATATTGATCACTGACAAGACTCAGGCACATCCTAGCACGTCTGCATCCTTTCCTACTGCCAGTTGGTGCTCCACTCAATGGATGGATCTCACCCTACTTGCCCATGAATCTATTGGTGGGAGATGTAAGGTTGTAAGTAGGAGGGGTGCTGACTTTTCTTGGGTGGAAGTGAGGAAATGTCTATTCACCCAGACAGAGAGGTCACTAGCAGACCAAAGGACGGTTTCCACCCAAATCCAGCTTGGTGAACCCATGAGTTTGTTGGGGTCCCTTACAGCGGCATGGGTGACTCAGGGACAGTTGCATCATCACTGAGTAGTTCCTACCCCTGTCAATTATTTATGTCTTAGCTATCAAGGCACCGCGGGGCCTCGGGAGGATCTCGTGAGCCATGTGGGTCTCTTGGCCCTCCACCTCCTACACACACTTGCGGGAACGTTAATGGATCTCGTATTTGTCGTTTTTTCTGGTTTCTGTGACAAATCCCCCACAAAGGCAGCTTTAAGAGGGGAGGGTTTGCTGTGGCTCTCTTTGAAGAGCTGTAGACCACCACAGCAGCAGTGTGGTGGCAGGAGCAGGAGGCGACTGGTCACGTGGCATCCACAGTCGGGGAGCAGAGAGAGATGGATGCTGGTGCTCAGCTCGCTTGCTCCTCTCTGCTCAATGCAGACATGCCCAGAATGACTCCTGGGTGGCTCTGGACCCTGTTGGGTCCTACCAGCAAGAGGGCCATCTGACCACGGACTGGAGGCTCTAAAGCTGTGAGCCAACACAAGCCTCTCCCTGCAGGCATCTGTCTCCGGTATTTTGTCCTAGCAATGGAACGCTAACATGGAAGCCTCCACAGCTTTGCTGCGGGAATACTGAGCGTGTCAGGGACATGCATATGTGAGTATTTCCTGTGCTCCCGGGGATGTCCTAGAGGCAGATGGCTGGCTCGGGCACTAGCTGTTTAACTGCCAGACTGCTTTCAAAGGAGTTTATTTTGAAAATAAAAAGCAAGGAGACAGAAAGTCGTCCTTCAGGGCACAGTCAGACAGATTCACCCCCGGGAGACTGGGAATGCTTTCCATTCATAGCTGTGTCCTGAGGCCGAGTAGGCACTTCCTGAATGAATGACTGAATTAATGAATGAATGAGGCGATCCGAGGAAAGAGGAGACAGATAGGAGAAATTGAGTGTTAGCCATCTTGAAGGTGAAGGCTGGTGAAGGCAGACACCCCGAGGTCCTGTGGTTGGGTGGGTGCTGGAAGAGACCCTGAGAAATGACCCTGGGATACCACAGGCTTTTAACTCGTCTTCACCGTCTGTGGTTCAGGGGCCTCAGCCGAGCACCGCCTTCTCCACTGAGTGGTCTTTTCCCACCTCTCTCTCTCTCTAACAACATCTCCAGAAAGGTGTAATTTTTCTCTCCTTGCTGTCAGAGGCAGCCGTAAGAGCCCATGACACAAATAACGAGAGAAATAAAATCCACTGAGACACGGGACCTTGAGGCCCAGCCAGCACACAATGCTGCAGTTACTGAGCCAGACTAGGAAAGGGTCTCCTGTGGATCAGCACATCAGGGGGAGACATCCAAGCTGGGGGAACAGGATCTAGGGGTCCCCGTCCTCACAGTCGTGTGCTTCGGCATTCGGCCTGCGGGATTACTGTGGCTGTGATCGGGGCTATCAGCTGTCTCTGGGCAGGTGACACATCAACGCTTTCCCTGCCTGGGAGGGAATCTGCATTAAATGGTCATTCTGAAGTGTTAGGAGATCAGCCCCAAGAGGTCCCAGCCAGCTACAAATGTCCCCACTGCAGGCGGCAGCTTGTGGGCTGCTTGGACACAGCCCGGTCCCTGAGCTGTGCTGTAGTCGTAGACCCAGAGCTCACACAGACCCTGAGCCCTGCTGTCCTGAAGCTTCGAGAGCAAGGTCACACTGTGGCAGTGCTGTTTCCTACTGAAGCCTCATCCCAGCCTTGGACACACACACACACACACACACACACACACACACACACACACACACACCTCTTCACTCTTGACCTTACAGGGTTGTTCCTCTGTTTGGGGGAGGGGTGGCTTTTTTTTTCCCCCAGTTTCTTGGTCTTTGTTTTTAATTATTCCTCAACCTTGTTAGGCAGGTGCTCTACCACTGAGCCACACCTCACTGGGGATTCTAGGCAGGTGCTCTACCACTGAGCCACACCTCACTGGGGGATTCTAGGCAGGGGCTCTACCACTGAACTACATCTCCCACCCTCTTCTTACTTCTTTTTTTGAGACAAGGTCTCAGTAAATTATCTGAGCTTGGGTTGAACTCTGTAGCCTATTCAGGTCTTGAACTTGTGACCTTCTAGACTCAGTCTCCCATGTAGCTGGGTTAAGAAGCCTCTGCCATGACACTCATCCTGATCTCTTCCCCTTACATAGCAAGCATGTGGGATTAGTGGCCAACCAATGACCTCATCTTACTTTTGCTGACCTCTATAAGACTTGGGCTGAAATGCAGACACATCCTGAGAGTCTGGGTTTTGGGCTATCACACAGGAACTTGTAAGAACACAAGTTAACTAATGATAGACCAAAGACGACCTCCAAGACAGGTCACCACAGAGGGGGACAGGCACCAGGCTGTGAGGGAGCCTGTGGCACAGGAAGAGGTCCACAAGAAGACTTGAGACCTTTCTGGTCTTTAGCCTCAGCTGAGTTCCTGGCCAACAGCAGTGGAGTGAATGGCCATCCTTAATGGAAACCAGGTCTGTGCAAACGCACTTCCTGTATCATAAAGGCTCCTGGAGCCTTCCCTGAAGGATGGAAGGAGGAGGATGCAGGAAACAAATGCCCAGAGAGGGCAGTTTGCTCACTTGCCTGGCACAGTAGTCTCTGAAAACTCTTGGTCAAAGCTCTGAACTCCATCAAAGGCAGGCATGGTGGCACACACCTGTCCTGCCAGTGCTCAGGGAGCAGGGACAAGAGGACTGCTCTAAGTCTGGGGCCATCCTGGCCTGTATAGAAAGTTCCAAGCCATCCAGGGCTCTGTAGTGAGAGCCTGACTCAAATACAAATAACAAACGAAAAAGGCTACCACCTCAGCCTCATCGGGCACCTCAGCCTCATCAGGCTCCACTTGGTACCATTGCACCAGGCAGGGTCACTGCCAGGCACCAAGGAACAGCACCAGAGAGGCACCAATCACAAAAGACACACAAAGGCACAAGTAGATGGATACCCGGCTTGCTCTGCTGGAACCACTCACCCAGCCAAGGCAGGTGAGAGATGGAGTGCTAATGTGCAAGCTAGGGCATCCCCATGGATGGGGATGGGTGGGCCTCGAGGATGCTGGTGAGTCCTGGTCTCTTGTCCATAGCACTGTGGTTGGAAGTGAGGTAGGTCTCAGGGCTAAATATCCAGAGCACCGCCAGCCACCCGGGGGCTCTGTGGGGATGTGTCTCTGGGTGGTGGCTGTGGGGAGTGTGGGGGTGGGGAGGTGGCTGTGGGGGGTGGCTGTGGGGAGTGTGGGGGTGGGGAGGTGGCTGTGGGGAGTGAGGGTGTGGGGGTGTGGAGGGTGGCTGTGAGGGGTGGCTGTGGGGGGTGGCTGTGGGGGGCGTGGGTGTGGGGGTGTGGGGGGTGGCTGTGGGGGGTGACTGTGGGGGGTAGCTGTGGAGGGTGGCTGTGGCGTGTGTGGCTGCAGCTGTGCGTGTATGGGTTGGGGTGTGGCTGTGGGTGTGGCTTGGGGTATGAAGTGTAGCTGTGGGTGTGACTGTGGGGGTAGACGTCTTCTCTCCAGCCTGGAATCCCCCAGTGAGAGGCTGGGGATGTGACTCAGTGGTAGAGCATCTTCATATGGAAGGCCTTCAGTCCCATCCCCAGTACCATACAAGGAAAGTTATCCTCTGACCTCGAGTCAGGGTAAAGTCGGGGTTTTATCCGTTCTTAGGTTTCCAGTGACCTGGAGCAGTCCTGCCTTCCCTCTCATCAGCTGCAGGTCCTGGCGCCCCCTGCCACCTCCTAATCACGGTCCCCCAAATCTGGCAACTCACTCTCCTCTACACACAGTGGATCTGAAAGGCTCTGCCAGGTCATTGATTGCCCCACCTGACCACCCGACCCCTGGTTTCTCCCCTCTCAGGAACCACGGTGGTCAGAAAGGCTGCATTTGAGGAGTGGGTAGCTGGGTTACAGGACTTCCTTGGACCAGCCGGACCAGCAAAGGCAGGCTCGGTGGACTTCAACAGTTGGTAGGAGGGAGAGAGAGAGGGAGTGGGCGTGGGCATGGCATCAGCACAGATGTGCACACAGCTGTGTGTGGCTCCACACCCAAGGCTCAGGAAGCTGTGTTATCTAGGCCTCTGAGGCCTGGTGGACACTTAGAGAGGGAGGGCCTTGTGCTGACCACAAACCCCAAACACACAATACAACCCCAAAGGACCTCTTACTGTCACTGGACACCAGGGGCCCTTGGAAGCTGGTTTTGAGCATATATTTTATGGTATGTCAGGCTCACGAGCCCTTGTGGCTTAGCCTTACCTACAGGGATGCAGGAGGGACATCGGGGTGATCATAGAGCTTCCAATCAGGTGTCAGGCAGAGCAAAGATCCAAGTTGGTAGCCAGTTGGGAGTGCCCAAGGCCAAGGGCTTAGTATGGGAGAGTGGGGTCGATGGAGGTGACTCGGACCTTTGGGGGCTACTTCATGGATCAGAGTTCAAGAGGCTCATAGGCTCAGAGTCCCCCGCATGACCTAGGCAGCCCGCTCAGCCTCTCCCAGGGCAGCTGCTCACTGAAGAGTACTGTGAGCAAAGGGATGTGCTCAAGGGTAGAGTGCCGTGTGCAAACCTCCAGCACAGCTTGAGGAAACAGGGCTGACCTTGTAGAGCTCAGAACAAAGGTTTGAAAAGTCAGGAAAGCTAGGGTGATCTGGTCTCTTCCTGGGACCCTTAGCGGTGGTCTGCCCGCTTCCAACAGGACATGGCCAGGAGGTCTCAGAGAAGTCGGGGATCCAAGGAGAGGAGATACCGGAGAAGGAGAAGAGGTCATAGCCTGAGGGACGTGGTGACCGGAGTAAACGGCCTTGACAAAGGACAGTGCAGAGCCATCCTCAGGAGCGAGGCAGCGGAGTGGACGCCAGCCCTTCCTGGCTGGTGTCCCCATGGAACCCCAGCCGCTCACGAGCTTGGCAAGCGTCTCCTAGACTCCAATTTGTGGGAGAAGCGACCTTTTATATTTCAGATCACATGAAGTTAATTTGCACTCCAAGTTCAAGAACGCAAGAACGCTCCGTGAAGGTACGAATGAGGCTTCCCACAGCTGTTACTGTGGGGCTCAACGTGACAGAGACAGTGTCGTTTTTTACACAGAAATAATCTCTCTCTCTCTCTCTCTCTCTCTCTCTCTCTCTCTCTCTCTCTCTGCCATCAGAAGAGAAAAATCCAAGGAACTGTGAGGATCAAGCAGCCACCTTATTCAACATCACTGCCACACCGTGGTCTTCACACTGAACGTCTCCAGTGATGAAGAGCTCATTATCCACGGGGTCAGCCAGTCTATTCCTGTGTGGCTGTGACTGGGTCTCACCGGTATTAGGGTATCTGATTTTACTGACTCCATGATGCTCCACCTGGGGTCATATAGAACAAGCCCCTTCCTTAGTCTCATGATAGGCTTCTAAATGTTCACAGTTGCAAAGGCAGGTGGATCTCTGAGTTAGTTCAAGGGCAGCCTGGTCTACATAGAGTTTCAAGTCAGCCAGGGCTATCTAGAGAAACCCTATCTCAAAAACAAACAAACAAAAAAAACAAAAAACAAATGTTAGAAATGGCCAGTCTGTTGGACCACCTCTAGTTCTGGGTGCCAAAACTAGATGTGTGTGTAAATGTGTGTGTGTAAATATATGTGTGCACATATGTGTTTGTATATGTATAAAGTGGCTAGAAAGCAATGTTGATCTTGTTTCTTTTGTGTGTGTGTGTGTGTGTGTGTGTGTGTGTGTGTGTGTTTAAGACATGGTTTCTCTGGGTAGCCTTGGCTGTCCTGGAGACCAGGCTGGCCTCAAACTCACAGAGATCCACCTGCCTCTGCCTCCTGAGTTCTGGGATTAAAGGCGTGTGCCACCGATGCCCAGTTTGGTCTTGTTTCTTATGCACTGACCACCTTGTAGGTCTCTCTTGGGTTGGAACTCAACAGGTTTGGCTAGGCTTGCTGGCCAGTGAGCACCAGGCTTCTCCCATCTCTGCCTCACCAGCACTGAGTTTACAAGCGTGTACCATCACATCCAGTAATTTTACATGGGTTTTGGTGAGTGGGATCAAACTCAGGTCCTCAGGACTTAACAGAGAGCACTTTCCCTCCTGAACCCTCTCTCTTCAGCCCCCACCTCTGATTCTATAATCACTGTCCCTGAGGGGATGTTGAACCCACCCTGGTCCCTGGGATGCTCTAGTTTGGGCTGACCTACTGACATCCCTGCTGCTCTCCTGTCCACACTGTCCCCTGCATCCTTCCACTGCGCTCCAGGGTGTCCTGCAGCCTCTTGGACAATGTCCACAAAGTAGACGGCATCTGCCCGTCCTGAGTCCTTCACCGGCAGAGGCTGAGTGAGTGAGCAGCCAAGGGAAGTCTCTAGTCCCTGTGGCCCAGTGGCTGCGTTTTCCCAGAGCCACTCACCTGGCCGCAGCTGGACTGAGCCGCTTCCTCACCCACTGGGGAGTCAGGACGGGAGTTTAATCCCTGCAGGGGGCTATGGGATTGCTGGGTTCCTTCTAGCCTCTGCAAACTTGAAAGCTGGGTTAAGAAAAAGGAGAGCAAAGCCAGGTGGGGGTAGGGAGAGTGGCAGTTCTGAGAGCGTACAAGGCTAGTGTGGGCTACAGAGAGAAAAGGGGGTCTGGAGACAGACAGACAGACAGACAGGAGAGGACAGATAGAAACAGAGACTAAAAGACAGAAACAAAGAAGAAGAGGTACAGAGAGACAGCAAAAACTATTGAGAGACATGGAAACACTGAGAGAGAGAGAGAGAGAGAGAGAGAGAGAGAGAGAGAGAGAGAGGGAGGGAGGGAGGGAGAGGGAGAGAGTAGAGACACTGAAGAAAGACAGAGAGCAAGCAAGCACACTGAGGTTGAGAGGAACTTCAGAGGAAGAGTAAAATAAGGGGTTGTGGAGAGAAGCCACACCCCACTGGGGGGTTCCAGGCAGGTGCTCTACCACTGAGCCACACCCCAGCCCTCACTGGGGGATTCTAGGCAGGTGCTCTACCACTGAGCCACACCCCAGCCCTCACTGGGGGATTCTAGGCAGGGGCTCTACCACTGAGTCACACCCAGCCCCTCACTGGGGGATTCTAGGCAGGGGCTCTACCACTGAGCCACACCCCAGCCCCTCACTGGGGGATTCTAGGCAGGTGCCTGACCACTGAGCCACACCCCAGCCCCTCACTGGGGGATTCTAGGCAGGGGCTCTATCACTGAGCCACACCCCAGCCCCTCACTGGGGGATTCTAGGCAGGGGCTCTATCACTGAGCCACACCCCAGCCCCTCACTGGGGGATTCTAGGCAGGTGCTCTCCACTGAGATACACCCCAGCCACCTCTTTAATTTTTGTTTTGAGGCAGAACACCACTAACTTTCCTAAGATTGCCTTGGAGTCACAATCCTCCTGCCTCGGCCTACAGAGTTCTTGATGGTCTGCCCCATGCCTGGCTTGACTGTGAACGTACACCTTTCTGTCTCTTTCCATCTAACTGTGCTCTGGGTGCAGGTGCTCCCACCTGGGTCCTCCACCAGCCTCATTTGGAATCCACTCAAAGAGCAGGGCTTGCCGTGATACACTGAGATCTACTTTTCCCACAGGCCTCCTGGACCCCCCACTCTCACCCCACCCCCATTCTTCTTCTCTTCTTGCTTGGTTCCTGGTTCCTCCATTATCCTGTCAACAAGGTAAGAGAAACCTTGGCCCTCCACAGGCCCCACAGAAGGCTGGGAGCAAGCCTCTTTTCTTGACTCCATCCCAAATCCTTAAAAAAAAAATCAAAATGGTCAACATCTTCCCCCAAAAGCCTAGACTCCAGCCACGCCCCCTCCCTGGGCTTCCATCCTGTTCAATGCTGCCAGCATCTTGCTCTGGCTCCCAGCTTCATCCTGGCCACCCTGTAATCCGCCTCTCCATCTCTGTGCAGCTGAACCTAACAACAGCAGCCAGGGCTGTCAGTCTAGAGCGGCAGTTCCCAACCTGTGGGTCTCGGCCCCTTGGGCAACCCTCTGTCTCCAAAAATATTGACATCACTATCCACAACAGCAGCAAAATCACAGCTATGAAGTAGCAACAAAAATGATTTTATGGTTGGGGGGTGGGGTCACTACAACATGAGGAGCTGTATTAAAGGGCCGCAGCGTCAGGAAGGTTGAGAACCACGGAGCTAGTGAGAGACAAGATGGGCCAGCCTCTGCCAAGTCCACGGTGTGGATGTGGACATGAAGTTGAAGTCAGCTTCGCATCCGGCCCCCCTGCCCTGTAGAGTCTGGCTCCGCCCACCACCACTGGACCACCTGTCTCTCTGAGTTGTGACATCAGGCATCAAGCACCCACTGCCTACAGTGGGTTGGATGGCCAGGTGGTGGTGGTGCACACCTTTAATCCCAGAGGCAGGCAGATCTCTGTGAGTTCGAGACCAGTCTGGGCTACAGAGTGAGTTCCCAGAAAGGTGCCAAAGCTACACAGAGAAACCCTGCCTCAAAAAACAAAACAAAACAAACAAACAAACAAAAAACCAGGGGGTTGGATGTGGTCCAGAAAGAAATGCCGAGTCTCGGGTCCTGAGCTATGCCTGGACCCTTACTTGAGCTTATTGTGCAGTTAGTAAGGATCATCCTGGATCACTGTCCATGAGGCAATCCATGACACATGAGAGAGAAGGAGACTCATGCTGGTCACCCCAGAACTTGGGAGGCTGAGGCAGGAGGATTGAAAGTTCAAGGCTAGCCTGGACCACAGAGTAAGCTCCCTAAAAGAGCAAAGTTAGGGGGACCTGAAGAGATGGCTTAGCGGTTAGGAGCATTTAGTGCTCTATCAGAAGGCCAGAGTCTGGACCCCAGTCTGGACCCTAGTGCCCAGACAGGGCGGCTCACATACACCTGTAATTCTAGCTCCAAGGGATCTAATGTCCTCTTCTGGACTCCAGGGGCATCCATACACACACATGCACAGACAGACAGACATGTGCACATGCACACACACACACACATACACACACACACATACACACACAGACACACACACACACACACACACGCAAAATAAAATAAAATGAAATATAAATGATTGCAGTGGTAAATTAAAAGAGGAGGGTACTAAGTTAGGTCAATGACTCAGTCAGTAAACTACTTTCCACACCAGCATGAGGACCTGAGTTCAATCCCTGGTGCTCATGTCTTAAAAGGCTAGGTATGGTGGTCTGCACTTTTAATTACAGTCAGTGTTTTTAATCCCTGCTTCTTCACTGGTATCTACATGGTTTATTTATTGATGTCATGTGGCCCTTTCTAGCCACCTTCTTGGTTAGCAACGAGGCGGGCACAACATCTCTGGAAACTAGTATTTTGCCCAGGGCCTGTGATGAACACATGTAGACCCTGCAGATAGAGTGGTGGTACCCTGGTGAGGCTTTGAAGAGAAGGTGACTAGGATGCACTCACTTACACTGGGGTTCACTGTACCCCAGTTCAAGGCTGGGAGAAAGACCAGGAGTTCAGGTCTCCTGGAGACTGATGGACACACTAGGTTCTGGTTCCTTGGGCAGCGTGTGATCCCTCTCACAGGCCCATGAACCACCGGGACAGAAACATAAGCATGAACGTCTCACATTATTCAATCTGCCTGGAAACCCATCCTCCACGGGAGACTGGCACTGGATGTTACTACCTGAGGTCATGTCTCCGCTCAGCCCTATGTCTGATGCCCATCATGCTACCTCATAAACCAGCTCCACCCCTGGAGCACCCCAGATTCAGCGGGGAGGCTAGGAAGTGGTGCCTGCAGATCGACAGGACTGTTCTCCGGCTGCCTCAGAAGGGGGACCTTGCAGCTACGAGACACCCAGAGAAGGAAGCGTTTAATTAATTTTTGATGATGGATGTTTGCAAGGCCTTTTACAGAGGAGAGGCCCCTGGGTCCCCACCGTGTGACTTCGCTAATGAAGTAATGAAGTAATGAGTCTGTAGGGTGAGTTAAATAACACCCAGTCCCCAAGGGTCTGTGAAGCCAGAGCAGGCTCCTGGGTGAGTAATAAGCTTCAAGTGTTTGGAAAAGCGGGAGGTGACTTGGGGAGGGGATCATCTTTCTCATTAAACCCCTGTCCCCTGATGCCACTTCCCTCCCAATCTCAGATGGGCTGACAAGTCCTTGTCTGGCCAGGGAAGGCTTGGGGGAGGGGCATGGCAGAACGGACACTTGCTGTGAACCACACTCACAGGCCTGGTCTTCCTGTGCTGCGTCCCCAGCCGGCCTCCAGTGGCCTCCATACAAACTGGCATAGAGTCTCCCCCCTCCCCCTTACAACCTGAAGGGCTCCCGCTCCCCCTCCCAGCCAGCGCGCCTTCTCTCGGGTCCTCTGGGCGCCCCCGCCCCATCCAAATGGGTCCCGCTGGCCCTCGCTGCTCGACGCTCAGCGCTCACTGCACATGCGAGCGTGGGCCGCTGTGTTTGTCTTCTCACTCTCCCACTGAGCAGAGCTCCACAGAAGTGGGGGGATTTCCAGGCTGGCTCACCCCGGAGCCTGGGAGCCCAGCTCAGCTGCCTCCCTGTGCTGAGCACGCAAAGACTGGCTTGGGGCTGGGGCTAGGGGCGGGGCTCGCGTACAGGGAGGTGGGCAGATGGGAAGGATAATGAGGTGGGGGGGAAGGGGAAACAGAAGAGAAGGAGGGGAGGAGAAAGGAGAGGGGAGGTTGGAGGGAACAGAAAGGGGAGAGGGGAAAGGAGAGATGGAGGAAAGGGGTGGGGGTAGGGAGAGAATGGGGAGGCCAGAGAAGCAGAATAACATCCTTGGCCAGAGGCTCCAACCCTCTCCTAGAAGCGGGGCTGGGAACCTTGGAAAACACAACAGTGTTTCTGACCTCAGGGGTCGGCTGACAATCCCGGTGTGTCTTCCTGCCCATTCTTCCTTGTGACAGCTTCCCGTGGTCCCAGTGAGAGAGATAAAATGAGAATATTGGCCAAGAGCAGAACACTGTTCCATGTTGTTCAATCGTGGGTTTATTTTAACGTATATTTTGCCTTTAAATAGGCCAAGACGTTGGGGTCCAGGCAATTTGACTCTTTCATTGACAGTTTCTAGACCCTCGGACAGGATTGACAGATTGATAGCTCTTTCTTGATTCTGCCAAGCGGTAGGCTGCACTGCTTTGCACTCTGCACAGAGGCCCTGGGAAGCTGCACAGCACCTAGGACGGCTTGCTGCTGAAGGAGCTGTCCAGCCTCCCCGATTTCAGTTTGCACTGGAAGCCAACACGTGCCTCAGTGAAGTCTCCATGACACTGAAGCCATTTCCACCCATGCCAAACGGGAAGGGCCCCTCCAGTAAGCTCAGCAGGAGGCTTATGGTTAGTGCAAGCCCAGGCCTTCAATTGCATGCAGCACTGTGCTGTGATTGGTGTAGCTATAGCCCTTCATTTGCATGAAGCATTCTATGCTGTGATTGGTATAGATATAATCCTTCATTTGCATGAAACACTCTGCTTGGATTAGTGCAAATATCCTCGTTACACCCCTTCTCTGGCTATGTAAGTAGGATGTTTGGCTCACTATTCTAGTTACCAAGAGAAGCGCTCCCCAGCTGCCCACCTGCACTACCGCGTTAGACTCAACAAAAGCCTCCTGAGTCATCGGACTGCTCAGAAGAGAAAGCGGGCTGGTGACATACGGGAAGGAAGCAGCAGTGAGTGGATGGATGACTAAAGGTCCTGGACAAGGGGCTGGAGAGATGGCTCAGTGGTTAAGAGCACTGGCTGCTCTTCCAGAGGACTCAGCTTCAATTCCCAGCACCCACACGGCAGTTCACAGCTGTCTGTAAGTACAGTTCCAGGGGATCCGACATCCTTACACAGACACAAATGTAAGCAAAACACCAATGCAAATGAGTAAGTCATTAAAAAAAAAAAAAATGAAGAGTCCTAGGCAAAAGCCAGGAGAGAAATGATGGAGACAAGGGATGTTGGTGAGGCGAACAAGCAGAAGGAGACTAGAGCCTCCCCCATTCAGTTTGAGGCACCCCTTGTAATAAAGCACTTGCACACACTGTGCACACACCTTCACATGCACACACTGTGCACACACCTCTCTCCAGACAATGCATTTAGCAGCCTTGGTGCGCTGTGACATGCACCCACACACACACCCCGTACACCTGCATCAGGTGACACATACTCCCATCTCTTAACAACGGGATAAGTATCCTGGCCCTCACAACAATCAAATTTAGACAGCTTCTCTTCAAGTGTTTTCCCAACTAGCCACATATGAAGACTAGAAGGCTGATCTGGCCTGAACTGGTTTTAAATGCATGCTCAGTAAGGCAAAATTTGTATCCTCTGGAAACCTTTAAGGGAGAATCCCCTATTTACCATCTTATGCCTATGCATAATTGGTCATGCATATTATTAAAATCAGACGCATTATGGGAAAGGATATGTAAAGCAGAGAATGATTATATGACCTAACCTGTCAATCAAAACAGAATGCTACCCAACGATGGCCCTTAGTAACCCGGTCTCCCACAGTTTAGGTCCCATAAAGAGGCACAGGCTGCACCCTGGGCCCCTGAGCACTCTGACTCATGGACTTGTCATTGCTGACCGTGTGGCCCTCCATAGCCTGTGCTACCACTTCACTCTGAATAAAAGTGTTTTGCTTCTTCTACAAACCTAGCTGAATCCTTATTCTGAATTCTTTGGCCAAGAGGCCAAGGACCTAGAAACACTCAGCCCAGACCCCAACCATCGGTGACAGGAGAAGTTAAGGAGAAGGCAGAGCTGAGACTGAAGGATGAGAAAGCCACGAAAAACCAAAGACAAGAAAGCTTAAGGCCTGGTTGTGAGATGCTGTCGGGAAGCTGCTGAGCCTTAAGGGCTCGGGGTCTAGACACCCTAGATCTGGGAAGCTGGGACTCCTGTGCCTGTAAGTGGGCATCGCAGTACCCAAGCCCACCTGCGATGCTGGCAGACACTGCTGCTGCTGCTGCCGTCAGTGTCTACTCCACTGAGGAACACAAGGAGCCTCTACCACAAACGCCAGCAGCCGTTAGTCTCCGGCTGCGAGAGCCGTACGCCTCTAGCGCTCAGAGCTTGGCGCTATGAGTCTCTAGATCTGATCTGTTAGCTCAGCATATAAGCCTTTGGTACTCAAGGTCCTGGGACTGTCCTCTATCCTACGTAAGCTTACCCTGCTTAGTTGTGATTTCCGGTTGGATGGAGCAAGACGTCCCAACCATATTGGTAACGTGAAGCTGGTGGTGGGTAGAGTGCTGGCTTACCGTATGCAAAGCCCTTGGTTCCATTCCCAGCACTGCACAGCCCAGGTATAGTGGCTGTCTTAGGGTTCCCATTGCTGTGAAGAGGCTCCATGACCACGGCAACTCTTATAAAGGAAAGCACTTAATTGGACTGACTTACAGTTCAGAAGTTTAGTCCATTGTCGTCATGGAAGGAAGCATGGCGGCATGCAGGCAGACATCGTGCTAGAGAAGGAGCTGAGAGTTCTACATCCAGATTGACAGGCAGAAGGAAGAAAGAATGAACCACTGGGCTTTGCTTGAATATCTGAGACATCAAAGCCAGTTCCCAGTCACACACTTCTTCCAAAAAGACTGCATCTACTCCAACAAGGCCATACCTCCTAATAGTGCCTCTCCCTACAGACCTTTGGGAGCCATTTTTATTCCAACCACCACTGTGGTGCATGCCAATAATCTCAGCATCCAGGAAGTAGAGGAAAGAGGATCAGAAGTTCAAGATCGCCATTGGCACTGTAGCAACTTTAAGGCCAGCTTGAGTTATATGAGATTCTTCTTTTTAAAATAATAATTATTATTGTGGGATATTATTTTAAGATGTATTACATTTGTTTATGCTGTGGAACATTTGTTTTAATGATGCAAAAATGTGTCACATTCTTTTATGTTGCTTTTGATTAACTCTGTGAAGCTGTGTTACTTTGCCTATCTAAAACACCTGATTGGTCTAATAAAGAGCTGAATGACCAATAGCAAGGCAGGGGAAATGATAGATGGGGCTGACAGACAGAATAAATAGAAGGAGAAAAAGAGAGAAAGGAAATCAAGGAACGAGAAAAGGATGTGAGGAAGACTCCAGGGGCCAGCCAACCAGTCACACAGCGAGACATGGAATAAGAAGGAAAGAAAAGATATACAGAAATAGAGAAAGGTAAAATCCTAGAGGAAAAAAGATAGACAGGATATTTAAAGTTAAGAAAAGCTAGCAAGAAACAAGCCAAGCAAAGGTCAGGCATTTATAAGAGAGAATAAGCCTCCATGTGTGGTTTATTTGGGAGTTGGGTGGTGAGCCCCCCAAAAAAGCAAAGAATAAAGACAAACAACAACAACAACAACAAATTATTATTATTATTATTATTATTATTATTATTATTATTATTATTATAAGAGATCCATCCATCCCAAACTTCCTTCCTCCTGCTGGGGAGGTCCAGATGCCATTCCCAAGCATAAATCCACCCCGATTTCCCAACAACCTCTCATCCAAGCCACTGATCTTTGGAGGCCCAATCTTCAAAAAGATGGAGGGATGCATGCAGATGGAAGAGGGTAGCTGCCTCCCCTACAGTGGTGGTGTGGCCTCTGCCCCACTACTCAATGGCCAACAGTTCTGCCGAGTGATTGAGGAGCCTAGAAACCATCATGTTTCAAGTGTGATCAGGGATGGCCTCCAAGCCACCCATCCCTAGACACCTTCTCTTCCCTTCCACTTCCTACCTCTCAGAGCAGGAGCAGGCCAGGGAGGGAAAGGCTTTTGGCATTGAAGTTCTGTGGGTGCCAGAGAGTTAGCAGTGAGCTGCGGAAACCCCAGGTGCGGCCTAACCTACAAATGCAAAATTATGGTAATGAGGAAGAAGGATATTTGATGAGGCAGAATCTTGGGGGAATTGGATTTTGGCTGACGTGCAAGGAAAAGGCAGGCTGGGGGAAGGTGGAGAATGTGAAAAGCCTGCAGGGAGGGCAGGTGTGGGAAGTTCCATGAGCGGATGTGGAAGTGTGCTGGCAGGGGAGGAAGTGCCACCCACAGCCCCAGAAGGACACTCACTGCCAGGCAGCTGGCCCCAGGGAGAAACAAAAAGAGCAGCAGCCTGGTCCTCACTCACCCATCCTGCAATAAATATGCACCTGCTGAATGCTCCCTGTAGCCTATATAACTGGGAAACGGCTGAGTGGCAGTCATTTCTCAGCATACAAGGAAGGGTCCCTGGGTTCCACCCACAGCGCTGCACTTTGAGAGCAACTTCAGGTTGCTCTAGGCTTCTGCATGGATCTTCAGATGCCAGGAGGCTGGGCAAGCTCCTGCAGGCTGAGGCCACACCCATACCGTACTGGAAGCCAGCATCCTTGGTGTCTGTGTGTGGGCATGAGAGCAAGGGCCCTACGACAGCTGTGACCCAGATGTTCCACCTGGGCCCTTCCTTGCCTGGCCTTCCAAGTGATGTCCCCTCCTCCCCCACGGCCCATAGGAAATCAGATCTCTGTTCATCATCCTCTTACAGCCTGGACTGTGTGGCGGCAGAGCAGGTGACCAGAGGGCAGTGTCACAGCTACAGCCTCCCTTGCCCATCTACCCATCCCAAGCTGGGAAGACACAGTGCTCAGGAAGGGAGGGGCCCAGACAGCTGAGGGTCTGAACCCCCCTGAGAGGGGTGTTCACACCCCACCACCCTGCGTGGGCCACCACCTCACTCTTCCATTTGCAGCAGCCTGGGGGTGAGCCCAGTTGCTTGCCTGAGCCCTAGCAGCCGGTTGGCTGTGAGTCACCTTCTCCGAGACACCAGTACCCATCCACGTGCAACCACGGGAGCTTGCCCAGCCACACCCAAAGGAAGGGCAGCAGGGCTTCCCATGCGCAGATGCAAATATAGAAGCTGCAAGTAACCTTCAGGCCTGAGGCCTTGCAAGACTCCTTGGGGCCCCGGCAGACCCACAGGCTAATAGAAACAGAAGCAGTAAAAGGAGCTAGAACTACCCAGCCCCAGCCTCACAAAGCCTCCAGCACCCCCGACACCTTCATGACAGCCGTCACCCCCAGAATAATGACCTCATACACTTTCACGACACTTAGCAAATTTGGGCACCAGAAAACACCCCAAGTCCAATTGAATTAGCCCCCACCTGTTCAGCTCAGCTAAATAAATTACCCCCAGCCCCAATGAGATTAAAAGGCCTGACATTTTAATGGCCTCCTTCAGTGGGAGATTCAAGGGGTTTAATGAGCTTAAGTTCCAGCCCTGTGTCTTTCTCCCTGGCTTCAGGCCTCTTGGGAGCCACAGTCCCTGGAGGTCTGCAAAGGGGAGCCAGATCAACCGCTGGTATAGGGAGGAGAGAGTAAAGGGGAGAGAGAAGAGGCGGGAGAGGGTTTGGAGACACTCCTGACGTCCTGTGCCCATGCTGGCTTCAGGAATGCCAGCCTTACAGACCTACACCCTACAGACACACGCCACCTTCATGCACGCCAGCCCCAGGGTCAAGAAACCCCAAACAGAGTCCTGCAAGGTCTAACTCTAGAGCTACATGGTCCCAGACTTTACTTCAGCCACGTGGGCACATGGGGGACAGAGAAGCTCCCCTGTGTGGGCACCAGCAAACAGTACAGGATCCTGAGGAAGGATGGAGACTAGAAATGTCACTTTTTAGCTGGGCGGCGGTGGCGCACTCTTTTAATCCCAGAACTCGGGAGGCAGAGGCAGGCAGATCTCTGTGAGTTCAAGGCCAGCCCAGTCTACAGAGTGAGATCCAGGACAGGCACCAACGCTACACAGAGAAACCCTGTCTCAAAACACCAAAAGAAAAGAAAAAAAAAGAAATGTCACTTTTTTAGACAGGATCTCACTATGTAGCCCTGATTGACTTGGAACTCACTCTGTAGACCAAGCTGGCCTCAAACTCACAGAGATCCACCTGCCTCTGCCTCCTGAGGGCTGGGATTAAAGGCGTGCACCACCACCGCGCGGCGCCGCCGCCGCCGCCACCGCCGCCCTGCTTTCCAGGTGTATTTTAATAGATTTATTAAAGGTATCGATTGATCGTCCCAGTTAGGTTCCCTCTGCTATTCCATTCTCTCCAGTGTCCCCGTGCCTGGAGGGGTGTAGGTCTGTAATGACAATCTCCACCCTGGAGGGGTGGAGAAAGGAGATCCCAGCGGGGTCACCTCTAAGCAGCTGCCTAGGATAAGGGACAGAAGAAACACGATGGCCCTAAGGCAGGATGGTGGGTGGGATGTGACGAAGGCCACCGGATACAGAGACACTGGCCGGGGGAGAAACAGCAGAGTACCAACCAGGAACTGACAGATAGCAGACCCCACCCGGCGGCGGCGGCGGGGGAGGGGGGGTGCAGGAACAATCACAGCCTTGTCCTGACCACAAGAGGCCAGAGTGAAGTAAAACGCGATGCAGGTCCTCAGTGAACTAGCTGGCTGTCACAGGCCCTGTGTAATGACTGAGGGACTGGACACTCATGGGCACTGTCCCAGTTCATCTAATGATAGTCTAGGGCCGGGTGTGCAGCTCAGTCGGTAGGGGGCTTGCCGTGTCCTCCGGAGGCTCTGGCTCCCATCCCCAGCAGCTCATACACGGAGAGCAGTGGCTCATGTCTGTCAGTTCAGCACTCGGGAGGTGGAGGCAGGGGGATCAGGAGTTCAAGGTCATCCTTGCTACATAGGAAAGTTAAGAACAGTCTATGCTACAAGAGACCTCTCCTTAAAATAAATAAATAGTGCTGAGTGATCATGGCGCACACCTTTAATCCCAGCACTTGGGAGGCAGAGACAGGCGGATGTCTGTGAGTTCGAGGCCAGCCTGGGCTACAGAGTGAGATCCAGGACAGCCAGAGTTACACAGAGAAATCTTGTATTGGAAAACAAATACATAGATAAATAATATAAATAAGTACATTTGTTTAAGACAATATTCTGGCAAATGAGGCTAGAAAACACAAAAGAGGGTGCTGGAGAGGTGGTCCAGTGCTTAAGAGCATTTGCTATTCTCTTAGAAGACCTAAGGTTTGGTTCCCAGCATCCATATGGTGGCTCATAGCCATCAGAAATTCAGTTCTGGGAGATCTAACATCCTCTTCTGCCCTCCTCGGGTAGTAGGTATACATGTGGGTCACAGACATACATGCAGGCAAAACATGCACACATATAAAATAAAATAAATATTAAAAACAACAACAACAACAAAGTAAGCTCGTGGGCCTCAGGATTGGCTGACTGCCGAAGTGACTCATGGATTGGATTTGGGGAGACGGCAGTGCAGGCCCACACCTCAGCTGTGTCCTAAGGCTGTGTGTGTGTCAACACTCATAGAGCTGTACCCCAAAAGAAATGCCTTTGTTCTGTGTAAATAATACCTTTATTTCGTTTTTAAAAAAAATAAACAGGCATGGTAGTGATACCAGTGATTTCAGGACTCAAGAAGCTGAGGCAGAGGATGGAGAGGTTGAGTCTAGCCTGAGCTATGGGAAGCGTAAGTCCAGCTTGGGCTCTATATTGAGTCCTTGTCTCAAAAAGCAAGAGACATGCTGGGTGGTTTAGAGCACTTCCTGTTCTCGCAGATGCCCCAAGTTCAGTTCCCAGTGCTCATGTTGGATGGCTCATGACTGCCTGTAACTCCAGCTCCAGGAGCTCTGATGCCCTCTTCTGGGCTCCTCAGGTGCCTGTATCCACATGACGTGCATTTACACAGACACACATGTCTTCACAGAAATAGTAAAACAAACCATCTTTTAAAGGAAGAAAGACAACCCCAGGCAAGAAGACCCCTTGTTCTGTGAGCCCTGGTGACTCATCTTCCTGCCCACCCACTGGTGGTGCACTCCAGACAGCTGAGCATCTCAGAGGACCCCAGCACCGTCCTGACACCTCACTTCCTCGGGACTGAACTTGCGGGGTCATGAAGGCCTTCGAAAGCCTCCCTCGAGGGCTGGAGAGAGATGGCTCATCCATTAAGAGCACTTTCTCCACCTCGGGAGGACCAAAGTTCAGTTGCCGGTACCCACATCAGGAAGCTCACTGACTCCACTCGCTCCGAGAAGCCTCTAATCCCAGCTCCAGGAGATCTGACGCCCTCTCCAGGCTTCCATTGGCATTTGCACACATGTGCAAACACACACATACAATTTAAAAAAAAAAAAAAAAAAAAAACTTTTAAAGAGAAGAAAGAAAGCCAGGTATGAAGGTGCATGCTTTTAATCCTAGCACTCCAGAGGCAGAGGCACGTGTGTGTTTTGAGTTTGGGGCTAAAAGAAGAAGAAGAGGAGAGAGAGAGAGGAGGAGGAGGAGGAGGAGGAGGAGGAGGAGGAAGAGGAAAAGGAAGAGGGGGAGGATAAAGAAGAAGAGGAGGAGGAGGAGAGAAAGAAGATGGGGAGGAAGGGGGAAGAAGATGGGGAGGAGGAGGAGTTGGGGTGAGGACAAACCTTTGGCTTTCTTCTCGCTCTGCAGCTGGAGACAAGGAAGTAGGAACCTGTGTGCCGGGTCTTGCTTCCCTTTCTTCCAGGGCTACCAGAGAAGTGAAAGACACATCTGAGACCTAGCGCTAATAATCACGAGTAAGTCAGTGTCCAGCGTGCACAAACCTTGTGTTTCTATTATGTTCCTGTCCCCAACGTGTGGTCTATTCCAGTATATGCCCCTTGCTTTTGAACGTCCGAGCCATTCTGTGTCATCCTACCTCTGTGTGTACAGGGGATTCTTTCTGGATGGTGACAGGCTAAGCCTAGGTCTACAGTGCACAGAATCCCTTCTAGCCTACACCATGGGCTCAGCGGGTGTCTGCGGCATATAATTGCCCACACTTTTGAGGGACACAGGTGACTGAATGTAGAGACATTAGATAAGAGAGAGAAAGAGAGGGAGTGGAGAGGGGCATAGACGGAGGGACAGAATTGCTTCCCATCCTCCTGGAAGACATAAAATTTCCTGGTGCACCCAGAGGAAGGAGTGGGATTCACAGCTTTCCAGGAGCGAGGAAGGAAGCGAGGGAGGAAGCCGGTTCTCAACGCACAAGGCCTGGGCGTGCGTGCTTCATTATTCTATGGCCTCTGCTGCCCCCTAGAGTTGATGTCTGGTAGTACATGCTCTCTATGAGGCTGGCGACCCTGCTGTATATCCTGGTACCCAGTTCTTGCCCACACAACCGTAGGTTCACCCCAGGGATTGTGAGTGGATCCCCAGGCTCCCAGGCTGTAAGGACCGCAGTATTTTTTCTTCCTAATTAATATAAATTAGTACCTGCATGATTGTGTGTGCCTTCGACCACAGCACTTGGGAAGCAGAGATAGGCGAATCTCTGTGTGTTCAAGGCCAGCCTGGTCTCCATAGCAAGTTCCAGTCCATCAAGCACTACATAGTAAGATCCTGTCTACAAAGTAAATTGAAGTAGTAGCTATCCTACAAAGACCAGAGGTATGGGGTCCCAGTTCAAGGTTGCCACCGCCACCACAGAACTGCTACTGCCCATCCTGCACGGCAGTGGATTGTGTTCTTGCAAACTGTGAGCCAAGATAAACACTTCCTGCTTTAAATACATTTTTCTGCGCTTAGTTTTGTGCTTTGTATTTGTCTGATTGACTTTGTGGTTTGAGACACACAGTCTCATGTAGCTCAGGCTGGCCTCAAACTTCCTATGTAGCCAAGGATGACCTTGAACTCCAGATTCACCCTGCTTCACCTCCTACATGCTGGGATCACAGGCCCGAAACACCACATCTGGTGAAACAAACACATAACACACTCGTGCGTAAACATGGAAATGCAGATTCTGATTTCTGCCCCCAACCCCGTGAACCCCAAATATCCTAGTAGTATGTCATGACTAGCCTTGTCCCCCAGGTAGGAGCCCTAACCCTCCAGGGCTCCTGGGCATCTTAATGCCTCTCCTCCTAGGGTGTTTTTCCTCCATCCTTTTCACCCTTTTAAGTTATTGCCTGTTGGTCTTGCGGGAGGTGGGCTGTCCTTGTTTTCACCCCACCCTGACAGAACCTGTGGCTCCTGGCTCAGCATCTGTCTGTTTAAACCCTGTAGGGAAGTGGCTGCACAAGGAAGCCCTTGGGTCAGTCCTTCTCACAGAATGAAGAGCCAAGCAAGCGTTTCTCTTCTGGGTGGATAAGTGGATGGGTAGGTGAATGAGTGGGTAGATGGATGGAAGATGGGTAGATAGGTGAGAGGTTGGATGGATGGATGGATGGATGGATGGATGGATGGATGGATGATGGATGGATGGGTGGTGGGGGTGGATGGGTGGGTGGTGGGTGGGGGGTGGTAGATGGATGGATGGATGGATGATGGATGGATGGATGGATGGGTGGGTGGGTGGGTGGGTGGATGGATGGATGGGTGGGTGGGTGAGTGGATGGATGGATGATGGATGGATGGATGGATGGATGGGTGGTGGGTGGATGGATGGATGGGTGGATGGAAGGATGATGGATGGATGGATGGATGGATGGGTGGATGGATGGGTGGATGGATGGGTGGGTGGATGGATGGGTGGATGGATGGGTGGGTGGGTGGGTGGGTGGATGGATGGATGATGGATGGATGGATGAATGGATGGGTGGGTGGGTGGATGGATGGATGGGTGGATGGATGGATGGTGGATGGATGGGTGAGTGGATGGATGGGTGGGTGATGGAAGGATGATGGGGTGGGTAGGTTAGTGACTTGAGCACTTTGCAAGGAAGCTCCTAGCAGTGCAATGCAGGAACAGCCATAGCAAAGAGACCTGTGGGGACTGAGGCATTGAGGGTGAGGGAATGTGGGCAGGATGCTGGTAGCATGTACTATGAGAGAGGGGGGGGGGAGGGAGGGAGGGAGGGAGGGAGGGAGGGAGGGAGAGGAGGAGGGAGGGAGGAAGGAGTCACACAGGAGTCAGTTAAAGCCTGGTTTCCAGCCTGGTCCTATTTGGGGGTGATGGAACATTTTGGAGGTCTTTGGGTCACTAGGGACATGTCTTTAAAGACTCTGGGACCCCAGTACCCCCTGCCTCTCTCCCACCCTCTGGCTAATGAGGTGAATGGCTTAGCTCTACCATATGCTCAGTCACTGCTCTTGTGAATGATGCAGGTGTGAGCACAGGCGAGCCAATGCTTCTTTGAGATCCTGTTGCTAGTGTGTGTGTGTGTGTGTGTGTGTGTGTGTGTGTGTTCATCTGTGTGCAAGTACACATGTCTGCACATGCATGTGGAGACTAGAGGTCAATCCCAGGCGTCATTCTTTAAGTGCCATCCACCTAGTTTTTTGAGACAGGGTTTCTCCCTTGGCCCGGTATTCACCAGTTCAGCTAGGCTGGCTGGCCAGTGAGTCCCGGAGATCTTCCTATCTCTGATTGCCCAGCACTGGAATTATAGACACACGCCTCCATGCCCAGCTCTTTCGTGTGGTTTCTAGAGTTAAATCAGGTCCTCAGACTTGCAAGGCAAGTACTTTGCCATCTGAGTTACTTTTCTGTTGCTGTGAGAAAACACTCTGAGAAAAGCAACTTAAGAGAGTAGGGGTTTATTCTGGCTTGTACAGTCCATCGTGGCTGGGAAGTCAAGGAGTCTGAAGCAGCTGGTCACACCGACTCCATAAGCAGGAGCCAGAAAGCCGTGAATGAGTGCATGATGCCGCTCAGCTCCCTTTCTCTACCTATACGGCCGAGAATGCCAGCCAGGGAACGGTGCCAACCAACGCTAGAAAAGCCTTCCCATCTCGATTAACACATCCAAGATAATCCTGCACAGGCATGCCCAGAGGCGCTGCTCCAAGATCATTCTGGAAGGCTGGAGACGGAGTGAGTTGGTAGAATGCTTATCTTTACCAGCGTTAGTTGTCTGAAGTGTATGCGTGAGACCCTAAGTTCTATCACCAGTACTGAAAAAAGAAAATGCCAAAGCGGGGTAGTGTAGCTAAGTGGTGGTGCGCTCGCCTTACGTCATGTGTGAGGCTCTGGGTTTCATTCCCAGCACTGAAAACAAAACCAAGCTGGCTATCGAACTGCTTTCCAGCTCGTCCGCCCTGCTCTGCATGGCCGCCAACAACAGCAGGCGCTCCGCACCCTGACTTGTCAGCACTTGGCGCTGTCGGCTTGGCTTTAGCATGGCGTTTGTTTTGCACAGGCAGGATTTAGCGGCAGCTGTGTCGCGGCGACTGCTGGGCTCTACTCAAGCTTGCGGGGCTGGCGACATTCGAATGTGGGAAAGCCTCCCCGACTCTTCGCAGAGCTGTAGACGTTCCGATGTGGGAAAGGCTTCCAAACATACAAAATGCAGGCATCGCTGTGGCCGGGTCCTTCTTCCACACAACCCCTGGGGTTCCGTTTGCTGGCTTCCCGGAAGTTTCGTGACCTGTGTGGAGCCTCCACTGCCGTCCTATGAACCTCTGCACCCGTCCAGTGGCACAGACGAGACGTCTCAGAGTCACACCCGACCATCCCACTTCACAACACCACTTTGCTCCTGAAGGCAAAAAAATAAAAAAATAAAAAAAATCAGCCCTGCAGTTGGAGCTGGTGTCCCAGCTCCTCAGCAAGCTGAGGCAGGAGGATGGCAAGCTCAAGACATACTTGAGCTATGCAGTGGATTCAGGGCCAGCCTGGGCAACTCACCCTGTCTCAAAACAGTAAAGAGGGGGCTGAAAATGTAGATCAGTGGTAGAGCTCCTGCCTAGAATTTCTCCAGTGAGGGGCTGGGTGCATGGTTCCACAATAGGTCACCTGCCTAGACTCCCCCAGCGAGGGTCTGGAGGGATGGATCAGTAATAATAGAGCGTTTACCCAGCTGGCCAAGTGTCTTGGTTCAGTCCCCGTTATGGTGTGTGGAGCTGCTGAGTAAACAAACATATAACTCCAAGGCTATGGCCTGGGGCAAGGAAGCGGGGGGGGGGGGGGGGTTGATGGTGGATACGCCACTCTTCTTTGCCCTGGAAGTTGCTTTCTGAGGCTCTAGAATAATTCTGTTCTCCTCTGAGGGCCTCTATTTCCTTATCTGTGAAATGAATCAAAGGCAAGATGGCTCAAGGTTTCTGCTACTATGATTGCCACAATTCTAAGCAAATGCTGAGCCTTTGAACCGTGACCCCAGCCCCACTTTGGGGGATCCTAGGCAGGTGATCTACCACTGAGCCGCACCCCAGCCCCTCACTGGGGGATTCTAGGCAGGTGCTCTACCACTGAGCCACACCCCAGCCCCTCACTGGGGGATTCTAGGCAGGTGCTCTACCACTGAGCCACACCCCAGCCCCTCACTGGGGGACTCTAGGCAGGTGTCCTACCACTGAGCCACACCCCAGCCCCTCCATATCTCCTGGAGGGAAAAAGCACATGCAGCAAGGCACTTAAATTTAGACTGACCATCTTGACAGAGGCAAAGAAGAGAGCAGGCTTCTTTGCCAGGGGAAATAACTAACTTCTTAATATATTGAAATAAAGACTTCCCGCAATTGCACGTGGGTCAAGCTTTCTTTCCTTAGAGGGCTAAACAAATAGTTCAAGATGTGAGGGGGTAATCTCCAATGTCCATGCTGAGGGTGGAGAGTCTCGGTCCAGGAGGGGAAAGATTGTCACATTTGAGCTTGTCTAGTTTAGGCACAAGCGAGGAGACATGCTAACTCAGTTCTGTGTCACTGTGGGATCTGGACTGACACCAGGGATGTCCGTTGTGGGATTTCCCTTCCTTGTAGATTTCGTTTGTTTGGTCTTAAACTGGACTGAGCTCCTGATCCTCCTGCCTCTGTCTCCTGAGTACTCGGATTACTATTTCATTCATGCTGGGGATAAACCCCAGAGCTTTGTGCATGCTAGACAAGCACTCAACTAACTTCTACCAGTACACACACACACACACACACACACACACACACACACACACACACCAGACTCACACATCATACACACCAGATAAATGAACCCCCAATGAAGCCCTGAGAGTCAGCCATCAGGAGACAGGCAAGGGCACTGATGAGGCAGAGTGTCAACTGCAGAGCTTAGGATGGGACTGTGGAGGGAGCGAGACATCCACCTACCCATCCACTTACCCATCCACCCATCTACCTACCCCATCCACCTACCCATTCACCTACCCATCCACCCATCCATCCATCCACCCATCCATCTACCCACTCATCCACCCATCCATCCATCAGCCCTCAGCTGCAGAGTGGCCGGAATAGGGAAGGCTCCAAAGGCAGGCAGTCACTCCCCCTGGCCTGACTCCTTTGTTACCTGTCTCCAATCCATCATCCCAGAACTTCTGGAGAATGGAGCTGTGTCTCTGAGGCTGCTTGAAGGCTTTCAAGCATGGGGCAGGATCTACAGAGGCAGGTTCATTACCCACACTGCCAAAACTTGTCTTTTAACGCCAGGCGGTGGTGGCGCATACCTTTAATCCCAGCACTTGGGAGGCAGAGGCAAGCAGATCTCTGTGAGTTCGAGGCCAGCCTGGTCTACAGCACAAGATCCAGGAAAGATACAAAGCTACACAGAGAAACCCTGTCTCGAGAAAAAAAAAAAAAAAAAAAAAAAGCCTTGTCTTTTTAATTATTTTTATTAATATGTTTGGTTTTTTTTTTTAGTGGTGTGTAAGTCTGGGTTCTCTAGAGGAACAGAATGACTTCTTAGTTTTATGTTAAAAAGAAACTTACCAGATTGGCTTATATGATACGGTCTAGGTGGTCTGCAATGGCAGTCTCACGCTGCAGAAGCTGAAAACTTGGTAACCACCTAGTCCATGCCCAGGCTGGATGTCTCAGGAGTCCCAGTCAGTGCTGAAGGCAGAGGATTCCTACAGAGGCGCTGGTCTTTGGTCCAAGCTGGAAGGCTAAAGAAGCTGGATTCTTAAGGCAGTAGCCTCAAGGTGCCAACAGAGCAGATGCACCTGCCAGCAGACATGAAGGTGAGCAGGCAAAAGACCAAAAGCTTTTTCTTCTCAGACTTCTTTATCTGAGCTGCCAATGGGAAGGTACCACCTGCAGGTCTGATGGGGTTTTCCATCTCAATTAAACGGATTGGTCCCTCACAAGTATGCTCAGTGGCTTGCATTTTGGCTGAGTCTGGATCCTCTCACAATGGATATGTAAATGTCCATTGCACAGAGTCTCACTAAGTAGCCCAGGCTATGTAGAATTCATGTTTCTCATATTTTGGCCTCTCAAGTTCCAGGAATCCAGGCATGCCTGCCTGTCAGACCCACCCTGCTTCTGCTTGCAAATGCTCATGAGTAGAAAGAGCAGAGAGCAAGCTGCTGACTCACCACGTGCATCCACATGTCCATGGCTTCTATCGACCTGAGAAGAGACAAAAACTCTAGCAAGTCTCTTGGGTGTGCCAGGTCCCCCAGAACAAAGCCTTTTGACAAATGGGCTGCCATTTGACAAAATCCTGCAAGGATTCACAAGAAGGAAGTGCAGACACAGGCCATGCTGCGAGAGACCTTTAGAGGTGTGGCCCTCAGTAAAGAAGGCAGATGAGAACCAACACAGGCTGTAGGAAGTCTTTGTGTGAACTGTCTAAAAAAGGTGAATGGCCGACTCTAAAGCGTGGAGGTCAGCTACCCTAACCTACGTGGTGAATTCCAGGCCAACTGTCTCAGAATAAAAGGTGAAAGGGGCCCAAGGAAGGACCCCTGAAGTTGTCCCCTGACCTCTCCATGCACGGTGCAAACATGGGCCAGCCCTGAGAAGAGTGGCCAGGATGCCGATGATGACACTCCAATAGGAAGGTAGTTGAGGGGCTGGCGAGATGGCTCAGGGGTTAAGAGCACTGGCTGCTCTTCCAGAGGACCTGGGTTCAATTCCTGGCACCCACGTGGTGGCTCACAACCATCTGTTATGGCATCTGATTCCCTCTTCTGGTGTGCATGAAAACATATACATACTCATATACATAAAATAAATATATATTGTTTTAAAAAAGAAGCTATTTGATTTGAATATTCAATGAGGAAATAGCACCCTTGAAAAATAAGTAAATAAATACAAAACCACCACGTTTCTCTTTACTGCAGAACTGAAAAATCCCCCACATCAGGAGGATCATGGTTGAACCACCATCCAGCTGGTTAGAAAGAAATTGTGACCCTTCAAATATGCAGATCAACTCTGGAATCTCTGTCAGTTAACACTGACTACATTCACAGGCCAAAATGTATTGAGTATTAGACAAGTTTGTGTATCTGGAGTTATGATTTTCAAGACAACTTTAATTTTTTAAATAATATTTTTAAGATTGATTTTAGCTGGGCGGTGGTGGCGCACTTTCTTTAATCCCAGTACTCGGGAGGCAGAGGCAGGTGGATCTCTGAGTTTGAGGCCAGCCTGGTCTACAGAGTAAGTTCCAGGACAGCCAAGGCTACACAGAGAAACCTTGTCTCAAAAAAACAAAAAACAAAAGGATTTATTTTTATTTATTTATGTGTATGTGTCTATGTGAGGGTGTGCACTGTGTATGTGTCTGTGTGAGGATGTGCACTGTGTGTGGGTCTGTGTGAGGGTGTGCACTGTGTATGTGTCTGTGTGAGGATGTGCACTGTGTGTGTGTCTGTGTGAGGGTGTGCACTGTGTATGTGTCTGTGTGAGGGTGTGCACTGTGTATGTGTCTATGTGAGGGTGTGCACTGTGTGTGTGTCTGTGTGAGGGTGTGCACTGTGTATGTGTCTATGTGAGGGTGTGCACTGTGTATGTGTCTATGTGAGGGTGTGCACTGTGTATGTGTCTGTGTGAGGGTGTGCACTGTGTATGTATCTGTGTGAGGATGTGCACTGTGTGTGTGTCTGTGTGAGGGTATGCACTGTGTATGTGTCTATGCGAGGGTGTGCACTGTGTGTGTGTCTGTGTGAGGGTGTGCACTGTGTATGTGTCTGTGTGAGGGTGTGCACTGTGTATGTGTCTGTGTGAGGGTGTGCACTGTGTATGTGTCTGTGTGAGGGTGTGCACTGTGTATGTGTCTGTGTGAGGGTGTGCACTGTGTGTGTGTCTGTGTGAGGGTGTGCACTGTGTATGTGTCTGTGTGAGGGTACACACTGTGTATCATGTCTATGTGAGGGTGTGCACTGTGTATGTGTCTGTGTGAGGGTGTGCACTGTGTATGTGTCTGTGTGAGGGTGTGCACTGTGTATGTGTCTGTGTGAGGGTGTGCACTGTGTGTGTGTCTGTGTGAGGGTGTGCACTGTGTATGTGTCTGTGTGAGGGTACACACTGTGTATCATGTCTATGTGAGGGTGTGCACTGTGTATGTGTCTGTGTGAGGGTATGCACTGTGTATGTGTCTGTGTGAGGGTACACACACTATGTATCATGTCTATGTGAGGGTGTGCACTGTGTATGTGTCTGTGTGAGGGTATGCACTGTGTGTGTGTCTGTGTGAGGGTATGCACTGTGTATGTGTCTCTGTGAGGGTACACACACTATGTGTCATGTCTATGTGAGGGTACACACTGTGTATCATGTCTGTGTGAGGGTACACACTGTGTATCATGTCTGTGTGAGGGTACACCCTGTGTATCATGTCTGTGTGAGGGTACACACTGTGTATGTGGGTGACTTGAGGGGCCAGGATGAGGCATGGGATGCCCTGGAGCTGGAATGGCAGGAGGTTGTAAGTCATGGGGTGTGGGTGCTGGAACACAGCCTGGTTTCCTGGAAGAGCAACAAGCTCTCCAGCGGCTGAGGTGTCTCTCCAGACCTCACAACAAGCTCTCAATCCATTTATTTCATTCTTGCTATTTTTGTACTTTTGATTTTTATGCATATGAGTGCTTTGCCCGCACGTGCATCTGTGCACCACATGCCGGCCTAGTGAAGGAAGGCACCAGAAGAGGACACTGGACCTCCTGGAACTGGACATGCAGGTGGTTGTTAGTGGCCTTGCAAGCTCTGCAATTCCAAGTCAGTTCCTCGGGAAGAGCAGGCAATGCTCTTTATGGTCGAGCCATCTCTCCAGCCACCTCAATTTTTTTTTGAGACGTGATCTAATGTATTCAAGGCTAGCCTTGAACTCACTATGTGGCCCAGGCTGTCTTTGAACTCCTTCCTGATCCTCCTGCTTTGACGCCCGCCCCAGCACTAGCATGACAGGCATGCACCACGGCACTCCATTTTACGAGGTGCTGGGGATCAAGCCTGGCCTATATGCATGCTAGGCAAGTGCTCCGTCAATAGAACCTCATCCCCAGCCTCTCAAATCAATGTTCTTGTCAGTCAGGGTCTCATTACATAGCCCAGGCTAACCTCAAAAATGCCATCTTCCTGCCTCAGCCTCCCAGGTGCTGAGTACAGGTATGCACTTCCACACTTGGCCTCGGTAACACTCTTACCCTCGCATTGGCACTGTTAATTCCATTGGTTCTTATTTGGCTTCTCTGTTGCTGTCATAAAGCAAGTGGAGGAAGGAAGAGGAATTCCCGCTCACAGTTCCAGAGGGATAGAGCCCACTGTAGGGAGGGGGCGTGGTCACAGGCAGGCAGGCAGGCGTGGTGGCAGAAGCAGGGGGCTGGCTGCTCACATTGCATGCAATACTCAGGAAGCAGAGCAGGGGAATTGGAGTCTGTCTATAAAGCCTCAAGGCCACCCTCGGTGACCCACTTCCTCCAGCCAGGCTCTGCCTCCTTAAGGCTCCACAACACCTCCTGAGCATAAAGGAGATAGTTCAGACTCAAACTACAATTGTCGTGTGTGTGTGTGTGTGTGTGTGTGTGTGTGTGTGTGTGTGTGTGTGTGTGTGTGTGAATGCCATAGGTGGGCATCAGACTCCCTGGAGCTGGAGTTACAGGTGGTTGCGAGCCACCCTCCGTTGGTGCTGGGACCCAAACTCACGAGAACAAGAGCATCAAATGCTCATAGTCGCCGAACCGTCTCTCCAGACTCAAAGACTGCTATTTTAAATGAATCTACTTAAGGGTCTTTCTTTCTAGTCCATCACCAGGGAGGCAGAGGCAGGTGGATCTCTGTGATGATTTCGAGGCCACCCTAGTCTACAAATCGAGAACCAGGACAGCCAGGGTTACACAGTAAGACGCTGTCTCGAAAATAAAATAAAAGGTGGGGAGCGTCTTTCTTTCCAGTGCAATAACCCCTCTAACACACACTGAAGAACAGCCAAACAAGAAATGAGATAACTCCATTTTATAAAATTATCTTTGTGTATGATGTGTGTCTCATGTGTATGATGGGGAGGGTCTCATGCTACAGCCCACATAGAAGTCAGAGGACAGCCTCGGGCATTGATCCTCACCTTCCATCTTGTTTGAGGCAGGGTCTCTCATTTGCTGCTACATACACCACACTAGCTGGCTCTTGAGCTTCCAGGGGTTTCCCTGTCTGCCCATCTCTCTCTAAACGCACTGGGATCACAAACACACATTACCACAGCGGGCTTTTACATGGGTTCCGAGGATTTGAACTCAGGTTCTCACGCTGGCACAGAGAGTGCTTTTCCCACTGAGCCCTGGTTGTGGGAGCCCCGCCCAGGCATCCATTTAAGCCATGGGGAGGTCCCCTCCCTGAAACAACAGCACGTCAGCCTAGCACAACCTTTCCCTGTTTTCCTGCTGACTTGATCAACAGATCAAGATCCAAACCAGCCCTAAGTCAACCCCTCACCGAGCTGCTTATGTGGCCAGAACGCTGTCCACCTTGCAAAGGTGATCACTGTGTTCCCGGGGTTTCCACGTGCTGGGGAGGCTGGGTTCCTGGACCTCGGTCTCTGAGAGAGAATGCATAACAAGGTGGATCAAAAGCTTTTGAAGATTTCTCTAGGCAGCAATTTTTGACGCCAGCAATTTGCTTTTGCGGTGTGTGGGCGGATGCATGTTTAAATTTAGAACCGACAAAAAGACTTTGCTGAGAAATCTATACGCTCCTTGCTTCTTGAGTATTAGTGCCATGAAACCCTAATCTTCCCCCTTCACGTGCCAACTGTGAGAATGCTCAGAAACGAGTTTCCTCTCGATCTGTGTCTATTCCCATCATGCTTTGTATGCATGCCTTTTCTTTTACACCACCAAGAAATCATTTTGGAAGCAAGCTTCATACGACTCGATGGAGCTTGGATAAGAAGTCATTAACTCAAGGAAGGAAGGAGTGAATTTATTGAGAAGAATGCCTGAGCTGTCTAAGGACTTTAGTGTGTAAGCAGAAGCGAGGCTTTTTTGGGGCCGTCAGCAGAGTGCCCAGAAAGGCTTCCGAAAGGGGTTTTGGGGGCTATCAGCATCTGGGAAAGGGTCTTGAGGCTGCAGTTTCTCCCAATATCTGCCCATGACTTTCCCAGTCAGTGAAACCTCCAGCAGGGAGACGGTGGAGCTTTCTGGTTTGGATGCAAAACTCACCCTGCAGTACACAGGCTTCCTCCTGTTTTCCCCTGAGCCTCAGGAGGGTCAGGGGTTTGAGGCATTAGCTGGGACCTGGTGAGGGTCAGTGGCCCAGGCTCACGTATCCTCTGAGTCTCAGCAAGGGTCAGGGAACAGGGTCAGGCATCAAGTTGAACATCAGGGAAGGTCGAGGTGGGGTCAGACCACGAATTTGCACGTTCTGTTCTCCAAGAGGGCTCCTGGTGTTTCAAAGATGAAATGATCTAGGTATACAACAACAAAGGAATACAACAACAAAGGCATGTAGCATACAAACAGAATGAGGTGGGCGAGGGAGATGACTGTCAGTGAAGTTCTTACCTTGCAAGCACAAAATCCAAAGTTCCATCCCCAGAGGCCATGTTTAAAAGCCTGGAGATCTGGTACAGCCTGCAACCCCAGCACTGGGGAGGTGGAGACAGGCATATCCCCAGGCCTGCTGGCAGCCAGTCTAGCCTAACTAGTGAGCTCTAGACCAGGGGAAACGAAAGCCTACCTACCTCAAGAAATAAGGTGTAGCGCCGGGCGGTGGTGGCGCACGCCTTTAATCCCAGCACTTGGGAGGCAGAGGCAGGTGGATCTCTGTGAGTTCGAGGCCAGCCTGGGCTACCAAGTGAGTTCCAGGAAAGGCGCAAAGCTACACAGAGCAACACTGTCTTGAAAAAAAAAAAAGGTAAGAAATAAGGTGTAGCCAGATGTGGTGGCACACACCTTTAACCTCAGCAGAGGCAGGTGAATCTCTGAGTTTGACACTAGCCCTGTTCTACATAATGAGTTCCAGGCCAGCCAAGGCTACACAGTGAGAACCTGTCTCAGAAGAAGAGGGAGAAGGAGGAGGAGGAGGAGGAGGAGGAGGAGGAGGAGGAGGAGGAGAAAAGGAAGAAAGGAAGGAAGGAAGGAAGGAAGGAAGGAAGGAAGAGGGAGGAAGAAAGGAAGGACAGAAACAAAAAGCCCCAGGAGTCTGTGCAAACTAAGCAATCATTCACCAATTTAACTAAATCCCAGCCCCCATTTAATCTTTTTCCTCCTTCTCCTTTTTCCTCTGGAAGAGCAGCCAGTACTCTTAACCACTGAGCCATCTCTCCAGCTCCCTGAAATCCATAGTTTTAAGAAAAAATTGTTTTAATTTAATGGCCCAATGTGAAGAGCACTTGCCGCTCTTGCAAAGGACCAGGTTTGATTCCCAGCACCTACATGGTCTGTAACTCCAGTTCCATGGAATCGGCGCCCTCTTCTGGCCTATAAGGGCACTGCATGCACATAGTGCACATACATTCAGGCAGGCAAAAATACTCATACAGATAAAAAATAAATAAACAAATAAATACCATTTAATTTTTAAAGTATTCTGTAAGATGAGCAATACCTAATGCAAATGAGTAGACTTGTTCCCCAATGCCCGGAAGGAAGGAAGGAAGGAAGGAAGGAAGGAAGGAAGGAAGGAAATGGAAAACAGAGAGAAGGAGGAAAAAGATTAAATGGGGGCTGAGACTTAGCTCAGTTGGTGAGTGCTTGCTTAGTTTGCACAGACTCCTGAGGCTTTTTGTTTTGGTTTAGTTTGGTTTTTGGTTTTTCGAGACAAGGTTTCTCTTTGCAGCCCTGGCTGTCCTCAAACTCATTCTGTAGACCAGACCATCCTCAAACTTACGAAGATCTGCCTGCCTCTGCCTCCCAAGTGCTGGGATTAAAGGTGCGTGCCACCAACATCCAGCCAAACTCCTGGATTTCATCCCCACACCACATAAACCACATATGGTGGTGCGTGCCTGTCATCCCAGAACTTGGAAGGTGGACGCAGGAGAATCAGGAGTTCAGGGTCATCCTTGGCCAACCTAGGCTACTTGAGACCCTGTCTCAAAAAAGAAGAAAAATATAAATAATCCCAGAACTTCAAAGGCAGAAGCAGGGAGTGCGAGGCCAGCCTGGTCTACATAGTAAGTTCACACCAACCAGGGCTATCCTGGTAACCAGAGATACCCTGTCTCTAAAAAACAAACAAATAAATAAATAAAACAAGTTAGATAGATAGATAGATAGATAGATACACACACACACACACACACACACACACACACACACACACACATATATAATGGTATTATGGTGCCTTAGCCAAAGCCAGGTACACACCAAATGAAAATAAATATCGGGGCTGGAGAGATGGATTTAGAGGTTAAGAGCACTGGCTGCTCTTCCAGTAGTCCTGAGTTCAATTCCCTGCAACTACATGGTGGCTCACAACATTCTGTAATGAGATCTGGTGCCCTCTATTGGCCGGCAGGGATACATGCAGACAGAACACTATACATAACAAATAAATAAATCTTAAAAAAATAAATAAATAAATATAAACCGGGCGGTGGTGG
This sequence comes from Peromyscus leucopus, assembly GCF_004664715.2. Classification (NCBI taxonomy): domain Eukaryota; kingdom Metazoa; phylum Chordata; class Mammalia; order Rodentia; family Cricetidae; genus Peromyscus; species Peromyscus leucopus. The sequence continues at coordinate 40,768,144 of NC_051082.1, forward strand.
CACACACCTTTAATCTCAGCATTTGGGAGGCAGAAACAGGAGAATCTCTGAGTTCGAGACCAGCCTGGCTACACAGAAATAAACCCTGTCTCGAAAAACCAAAAATGAACAGAAAAGAAATATTAACTATTATGGCCATCCCACTCCACAGCTGGGACACAAAGGCCCCTACACTGGGGTTCAAGCACCGCCCCCGGGGTCCTGAAGCTCCTAGACCTAGGGGCACAGTGTCGTCTCCTTTGCAACGCGGAACCTAAGGCTCTGGGACTGCGGCGACCCACGGACAGGACCAAGGACCGGAACCGGAAGTTCTCGACCGGCGCTTCTGCTAAGTGTGAGCCGGGTCCGATGTTTACCCATATTCCTTTTTGGCGCGGTTGATGTGGTGAGCTCTGGTTGCTGCGGGTTTTGGACCGGCTGCAGTCGGTAGTGCCCCAACCGTCCCCGTCTGCGCGGTCGGGGTTCCCCGGTGAGCTCGGCCGTTTCCCTTCTCCCTGGTATCTACAAGTAGGAGATTGCGGGGCGGGAGATGGGCTGTAATCGCAGGCAGTGTGGCTGGACAAAGACACTAACAAAAGCCTGTCTGAGCATGTGCACACTTGGTTTTGAGTTGGGGCGGGGGGCATTAAGACAGTGTCTCCCCAGAATCTTACTCTGTAGTCCTGGCTGGCCTAGAACTCACTATGTAGACCAGGCTGGCTTCAAACTCACAGAGAACTGGATGCCTTTGTCTCCTAAATGCTGGGATTATATGGGATTATTACCCACAGCCCTGTATAATTTGTCTTAATATGTTAGTGATTATTTATTCTTATCTTCACTCAGTCTAGTTTGTAAGATTTATCCAAGTGAAAAATATTTTATTCACATTCATTAATTCACTCATTGTATATTGGTCTGTGTTGGAATATCACAATTTATCCATTCTCTAGCAGAATGCCTGTCCTGGATAGTTTTATGTCAACTTGGTACAAACTAGACTCATCAAGGAGGAGGGAACCTTAATTGAGAAAATGCCTCCAGGGAATTTTCTTAATTAGTCATTGAGAGGGAAGCACCCAACCCACTGGAGCCACTTCTGGGCTGGTGGTCCTGGGTTCTCTAAGAAAGCAGGCTGAGCAAGCTATAGGGAGCAAGCTAGTAAGCATCCATGATCTCTGCATCAGCTCTTGCCTCTAGGTTCCTACCCACTGTAAGTTCCTATCCTGACTTTAATGATGAACAGTGATGTGGAATTGTAAGCCAAATAAAGCCTTTCCTCCCTAAAAAAAAAAAAAAAAAAGATAGAAGATAGCGTCTCCCCCAGGTAACCCAGGCTGGCCTCGAACTCGGGATTCTCCAGCCCCGGCCTCCCTTGTGCTGGGATGACAGGCATGTGCCACCCCTTGCAGCTTGGAATGGGCTGCTTGACATTTCTGCTGTGGCGCTCCAGGTTGTATCTGACTCTGACTGCTCCCTCCTTTCTTTTCTTGTCTTTAAAACTGAAGGACGGGACCATGGAAGACAAACCAGTGGTAGTCTCCAAACAGAAGACAGAAGTGGTATGTGGCGTGCCCACCCAGGTGATCTGCACGGCCTTCAGCAGCCACATCCTGGTTGTGGTGACCCAATTCGGGAAGATGGGTACACTAGTCTCCTTGGAGCCCAGCAATGTGGCCAATGACATCAGCAAGCCAGTGCTGACCACAAAAGTCCTCCTCGGACAGGACGAGGTAAAGGGATGGGAGAAGAATCTTTCCAGGTGTCATTTGTCCGTGGGGTGTCTGATAGGCGCCCCTCCATACACACCCAAGGGCACAGTCAGCATTCTCCAGGACCTTTCAGATCCGAGGTGCCCTGGCGGCCCCTAGTGATGCTTCTCCAGCGTGTCAGCATTTTTACTCAGCGCTCAGTGGAGGTATTGATTTTGTGACACAGCCGTCTGCTCAGTGTGACCCCGTCTTGATGGCTTTATGTTAATGAAGGCTTATGTTTATGTCTGCCTCTTGAGTCCTCACCACATTCCCCTTTGCAGGCATGTCTGTCTGGATTAGGGGTAACAGGAGAGATGGTATGCAGAGGCACCGAGGGAAAAGCTTAATGATGCCTCATCAGCGGTTTGTTATGCCTGCTGGGCGCAGTCCACTCAGCACTCTGAATCACTGTTGCCTTAGCTTCCCTGGAGGTGATTTAGGGAAGATGTGGGAAGCTGGTCTGGATCCCTGGTGGGTGCTTAAGGAGAGCATCAGGAAAATACTGTTTGAGCCCATATGATTGTGAATGCCTGGAGTCCCCTCACCTGGGAGACTGGGGCAGAAGGGTTGCTACAAGTGTGTGATCAGACTGAGCTATGTGGTGAGTTCGAGGCCAGCTAGGTGTAGACCCTCCTCTCCCCACTTAGAAAACCAAAACCAGGGCTAGAGAGGTGGCTCAGCAGATAAGAGCACTGACTGTTCTTCTAAAGAACCTGGTTTCAATTCCCAGCACCCACACAGTGGCTCACAACCGTCCATAACTCCAGTCTTAGAGGATCCAGCACCCTCCTCTGTGGACACTACACAAACATGGAACACAGTCATATAGGCAGGCAAATCATCCATATACACAAAAATAAATATTTAAAAAAAAAAAAAAAACAGCTGGGCAGTGGTGCACGTGCCTTTAATTCCAGCACTAGAGAGGCAGAGGCAGGCAGAGCTCTTCGAGTTCAAGGCCAGCCTGGTCTACAGAGCAAGTTCCAGAACAGCCAGGGCTACACAGAGAACCCCTGTCTCAAAAAAAACAACAAACAAAAAACCAAAAGCCACTTGGTATGGTGGCACATTAGTGTGGTCCCAGCACTTGGAAGGGAGCAAGAGGTTCAGGGGTTCAGTTTCTACACTTCTTTTTCTTTTTTGGCTTTTAAAGACAGGGTTTTTCTGTGTGGTCCTGGCTGTCCTGGAACTCACTCTGTAGACCAGACTGGCCTCGAACTCACAGAGATCCACCTGCCTCTGCCTCCCAAGGGCTGGGATTAAATGTGTGTGCCACCACCGCCTGGCCAGGAGTTCAGTTTCATTCCCAGCTACATAAGGCCAGCGTGGGCTACATGAGACTCTCTATTAAAAAGGCCCCCCCCCCCCCCCCCCCCCGCCGGGCACACACCTTTAATCCCAGCACTTGAGAGGTGGATCTCTGTGAGTTCAAGGCCAGCCTGGGCTACAGAGTGAGTTCCAGGAAAGGTGCCAAAACTGCACAGAGAAACCCTGTCTCAGGAAAAAAGAAAAGAGAAAAAAAAAAAAAAGGCGGGGAGCATTGAGATAGCTGGGGGGGTGGTAAGGCACTTGGCATACAAGCTTATGTTCAGTTCCCTGAACCCACAGCCGAAGGAGAGAGCAAACTGCCACGAGTTGTTCTCTCTCTCTCTCTCTCTCTCTCTCTCTCTCTCTCTCTCTCTCTCGTACACACAATATGTTTGTTTGTTTGTTTTAAGTGGAGACTAAATAGCCCTATGTGTCAGGGCACATCTTTGACACTTAGGAGATGAAAGTAGCAAGGTCCAGATCAACCAGGGCTACATAATAAGCTCTTGTTTCTTTCTTTCTTTTTTTTTTTTTTTTTGGTTTTCCGGGACAGGGTTTCTCGGTGTAGTGCCTGTCCTGGATCTCGCCCTATAGACCAGGCTGGCCTCGAACTCACAGAGATCCGCCTGCCTCTGCCTCCCGAGTGCTGGGAGTGCTCATCTACATAGCAAGTTCCAGCCAGGGCTACACAGAGAGGCCTTGTTTTAATATTAAAGAAAATAAAAGTGGGTATGGTTGCACACATTCCCGGTGCTGGGACGGCAGAGGCAGAAGGATCCTGGGGTTTACTGGTCATGCAGTCTGGAGAATTCCAGGTCACTAAGAAACCCTGTCTCAAAGCAGATGAATGGTGGTGTATGGCTGATACCCGGTTGTCTTCAGGCCTCCTCATACCCCACACATGCACACACTCTTTAAAACAAACAAACAAAAGAACTGGGTATGATAGCACGTTCCTGGAATCCCAGCACTCAGGAGGCTGAGGCAGGAAGATCGCCATGAGTTCCAAGCTAGCCTGAGCTACAGAAATTAACAACCTGTCTTTAAAAAAAAAAAAAAAAAGTAAGGTTTCCTGCACTCATGGCCCTGTCTCCCCACTTCCCCAGCCTCTCATCCATGTCTTTGCGAAGAATCTGGTAGCGTTTGTATCTCAAGAAGCAGGAAACAGAGCCGTCCTCCTGGCCCTGGCTGTGAAGGACAAGAGCATGGAGGGCCTGAAGGCCTTGAAGGAGGTGATCCGGATGTGCCAGGTGTGGTGACCTGCAGTCAGCAGGACATGACAGTCGACATGACAGGTGGACGCTCAGCAGGGTCTGTGAGACCCATCTTTCCAGCGCCAGGACAGTCAGGCGGAGGCTCATTCTCTGGCTTTAGCCCTTGAAGCCGGAAACAACATTCAGATCTCAGGGGACTCTCCCCGTGTGGCTGCTGTGTTCCATCTGCGACCCTGGAAACGAGTCTGGGCCGCAGCAGAGGCACCTGCGGCGTGGAAATCCGCAGCCAGTTCTGGGGACTGGCGGCCGTCAGTGTGTGTGCAGCAGCACTTGTGGGGAGCCTTTTCCATTAAAAGTAAATCTAAACTGCCTGACTAGTCTTGTCAATAGTGCTGAGACCTTATGGTCATGTATCGAGGTTCACTTCAGGCCACCTGAGGTGGGAGGAAAACCTGTTTGTCAAAACCACAGCACATGGTTGCTGGTGTGTGAGGTAGGTCCCAGGCATGAGTTCAGCCAGCATTGGGTACTGGACATGTGGCAAGCGGAGCCAGGGGTGGCCATGCAGATGGATTCCCTAAGGATGGGGTGGATGGGAAATCCATGGGTCAGTGCAGGGTGCAGGAGGCCAAAGATCGAACCTGGGCTCAGAGAAGAGGAAGGGTTCTGAATCAAGCTGGGGTCCCCCCCTTTAGAAATACTTGCAAAGCTCACTGCAAGGGTTGGGGGACCAGTCCTAGGCCTTGACATTAGGCTGGCATTTGTGCCAGAGTTGACCTGTCGGTGCCCATTCCTCTGTAGGGTGGTATCCTGGGACTCCTGGGGTCTCCTGCCGCGGGAGGAGATGGGAGGGGGGTCCTGATCACAGCTGTGTGGGAATTTCTGAAGCCTCATAGTGAATCTGCTGATAGTCTGATAGTCCCCAGTGGAGAAGAGGCCAGAGAGAAGCCAAGTAGAAATCCAGAGTGGAGTGTAAACTGGTGCCTTTGCAGGGAATGGGGATGCAGTTGCCCACTTGGCCTCTGAATCAAAGGTTCAGGAGCGCCCTCTAGGTCCAGTGGTGGGCAGTGAGCATGAGAGGCCACTGTTCACTTAGAGTGAGTCGGGACTGGCTAGCCTCAAATCTTGATGCATGTGGAGGTCCAGAGATGGCTGGAGAGGGCCGTAGGCTGAAACCAGCTCAGCTGGGATGGGAGTGGCGAGTTCTGCCCGACCTCTGGAAGGAGATATCACTGCCTACAACAGGAGTGTCCCAAAGCCTCTGATGGCCCTGTGCCTGCAGCTTCCAACCACCACCCTGTCTGCACCCCCATCCCCGGCAGGCAGCTCTCCCACACAGCTTTGCTCTGTCCATCCTTTCCCAGACCCTAGTTCCGCCTCTCCTTTATGTCCCCAGGGTGGACTGGTGTTGGGTCTGGCAGCTCCCACCCAGGTGCCCCCTCCATAACCTCTTACCCATCATCCCAGTTGCCACCAGCCTCTGCAGAGCATGGGCCATCAGGAATCTCAGAGGCCACAAAGAGGAAGGACCAGTGTGGTGTACAAACAGCTGGCAGATCCAGCCAGGGCAGGGCATGCTCAGGAGAGCCCTGTGGGGTGGTGTGTACAAAGGTCTCTGTTTGGTATCAGCCTGTGATTATTCAGATAAATGACCAACCAGCAAGTCCCAGCGTCCCTGCCTTAGCAGATAGAGATCACCCTGGGTGGAGCTCGAGGCCAGGTCCAAGTTCAGGTTTGTGGCTTTGGTTTTCTGATTTGGTTCCTTAGCAGACAACGGAGCCAGTTCAAATGGCCCATCGGGTGACCCATTGCATCCCTTTCAACAACCTGTTCCAGACACCTGTGCCCCCAGAGAGGCCACGCCGCAGCAGCTGCTCCCAGGTGGAAGAGATGGGATTTGAGCGCAGATGGAGCATCCGGCCACCAGGCCCCTGAACAGCTCAGTCATCAGTGTCACCCCATCAGCCAATAAGGTTCAGGGATGCTGGTTTTTTCTCCAGGCTTCTGGTCCTGGTTCAAGCGGTTTCCTTTCCAGCCATCTCCTTGGGTCCTCCACTGCCCCCAAAAAGCAAGTGATGGGGACACTTGATCCTCAGGAGGGTCTGAGTGTATTCCATATAAGTGACAGCTGGGACTGGACCTGCCTGGACTGAGTCTACCAGGTTGATCGCAGTCCTCGGGGGAGGATTTGCCCTGGAGGAGGTGGGAATGGGGGGTGGGCTGGGGTAAGGGGAGGGGGTGGGAAGGGGGAGAATAGGGGAACCCGTGGCTGATATGTAGAACTGAATGGAATTGTAAAATTTAAAAAAAAAAAAAAAAGTGACAGCTGGGAACATAAAAGCAGCTTCATTCACTCTGTCTGCAGGGCTAGAGGCTGCCTGCAGCCTTGGGAAGGGGCTCTGAAACTGACCTGTAATTGAACCGGCTCCCTCTCCAAGCTGGGCAGTATTTACAGCTGCCTTGGAGCTGTCTGGAGCTGTCTGGTAGCCATAAAACACAGACCCATACCAAATGCCTTAATCGTCTAAGCCGGTGCCCCTTGCCCAGATCTGCTGTGTATATCAAGCAAGGCTCTGCCGGAGAAGGGACCTGGCCAGGGCTTCCTCTGTCCTCTGCTGCCACCATAACTCAGGAGAGAACTGTCACCCCGAAGAGATCCACAGCCTCAGCGATTTCTGGGTGAAAGGTATTTCTGTGGAGAGAGGGGCTGCATGTGGTGTACACCTGAGTTAGGTCTGTAATCAACTCCTAGCACATGTAAAGCATGGACACAGATGACTTTGCCTGTTACATGCTACAGGGCAGGCTGCCTCCCAGAGGGCATGCCTTCGCCATCCTGAGGTCTTTTTGCAGTTTTCTGCTGAGATCAAGCAGCCTCCCCAGTGCCTAGGACAATGTGCTCTTGCTCAGCTGTTTACTTGGCACTAGTGATCAAGGGAAGCCTGAGGTAGCCATCCTCAGGGGTCCCTGCAGGTGCCTTTCTGGGAGCTCGATCAAGCCCCAGCCTGCTCCCTATAACCAAGTAAGCAGCACACAGGGCACACTAGTGAGCTGTACTGGCTTGAGGTCGAGGACTGGGAAGTCAAGAGTCCCAGAGCTGGGATGAAGGTTTACCAAGCTTGAGTACTGGAGTTCAGATCTTCAGAACCCATGTAAAAAGCCAGGAAGACGAAGCTGTTGCCCGTGATGCACACACACACCACATACCAAAAAAGGAAAAGACAAGCCCTGAGTGAGCAGCTGGAGCGGGGGCCAATGGTGAGTGATGGATGTCAGGAGCCCACGTGATGCACAGGGTGGCTGCAGGGGCAGTACCAGTGTGGCTTACAGTTTGCCGTCACACATCAGGGCTCTTCTGTAGGGTCAAGAGTGCTAAGATCAGCTGGAGGTGAGAATAAACAGAATCTACAAGGATGGAAGGCCCCAGAGCCCTACTCAAGTGGAAGAAATCTTTAAATACAAGCCCAGGTAGGAGAGCTTGAAGAGAACTATGCCCCAGGCCTCAGAGCCCACCGCAGAGTGGACACGGCATGTAAGGCCACATGGATCCCTGAGCCCATCCCCACCACACAGACACAAGGGCCTGGAGGGTGAGGACAGGCGCCTCCATCATGATGGACGACTGAACACAAACCAAGGCATGGGGAGAAAGGGTGATTGGAAGGAGCAGGTAGGTGGGGAGAGACCTCCAAGAGAAAGAGCCAGCAGGACCATCCAGAGCATGAGAAGCGTTGGGCATACCTCACAAATAGGACCCGTCTACAACTCCTCAAGGTCATACAAAGATTTTTTATTACTTTATTTTTACATTTATTTGTATGTGTGGGCATGCATGTCCCATTGTATACATATGGAAGACAGTTAGAAAGGATATTTTCTCCTACCATGTGGGTCCCAAGGACTAAACGGTCATCAATGAGCCTTCTCGCTGGTCCCAGTACACAAGATTCTGATAGCACCCTGACCCGCCCACTTTCAAAGCTCTTCCGTGTGCCTGGACAACCATGGTAGACACTTAGCCCGTGTCTCCTGTTGCCAGCATCGTGTGACAGATATAAGTGACCTTGATCAGTGGTTAGAAGTGAGGTGTTCCTTCAGGTGCTTCAGAGATGAAGAGAGAGAGAGCTGTGTGGATAGAGGGGAAAGCTGAAAGTCATCCCCGCCCCTCAGTACATACATGTCACTGGCATTGTGACGCCCAACCCAAGTTGGACGTGGAGACCAGCTCCCACTGGTCTCATGGGTTCATGGTCACAAACCTGTCTAGACATCAGCAGCTCCAAGGACTAGGCCTGTGGACACCCTTGACCAGGTCGGGGAAAGAAAGGCCGGTCCCAGAACCCAGCATGGCAGAGGGTGTGGCCTGGTGAAGGGTGTGTTCCAACAAGGCTGTTGGGCAGGCAAGGCAGGCCGGGCAGGACTGGGAGGAGTTTCAGGGCCTCCGTGAAGCCATGCTCAGGTAGCAGTGATAGTGTCCACGGGGCCCGGGCTGCCCCAGCTGCTGAGGAGGAGGACAGAGGAGGGCTGGAGACCTCCCTGAGGCGGGACCTCCTCGGGCCGGAAACTGCAGAGTGTGTACTGAGAAACCAAAGCAACGAACCAGCCCAGTGGCCCCTGCCAGCTGCCCAGAGCCACCAAGGAGGTGAGCTGTGTGGGTGTGAGTGTGTGTGCATGTGGGGCCGGCTCAGGGATGGAATGGTGTCCAGACTGCAGCCCCACGACACCAACAGGGTGGGGAAACACTTGCCGCCAAGAATCAGAGCGTCACGTCCCCCATCCAGCCGTCTCCACCTGTGTCCCTACTTCCTACAAAGGGTCTCGGGCCCAGGGCAAGGCTTTGCCCATCTCAAAGTGGAAGGGCCCCCAGGTCCACACCCAAGCCTGGCATCTGGCTGTGGGGCAAAGTCAAGCATGGACAGGCCCCGACAGATTCCCCGAAGACTGAAGAGGTGGGTCTAGAGAGGGGGGTGGGTACAGGAGCTGGGGGGGGCACAGTTGGCCGAAGGTGTGAGGTACAGTGTCCACACATCGTTAGGACGGTCCAACATGGGATCTAGGGCCACTGGGCACGAACAGACTCTGGTCATCCCCATGAACGGAAGCCAGGGATCCACCTGTACTTCATCTGACACCAGGGCAGCTGAGCTGACTGGGCTTTGATTTCCAGGTCCCCATTGGCCTGGTTAGAGGGCCTGTAGCCACCTGAGATTAGCAACCCACCCCCCACGCACACCCCGGGTGTCCAGACCCTCTGTGGAACCATAAACAGAGAGATAAAACAGCCTGGGGAAACTGAGGCAAGGCTTGGCCGTGTTGACTTGTCTGGGCCCACCTCCCTTCCTCGAGGCCGTGTCCATCCGAGTGAGGGGCCGCATTGGCCACCAGGAGGCACTACATACGCATTGTAGACTCCCAGGCAAGCATACTGAAAGTCTCAGCTGGAGGAGGCATAGGCAGAGGGAAGGAGGGGCTGTGGGGTCCCCAGCATGGAAAGCCAACCACCTGGACTCATCACCCAGCCTTCCTGGAACCTGTAAAGAGGGACACTCATGGCCTCCCCACCTACCTGAGCACCTTGACCCACAGGGAGCTCCACCCTGCCACGCTTCGGGTGTGGGTGTTAGTTGGATCAGGGCCAGAGCACTGGCAGAAACAAACCTCATTGGCCAGGGCTGCCTGTCACCCAGTGGACACTAGCAAGGGATCCGGATGATCTGGAGGCCAGCCTGGGGCGACTGGATGCCAAGATTGTACTCTGCAGGGCCGGACCTGGACTGGTCAGCTCAGCCAACTCGTTCTACTAGCAGGAGGCTCCTTCGGAACTGGCCTTGGAGCCCTGGGGCAAACAAAACCTGACCCCTACTCCAGAGAGACTAGATAGCCATCTAGAGACTTGTCTCAGAGCAGCCTGAAGCCAAGCGTGGGAGCTTCAGCGGTGCAAAATAGGTGGAGGCCGTGGGACAGGCTGAGTGGCTCTCCTACCTCCCCAGCTCCCTCAATACAGCTTTCTGGATTGGCCAGGATTCTGGTGTCCTGGTCACAGGGAACAGTGATCAAAGGTCCCGCTGCCCCATTTGGGGCTATCCTGATATGGGTGCGGCCAGGGTCCAGCCCTCTGTGAGTGTGGCCTGTGATACTGGCCTCTGGTGAGGCCTCACTCCACAGCCTGTAAAAGAGCAGGGACAAGAGGCCAGCCTCTCCTGAGGACACACACACACACACACACACACACACACACACACACACACACTTCTCCAGCTACAGCACCCGGGAGGTATCTGAACCCGGCACACAGCACAGCCCCTCCCCCTCCTTTTTCAGCTCCTGGAATGTGGTCCTCTGGGGAGAGTGTGGACCCCCTCTCCAGGCCAGTCATTTGGCAAGCCCTCTCCTTGTCCCAGAGCCAGGCAACAAAGATGGTCCCAGCCTTAGCCGTGACAAGGACATGTGTGCCAAAGCCTCACGGTGCACCCAGCAGAGACCTATCTCCACCCCACTCCACCTGCTCCAGTTGGGAGCCAGAAAGGGGGCTCCACCACCCAGAAGGGTGCCATCGCCTCTATTAAAGCCCGTTATTGAGATGGCTACCTGACCCCTCCCACCTTGAGAGAACCCTCCCATATAGGATCCCATGGGAAAGATGCTGCAGTGACCATAGGTGTCCAGCAGGGGGCAGAGCCTGCCGAGATGGGGGGCATGATCTGGAGGCTCAGGAATGGGTGGGGCTTCTGTGTTTCTCCCAGAAGGTGGGTCAGATTGTATCTCACCTTTTCTTCCTAGCAGCCCAGAGGCAGTCACTGCTGTCCCACCTTGCAGATGGAAACACTGAGGCTCAGACACACCCAGACGGTCATGGTGGGGCACACCCAGAATTCCAGAATGTTTGCCAGGCCTGATAATCAGAAATGTCTCCACATTGCCCTGGCTGGATGGAGAAGACAAGAAAGAAGCCTGTGTTAACAGGATAGCCCAGTTCCTGACTAAACCCACTTTACATGTGGGCAAACTGAGGCCTAGAGAGGCAAAAGGGTCCATGGTCACAGGCAAGATACAGGGCTGGGGGCTGAGGCCACTTCTGGAAATGACCTCATGAAGTGGAGTAGAGATGGTGGGCGGCCTCACAACTCTTCCTGGGTTTCTGAGGAGCCTTCAAGGCCTGGGATGAGCTGAGGTGGACCTTCCGAGGCCTTTCTGAGATGGTAGCTAAGCATGACCACACAGGGGCAGGACTGCCATGAAGACAGCAGGCATACGACTAGGCCTGGCCTCTGTTCTCAGAGAGGAGGGCCGCCATGACTGAAGGAGCTTCCCAAGGGTCAAGGATGCCACTGGCCCCTGCTCCCAGCAGGCCGACCTCCCTACCTACCAGGCCTCCGGCCCAGTACCCTCTTCCTAGAAGGCTGGCCCTTTGATGCTACGCAGGGAAAGTCTCCCTGATGTCAAGACATAGTACTTCCTGCTGTCTGCTCAGTCCTTTCCTCCACTTGGCCTGAGGGAGACCCTGGGGTTCATCTCTGGTGCTGGGTTCCAGAAACACAAAAGCAGTCAAGAGTCAGAGACCCCACTTTCTCTCCTGCAGCAGAAGTGGGTGGAGTGAGGAGGATCCCAGGCCCTGCAAAGCCTGCCAGCCCTTGAGGCCATGGACAGAGCTGACTCTGGCCTTCAGCCTTGTTAGCAAGGATAACAGTCTGTCCTCATACACTGAGTAGTGTCTCTGGTGTGGGGGACCAGCCCCCACACTTATTTACCCCAGGACTCTGGAAGAATGAGGGATAAGAGACTTAGTTAGAAATAGAGAGGGGAGAGAAACAGAGAGAAAACACAGGATAGACCCGGGTGGGCCTGGGTCCTTATCCACTGGCCCAGAACTGTATTCCAAAGGTCTATTTATAACAATGCCAGGGGGTGGAGCAAAGACCTCCCCCTTGCTAGTTACACTCAAGTGTAGACCCTCACAAACACCTGATACTCAGGCCCACGGTCCAATCAACCTCTTATGCATTCCTTCTAGGTACAGCCACTAGGAAACCCGGTGGGCTACAACACTCTGGGGGAGAGGACAGGACTCAGGTGGGCGCCTTTGGCACGGTAGCAACTCCCCTGGGAGTAGCCACTCCAGCCAAGAGGAGACGCACAACCCAAGGCCATCCACAACTCTGGCAGAGTTACTAAGGACCCAGGCACAGTGCCAGGTTCCAGAAACTCCTCCCAAGGACAACAGATAGACACACAAACAGATCCAGGTGAACGTTTCCAGAAATGGGATGTGGAAACATTGCTGGAAATGACAGTGTTATCAGTATCTGAGAGGCAAGGGTGCAGCAGCCATGATCCCGGGCCTGTGTGTCATTCCTAAGCAGGCGGGAACGGCCTCCATGGCGTGTGCAGCCTTGGGAAGTCCCGGGTGGGAAAACATGGATGGGGCAGTAGGGGAGCACGAGGCTCACCAGATCTCAGCCTCGGACAGCTGTGTACTTCTGGAGTATCCCAGACACATGATCAGCCCCCAGTGTCCACGGCTCAACTCCAAAAAGAAAGCAGCCTGAAGCCATGTCTGCTAAGTCATCAGGAGGGTCAGATGGCACACAGAACTAGAAGAAGATGCGTGACATCTGTCTTTAGTGTTTTCTTTGACTGACAAATCTATTTTCTCTATTGTATCTTCAGTGTCAGAGATTCTCTGCTCCATCTCTTTCAATTGGTTGGTTATGCTTGTTTCTGTAGTTCCTGTTTGTTTAGTCAGGATTCCTATTTCCAGCATTCCCTCAGCATGGATGCATGACATCTTAACAGTACCCACAGTGGGATAGCCCATACAGACCCAGAACAGGCCTGAGATAGGTCCAGAGCCCCCAACCCAGGAGCCAGGGCAGGTGAGCCTCTTTCCACAGGACTGTCACGTGCTAGGCCCTTCCAGACACTTTCTGAAGTGCTAGAGATGGAACCCAGAGCCTGAATGCCAGGCAATCACTCTATCACTGAGCCATACCCCAGCCCCTCACTGGGGGATTCCAGGCAGGTGCTCTACCACTGAGCCACACCCCAGCCCCTCACTGGGGGATTCCAGGCAGGTGCTCTACCACTGAGCCACACCCCAGCCCCTCACTGGGGGATTCTAGGCAGAGGCTCTACCACTGAGCCACACCCCAGCCCCTCACTGGAGGATTCTAGGCAGGGGCTCTACCACTGAGCCACACCCCAGCCCCTCACTGGGGGATTCTAGGCAGGTGCTCTACCACTGAACCACACCCCAGCCCCTCACTGGGGGATTCTAGGCAGACAGTTTAAGGACAAACTACATTCCCAGCACACATTTTACATTTTGTTTTTAGATAGGGTCTCACTAAGTGGCCCAAGCTGGTCTTGAATTTGCTCTGTATCCTAGGCCGGTCTTGAATTACCTGTCCTGCCTCAGATTGCCAAGTAGCTGGGATGACAGGCCTGTGCCAATGAGGTTTGGTTAAATTTACCCACTTTTATTTCTATTGTTTCATTCATTTGTATATGCATTAATGAATATGTGTATTAATTCTCTCAGTGAGACAGGCTCTCATAGAACCCAGTTTGGTCTAAAGCAGAATGTAGCGAGGACAACCTCGAACTTCTGATCCTCCTGCCTTCGCCTCGGAAGCGCTGGGAAAACAGGCACACACCACCACCATGCCTGGTTTATGTCACACAGGCAGGGAATGGCTCCCTGGAGCCTCACGGGTGCTGGGCCAGCTCTCCACCAACTGAGCCGCATCCTCGGCCCTGCCCAGGTGGAAGTGCACAATTCTGGAGCAGTAGGGATGCCCACAATAGGCAACCACCACTTCGTCTAGTTCTAGAACTTTCTCACCATCCAAAACATCCGTGAATACCCATGGCCTTCTCCCTCGAGCTGGCACAGCTCACGCACACCCTTCCCTCTTGGCTGCTCAGCTGCCTGCCAGCCTGGTGCCAGCAGGTGAAGGCACCTGCCGGCCAGGCAGTTCCTGGAAGCCTGCTGCTGCTGCTGCTGCTGCTGCTGCTGCTGCTGCCGCTGCCGCCGCTGCTGCCGGTGCTGCTGCTGCTGGGCAAACAGCCCCGGAGGGATAGAGTGTCGGTCCACAGGGGCGGGGACAAGCCGTAGCTTCTCCTCCCTTTGCCCCTCCCTCAGCCCGAAGCCCAGGTGGGCCATTGGCCAGGTGAGGCCCTGTGTCCCTTTCCTGGCCTAGTGCAACCCTCCGGAGACCAGCCTTGCCCCAACCCGAAGCCTGGCCTTCAGTGGGGGCCATGTGGCCACGCGAATGACCAGCCAGGCTTCCCCGGAGGAGGCTAGGCCTCCCAGGCCTGGGCCAAAGAGCTTCCTGCTCACAGAGGTAGGCTCCCGCCCCCGTGGCAGACAGCAGAGGCTAGGAAGGAGGCCCAAAGTCGCTGCCTGGGGGAGGCAGGCACATGCTCTGCTGGTTGCTGCTGCCGCTTAATGGAGACACTAAGGAGTATTCGGTCAGGTCAAAGGCAGGCAGGGGTGGGGTGGGGGTGGGGGTGGAGTGGCACCGGGGTTGTGGGTGGAGCAACTTCTCCTGCTGGGAGGTATAATTACTGGCCTTCCCTCCCAAACGACCCAGGCAGGTGGATCCCTCTTTCCCAGACCATGGTAGAAACAAATTCCAGTTTGGGTTTGTTTGGAGATATTTTTCCCTTTTTTGAAACAAATTAACTAGGTAGCTAGCCTAGGCTGGCTTTATATTTACAGATTCACAGTCCTCCTGCCTCAGTGCCATGGCCAACTGGTTAGACTCCTAGGAAGAGAGCCCAGGGCACAAAGATACCTGAAGGGGCTTCCCAGGGCATCCATCTAGGATCTGAGCCCCAGGCGGGAAAGCAGCCAGGTCCCTGTCCCTCAAGGGTTAGCCCACAGCTGCCCAGAGTCAGGGGAGGGGGTGAGAAAGTCAGGGCAGACTCCCACAAAGGGAACAGGTGGCCACGGTGGGCCCCCAGGGAACCCTCTGTGGATGGTGGGTGGGGTGCTAGGGAGAGTGGCCAGGCAAGCAGAAACTGCAGTGGGCAGAGCCGGCCCCTGGGTGACACCCACATGGCCTTGCCCACCTCCTGCCCCTCACACTCCCACGAGCCTGCCCCGGGTCCTCCCTCACTCCTCTGCTGGCTTCTGCAGATGAGCAATGCATCAGGGTTTCTGAGAACAGCCGGAGCTCCCCTGGTGTCAGCGACCTGGCTTCCGCCCAGCCCCCCTCCGGCAATGCCCGCAGTGGCAGCCGGGCCGCAGATGGAGCGCGTGGACAATGGCTCGCAAGGACCCCCCCAGCTCTTCCTCACCAGCGCATTGGCCCGAGGCGTTTCAGGCGTATTTGTATGGACTGCTCTGCTCCTAACCTGCCACCAGGTAAGCACCCCCAAAACCCTGCTGGGCCTCAAGCTCTTTACGGGACCTGGCACAGCTCCGATGGCCCCCATGGACAGACGCTGGGATCATGGGACCTCCAGGGACAGCCCCCAGTACTGGACACCCTAGGTGTGGTATCCGTCTAGGGCCCTTCTCCAGGGCTTACATGCAGGGGCCAAACCTAAGGTGGGAGAGGTCTCTGCCAGGCAGAGGGCAGTTTGCTGGGTGGGCACCCCCACTCATGTCTGAGGCCTCTCGCTCTGCTCCCTGAGGTCAGTGATTGATCCCAGGTCACAGACAAGACCACGAAGGCTCGGACATGACTAGGGGCATCCCCAGGGGCATCCCCAGGCTCACACAGCTGGAAGAGAAAGGGCCTTTTCCCTCCAAGGCCTGGACTTTGCTTTACAGAGAACCTCAAGCCAGACCCAGGGAATTCAGGGAGGAGGGGCCGGAAGATGGAGGAAGGAGCGAGGGGAATGGAGACTGAGAGGAATGGGAAGCAGGACTATGGGGAACTGGAGGGATGCTGGGGGCAGTGAGCTGAGAGGTGGGGAGCTGGAGAGTGGCGGAAAGTGGCGGGAGGAAGGGCTGGGGGTGGGGGTGGTCAGGCAGAGTGGAAAACTGGGGAAGGAAGATGGACAGCTGGAATATGGGGGTAACTGGGGAGATAGAACCAGAAAGCTGAGGAACTGGAGCTTGGTACAAGGAGCTGAAAGCCCCAGGCAGGACCTCTGGAACACCCGTTTGGCACTCAGGGGAGGGCCTGAGCGGGGGCAGGAAGTAAAGAGCAAACACTTCTGCCTGTGACAGCCACCTGCTTGCTGGCTGGTACCTGGCCAGGTGTGCCTCAGTAACCAGGATACGAGGGAGATAGACCCGTGCCTGAGGGCAGGCCAGGCAGGTGTCAGCCACATGCTAGGGTCAGTGGAGTGACCTCTGGGAGGGGTAGGGGCTAGACAGAGAGGGGATCAACATCTCCATTTACAAATGGAGAAACTGAGGCAAGAGAGGGCAGCACCTTGCCAAGGTCACCAGCCAGGCAGTGCTAGCCTGGGAAAGGTCTCCTGCTGGCTGGTCACAGTATGTCCTCCCTCAGAGGCTGGGGAGGGAGGAAAGGACTGATAAGGAGCTGGTCTCTGACGCCAGCAGCCTTCGCACCCCACGCGGCCCCTGCACACACACAGCTCCTTCTAACAACGTGACCTCCACGCCGCACAGGGCATCTCTCCAAAAGAGCCTTCCCCACAGTGGCCAGGAAGGGGAGGAGGCTGCCAGCTCCCAGCCCACTGAGGCCAGCCTGGTCTACAGAGCTAGTTTCAGGACAGCTAGGGCTGTTAAACAGAGAAAGCCTGTCTCGAAAACCAAAAAAAAAAAAAAAAAAAGTAGGAAGACTCTGTACAGAGGGGCTTAGGGCACAGGCTGATTCAAGAGTGTCATAAGTGAAGGCTTCCCTGGGGTCCACAGTGTGTTCAAGACCAGCCTGAACAAGCTAGTGAGACACCCCACTCCCGAAAAAATAAAACAAAGGTAATAGAATGGCTCAGTAGTAGAATGCTGAGTGAGCACTCAGGAGGTCCTGGGTTCTAGTCCTACAACTGGGTGGGGGGTGGGGTATGTTCCTGTTCTGTAGAAAAATACAGAAAATTCAGAAAACTTGAAGATGAACAGTATAATCACCTTCCTGGATTGGTCTTTGGTTTTTTTGTTTTGTTTTGTTTTGTTTGTGACAGCGTCTTATAGCCCAGGATGGCCTCAAACTCTCTGCGTAGCAGAGGATAACCCTGAACTCCAGATCTTCCTTCTTCCATTTCCCAAGTACTGAGATGACAGTGTTGATCACACCTCCCTGTTTATATGGAGCTGAGGGTGAAGCCCAGGGCTTCCTCCATGCTAGGCAGGCACTCTACCAACTGAACCACATCCCCAGCTCTTTCCTTCTGTTTTTGTTAGACATGGATGATACTTGAAACCCTGCTTGGTTTCCTGTTCTGCTCTCCGGTGCCTCATCCTATCAGAGGACTTCCCATAGAGCTGTGCGTCTGAGCATCATTTTTACTGACTGTATAGTATTCCTTTGCACACAGGCCCTATGGTGTGAGCCAGGCCTCGCATGCTGAGTGTAGCTCCAGCATTTCTTCCTGTATTTCACTGTGATGAACCTCTTTGCACAGTTTCTTTCCTCTTTATTTCTGTATAGGGACAGATTCCTAGAAGGGGCCAAAGAGCAAGAGGCCTTCCACGATCCCCCAAAGTTGAGAGCCTACCTGTGCTACAGGGGACATTTAAGTCTCTTTACTGAGTTCTAACACTTAACAGGACCCAAGAACCTCTTGTTGGATGAGTGAATGAGTGTCCTGACTTCTGGAATGTTCTTCAAGATGACCCCACAGGGTATCAAAATACGTTACAGGCTTGAAAATGCCTAAGGAATGAATTTTAGGCTTGATATGATGGACAGGCCTGTCACCTCACCACTAGGGGGGCTGAGGTAGAAGGATCAAGGTCAACTTGGGCTACATAGTGAGACTCTGTCTCAAAAGCAACAACAGTGATTTTTTTTTTTTTTTTTTTTTTTTTTTTTGGTTTTTAGAGACAGGGTTTCTCTATGTAGCTTTGATGTCTGTCCTGGACTAGCTCTGGCCCAGGCTTGCCTCAAACTCACAGAGATCTGCCTGGCTCTACCTCCCGAGTGCTGGGATTACAGGTGTGTACCACTACTGCCCGACTTTTTTTTTTCTTTTTAAGATCTTACACCACGTCACAGAAGCAAGGCGTGAGGTTGGCTGGTCTCAGCCTTTTATGTGTCTATCAGAACAAGAGGTGGCTCAGCTGGTGAATGCACCTGCCATGCAAGCCTGGGCACGCACCAGAGCTCTATCTCTAGGACCCACCAAAAAGTGCCAGGCACGGCGGGACACATCTATAACCCCAAGGAGGGGTGACCGATCAGATCCTGAAACTCACTAGCCAGCTGTAAGTTTAGCCAAGTCAATGAGCTCCAGGTTCAGTGAGAGATCTCATCCCATAATATGAGAGTGGTGTCTGAGGGATGATGCTGGACCCGGACCTCTGCCCCTTCTGCTAAGAGTAAAAAGAGGACTAGGGTGTGACTCAGTGGTGGAGCACGTGCTTGCCAATTCCCTAAGGAGGGGCTGGAGAGATGGCTCAGCAGTTAGGAGCACTTGATGATCTTGCAGAGGACCTAGCACCCAATTTGGGTGTCTCTCAACTGACTCTAACCCCAGCTGCAGGGGATCTGATGCCCTCTTCTGGCCTCCACAGGCACCCACACATATGGCATATACTCAGTGCACCTTTGCAATTTGTCAATTGCAAATACTTTTTTCCTTTGTGGTACTGGGGATTGAACCTGGGGCTTCAGACATGCTGTACAAATGCCTCCCACTAAGCCACACTCTCTGCCCACTGATACCATTTTAAAGAGCTGAAGATATAGTTCAATGGGAAACCACTTGCTTAGCCTGTGGGAGACTTTGGGCTAAATTCAATAACACCTTGGCTTGTAGTAGAATATTATTTTAAGGTGTGTTACTTTTGTTTATGTTGCATCTGTTTAACTCTGTGAAGCTGTTACTGTGCCTGTGTAAAACACCTGATGGTCTAATAAAGAACTGACCAATAGCAAGGCAAGAGAAAGGACAGGCAGGGCTGGACAGCAGAGAGACTATATAGAAGGAGAAATCTGGAAAGAAAAGGAGAAATCTAGCAGCCAGAGAAGAAGGAGGACTCCAGGAGCTAACCACCCAGCTACACAAGAGCAATAGAGTAAGAAACAAAGAAAGGCCAGGCAGTGGTGGCACATGCCTTTAATCCCAGCATTCGGGAGGCAGAGCCAGGCAGATCTCTGTGAGTCCAAGGCTAACCTGGTCTACAGAGCGAGATCCAGGACAGGCTCCAAAGCTACACAGAAACCCTGTCTCAAACAAACAAACAAACAAAAAGCAAACAAACAAAAAAAGAAACAAAAGTATACAAGAATAGAAAGATAAAAGCCCAGAGACAAAAAGTAGATGGGATAATCTAAGATAAGGAAAGCTGCCTAGAAACTAAGCCAAGCTAAGGCCGGGTATTCATAAGTAAGACTAAGACTCCGTGTGTGATTTATTTGGGAGCTGGGTGGCGCTCCCCTCCCCCCCCCCCCAAAAGAAAAACAACAAAACAACAATTTGTTGTCCAACCTGGGGCTCATATTTCCATGGGGCCTGAGAAAGTTGAAAAAAAAAAAAAGATACAGCTCCTTTAAGAGGTGCTGCTAGCCGGGCGGTGGTGGCACACGCCTTTAATCCCAGCACTCGGGAGGCAGAGCCAGGCGGATCTCTGTGAGTTCAAGGTCAGCCTGGTCAACAAAGCTACACAGAGAAACCCTGTCTCAAAGAAAAAAAAAAAAAAAAAAGCCATATAGGATAATCAGGAAACATAGGTCAGTAGTTAGTCATTTATAACAATCAAATTTGTAGATATGTTAGGTATGTTTTCTAGGTTAAAACATTTATATTTTAGATAGATGGTCTTCAAATACTTCAAATACCTATAGAATATAGCATTTAAAATGTTTTGTTAACTTAAAGTTTTCCATGACAATGAGACACATCTGCTCCTGGCAGCACCAAATGTGCTTCAGAGAAGATGGTGGACATTGAAGAAACTCCTTATGGAGTTTGCTTTCACTGTGGCAAGGTTAGCCACTGGGCAAAGAAACTGCTCTTGTCTTTGACTGCTGACAATGTGCTGTACAGACTGGACATGCAGAATACACAGGAAAAAGACTGTTGAACTTTGCCACAACAAGGCAGGACAGTCCTTCAAAATTCCTGCTTCATAGAAAAGTCTGCCAGATACTCTAGGCCTGTAGACTGAAGATGGATGCCCTAACGTTGCAGAGGAACTTTGGGTAATTGTCCAGACAGCCAAATGTCTCTGTTGTTAGATAATATTACATCCTTCTTGGCCTATGATGGAGTTGAAGTCTAGATAGTTATAGTTTCAGTTTTCCTTAGTTATGATAGAAAGTAAATTAGGTGTAAAATTTTGGATTCACTAAGCTAGGATAAATAATGCATTATTTTCTCTGAATATGTTTTTTTTTGTTGTTGTTGTTGTTATTTTTTTTGTTTTTCGAGACAGGGTTTCCCTGTGTAACTTTGCGCCTTTCCTGGAACTCACTTGGTAGCCCAGGCTGGCCTCGAACTCACAGAGATCCACCTGGCTCTGCCTCCCGAGTGCTGGGATTAAAGGCGTGCGCCACCACCTCCCGGCTCTCTGAATATGTTAACTACAAATTTACAGAATATTGTGAATATAATCTTTACTTGATAATTGTTATTGTATATAGTCTTACTATGTTTAAGTTAAAACCCCTTCATTTTTATTTAGACAAAAAGGGGGAAATGTAGTAGAATAATATTTTAAGGTGTGTTACTTTTGTTTATGATGCATTTGTTTAATTCTGTGAAGCTGTGTTACTGTGCTTGTGTAAAACACCTGATGGTCTAATAAAGAACTGGCCAATAGCAAGGCAGGAGAAAGGATAGGCAGGGCTGGCAGGCAGAGAGACTATATAGAAGGAGAAATCTGGTAGAAAAGGAGAAATCTAGCAGCCAGAGGAAGAGGGGATTCCAGGGGCTAACCACTGAGCTATACAGCCAGCCACGGAATAAGAAACAAAGAAATGTATACAGGAATAGAAAAGGAAAAGCCCAGAGGTAAAGGTAGATGGAATCATCTAAGATAAGGAAAGTCGGCTAGAAACTAAGCCAAGCTAAGGCTGGGCATTCTTAAGTAAGACTAAGCCTCCATGTGTGATTCATTTAGGAGCTAGGTGGCAGGTCCCCCAAAAAAGAGTAAAACCGGCTGTGGTGTCTTCTCACACCTTTAATCCTAGCACTCGGGAAGCAGAGGCAGGCAAATCTCAATTAGTTCAAGGATAGCCTGGTCTACATAGTGAATTCCTAGTCAGCCAAGAGTACATAGTGAGTCAGACTATACCTGTCTCAAAAGCAAAAACAAATTTAATAGATATTTATATATAATAAGCATGTATTCAATTTAGAGGGGGCATGTCCTAGAGATTGCATTCAGAGACTTCTTCTTATTAGGCAAGGACTCTCTCTACCTTAGCCATGCACCTGCCCTTCACTAGGTATGTGCTCTAACACTGAGGCATACTTCAGTCTTCTTTGTGTGGTGTGTGCGTATATGTGTGTGTAGGACAGAGTCAACCTCCAATGTCATTCCTCAGGCACCGTCTACCTTGCTTTTTGTTTTTTTTTTGTTGTTGTTGTTGTTGTTGTTTTTCGAGACAGAGTTTCTCCGTGTAGTTTTGGTGCCTGTCCTGGATCTCACACTGTAGACCAGGCTGGCCTCGAACTCACAGAGCTCTGCCTGGCTCTGCCTCCCGAGTGCTGGGATTAAAGGCGTGCGCCACTGCCACCCATCATCTACCTTGCTTTTAAGGGACAGTCTCTCCATGAGACCTGGAGTTCCCTGATACGGCTGTATGGCTGGCCAGTGTCTCTGCCTCCCCAGAACTGGGATTCCAGGCATGCATTATTAATTCTAGTTTTTGTCCGTGAGTGCTGGGGATTTGAACTCAGGTCCTTATGCTTATACAAAGCAAGCATTTTACCAACCGAGCCACCTCCCCAGCCCCACTCTCTAGTTGGAGACAGGGATGCTAACTTGGTCTTGCACCCACCCAGGATGCTCCCGTCATAAGCAGGGCTGACTCTTCATCTAAAACATGTGCTACAGCATACCTCTGATGACCTCCACTCTCTGTGTGCTCTTCCCATGCTCAGTAGAACGTTAGGCAGTGTGGGAGAGGGAGGGCAGCCTGGAGCTCTGTCTGGCTACAGTTCCTCTGGCATTCGGGCTGGCACCCACGTCATGGACAGCAGGGCCAGGAGCCGGGACAGAGGTGCCACCGAATCTCTCCTGCCGCAGATCTACTCCCACCTACGTTCCTACACCGTCCCCCGAGAGCAGCGGTTCGTCATCCGCCTCCTCTTCATTGTGCCCATCTACGCCTTCGACTCATGGCTCAGCCTCCTCCTCCTCGGGGGCCATCCATACTACGTATACTTCGACTCTGTGAGAGACTGCTACGAAGGTGACATTCCAGGCTGGGCCTGGGGGACCTCAGCGGGGACCCTCAGCCTCACACACATGCACCTACCTACACGCACTTCCCCCACCGTCCCCAAAGGTGATTGTCTCATCTGGGACCTGCTTTGGGGTTGCACAGTTTGCAACCTCGATCCCTGTGATTCACAGTCCGAGTAAGCTTGCCCCTGCACCACCACCTCCCCGTCCCCGTCCCCCGGG